>NW_026262648.1:3061793-3661793 GCF_021869535.1 Mytilus californianus
TCGCGTTTTCAAAGTTCATTCTCTTATGGTTGTGGCTTATTATATATTTCTTGCATGAATAGACATTTCTCATATCACACTGCACGGAGTGTGATACGAAAATCTGCGTTGATTTGATTTGCTTACCCAGCATCATAAGACGATATTACGGCATTTCCATTGGCTATTCGTTAGGCTATTGATGACCATCAAAGGTTACGACGATGTACATTTCATGTGCAAAATACTATACCATCGATTTGCGGAATTTTTAATTTGACACAATGAGAGTGTTGACCATAAGACAAATAGGGTTAACAACTTGTGAGAATGGGGTATCGCTTGATATCAACTCTCGTTATTTTATCAAGTGAGTAAGTAAGTAAGTAATTTCCTCTCGTTATTTAATTCAAATAGTAATAATAAACTCGCCGGAGCATCGTTTGATATTATATTGAAATTAAATAACTCGAGTTGATATCAAGCGATATCCGTTATGAAACCTATAAATAATTTCTCAATGTCATATCAAAAACTTATAAAAAAAACTAAAAGAGAGGTAACCTTAATCTATATAAAGCAGTCACCAAAGTTTCATGAAAACTCCTCAAAGCACTTTAAAAATATTGTCCGAAAACTGTAAAATCACCCCTTTTTAGCTCACCTGGCCCTAAAGGGTCAAGTGAACTTTTCTCATCACTTGACGTCCGTCGTTGTCCGTTAACTTTTACATTGTGTCGTCCCGTGATGCTCAGATATATACGTCTAGAGTTTTAATTGCTGTTGAACAGATCACAATCTGAGCAGCTTAATAACTGTATTTTAATGTTAAGGATAGCGAATCATGTGCAAAATGTGAAATCTTCTCCTCTGATACTTATGGAACAAGTTCATTATAGATAGAGATAGCTGTAAACAGCAAGAAAGTTCAGTAAAGTAAGATCTACAAATAAGTCACCATCACCAAAACAGAGAATTTTGTCATGAATTATGTTCTTGTCTTTAATGTAGAAGAGTGTCCATTGTTTAATATGCACTGCAGCACATAGACCAAGGTGAGCGACACATGCTCTTTAGAGCCTCTAGTTTGTTTAATAAAATCCTATAACTCGAAAACGTAAAATCTAAAATTTATAAAATTCAAAAGGGAGGATACCTCAATAGATAAAAAAAATTCAACGAAGTTTCATGTAAATTGGTTACAGCGTTTTTGAGTTTTGTCCGACATGCTGACGACGGACGGACAACGGTATACCATAATACGTACCGTATAAAAACTCCGGGGTTCACCACGAAAAAAATTATTAACTGTGACAACAAAAATACCATAAAATGAAGTTGAAAGGATTATGAGTCTCCTGCACTATGTTCCTAAGACCTTTTTATAAAGGGTCCAATAATTTCTAATTTAATACTGGAAAGTTGTGGTAGAACGTTTTCCGAACAGAAAACTTGCATTAAATTGAAAAAGGTTAATTTTGATCAACGTAGTAATATGTTTTGGTGAGATTTATTGAGAATATATGATATTTTCATTCATTAAATTACATTTATATACTAGAAAAGTCATTTTTTAAAGTCAGAAATAACTTTTTTCTTATTAAAATTTTCGTTAAAAAACCCGGACCATTTGTTTAAAAACCCGGACGGTTTCACAGTTCCTCTCGAAAAAGCCCGGACAATAACAAACACTGAATTTAATGGTTAAATACAAGGAAATTGTGCTTCTTTGTTACTCAAAACATGTATAGTATTCAAAATAAGATGGATAGTCACGTAAAAAACTATTATAATTACGAATTAGTAGTTAATTGACCTGATCGCATGTTTTATCACTCGAAAAAGCCCGATCTACACTCGAAAAAAATGGACAGATTCACTCGAAAAACCACGATCCTAGCCGAACACTATACCTACCGTGAAATTATGTATTTATTAAATACTGATACACTGCTTTGGTGAGCTATCCGTCGATAGGTATTTAAATTAATCATTTGTGTCGAGTTCGGTAAGATTACTTACTGGATTTCGACAGTGTACACCAATATATTACATGTTGTTGACTATTGTACTGGTTGTATATGAACTGTAAATAAAAGAAGATTATACGGAAAAATAATAGAAACTAAGGAGTTAACATTTACAAGATTCGATTATGTCCTGTACTTATTACTGATTTGGTAATTTTAATAAATGTACTTGTTACGTACATAAATGTTTGATTTTTTTTATAAAACTGTATACGGCGAGCCATCGCCATACTATTACCATGAATTTAACCATACTAAGATAGCCATTATTAATACAAATGAGAAACTTGAATACCATATTGAAAGTCAAAATAAGTAATAACTGATTTAATTTCATAAGATTATTAAACAGGACAATAAACCTGTTAGCAGTTTTTAACGAAATGGTATTGCGTATAAAGAAAGAAAATGACGAGGGATGAAGTTAAAGGGAAAATCTGCATGTTAAGCAGAAAAACAAAACAAGAAAGAAATGGGCTCCAAATCATACACGCATATTAAGATGTGCTTCGTCCGAATTATTACTGCTTATTAAAATTCAATGACATAATTGTACCAGCTGCTGTTTATTAAATAGAAGAGTTAACATAAGTCTTCTTCATAATTAAGAGTGAATAAGTGTCAATTTTCATGGTAGAGAAAAACGCTAATTTACTTTATTCATAGAGATGTGTTATATAGTGTGATCACTTTCGTTCATTATTTTTTATTTAATAGGGATTTTTTTTTAACATGAATACTCTATTTGTAAATGGCAACAAACCTTTGATTAGCACATATGATACTTATTAGGAAACGTGAAACAATGCAAAACAATAAGAAGTGAGTTTATTAAAGTTTTTGAAAAGTTGATAAGATCCTGTACTCTAGTCTCCGGAGTTGTTTGAGTTTGTGCTGTCTTCACCTTGGCGGATTGCTGCCTCAAGATCAGAAATATCTTGGAGATCGTTGATTATTCGTTTACTACTGTTTGCAGTCAGTTTGACAAACATTCGACCGTCCATGGTCCAGTATGTATTGATTTTATTGTTAAATTTTAGAGCGGCTAATTTTTTGACGAGGTTTGTTCTAAATTGGGTCAAGTTTTCTGTAATAAAGGTACCATTTGGATCACCTTTTAGAGCCTTTTTGTTTGAGAATACTAGTTGTCTAGTTCTGTAGGAAATGAATCGTACAATCACTTGAGACTTTCCTTGTTTGACTTTGCCAATGACATGTGATCTTCCTATGTCTTGGATACCAATATCAAGTTTGAGTTTGTTTTTACATATATCCAATATGATGTTGTCAGTATCGACATGATGTACAATTTTACCTCCACTGAGTCGGTCTACAGGAATAGGAATATTATTGAAGCGAAGACTTGTCCTTCTAGAGTACTGTTCTTGAATTTCAAGTCTGTTCTCTAGTTCTGCAACCCTGTTATAAAGGAAGTTGACATCGTTGTCTCGTTCTTTGTTTGATGTTACTTGATTTTTAGTGGTGCTTTGTAAGGCTGAAAGTTGGATGAATTGCATAGTGATTTGTTGCTGTTGTTTTTCAATTGCTTTATTCTGACTGTCGATTTTGTGTAAAAGTGGTTCCATTTCGTCCATAACACATTTTTTGACCTCCGTTTGTATAATTGGCACCAAGGTTTCACTTATTTGTAAACCATTATAGGTCAAAGTACAGTCTTCAACACGGAGCCTTGGCTCACACCGAACATCAAGCCATAAAAGGCCCCAAAAATTACTAGTGTAAAACCATTCAAACGGAAAAACCAACGGTCTAATCTATATAAAAAACGAGAAACGAGAAACACTTATGAACAACATCAACAAACGACAACTACTGAAATCAGATTCCTGACTTATGACAGGTGCAAACAATTGCAGCGGGTTTAAACGTTTTAATGGTACCAAACCGTCACCCTTATCTGAAACAATAGTGTAACATCACAACATAGAAAAACACACTATAAAATATCAATTGAAATGGCTTAACTCAATCAAAAGACATATTAACACCAGTGAACATACACTGAACAAATAAATTTGATCTATGATACAATGCAAATACAAAATGAATAAACTAAGGGAAGAATAATTAAAGTAACATGTTATGCCGCTGTGAAATATTAAACAGTTTAAGAAAAACAATATACTTGAACAAAAATATCAGCCATTTGCAATTACTTTAAACACAGTTAAATAAAAATAATTTTGTTGTTAGGTATACGTGTATAGTTCAAATAGAGAAAGGAAATATTTTTACAAAATAAATAATTTTGATGTTCATAGTACGAAGAAGTGAAAATTTATAGTAATACCAAACACTTATCAAAGCTGGTATATAGATCAGATATAACCCTGAATAACTTTAAATAACAAAAAAGCGTTACAATTAGTATAAACAGGTCATAAACAAGAAAGTGCGATTTGAGAGTCCTCGCAGTTACTGACAGCTAGTTAAAAGCCAAAAACAATTAATAATAAAAAATCATGCATCAGAGACTAAAATCAACTAAAACACATCCCAGGGATTTAGTATTTTAACGTCATGGATATGCAGTCAAAGAAGACATGACTTGTGCAATGCCAAAAATAAATGTATCGACAGGCAGTAGGCTAGTTAGGAGTTAACCTCTTTATAGATCAAAATGAACGCGGGTGTGTCTTTATACATCCCGTTTGAAAAGAATACAAATTTAGTTATGTTTTAATTTGCTGATGACAAAATCGATATTAGTGCCAATGTAAACTATATTCAAAGATCTAATTACAACATTGGTAAGATAACCTTTACTAATAAGTTTGTTTAAAGGTTCGATGAGTTTAAACGGATCACATAGTGATTTCCGCTCTTTAAGTACAATATTACCGTAAAATTTAGGATGTGAAATACCGTTTTTAATCAGTTTTCTACAGGTACAGCCCAATTTACTAATCAAATCTTTGTATCTATGAAAGAATTTAGTAAAAGTTTTACATAATTTATGGTAACGAAATCCCTGACTTAATAATTTACCAGTGATGCATTGATTACGTTCGTTAAAATCTATGACATCACTACACACACGGGTATAACGAACGAGTTGGGATATATAAACACCGTATGATGGAGCCAAAGGAATATCGCCGCCTTAAAAAGGAAAATTAACAATAGGGAATGAAAAGTCGTCTCTTTTGTCGTAAATTTTAGTATGGAGTTTTCCTTTAGAGATTGAAATGTCCAAATCTAGAAAAGGACAACTACTGCTGTTTATGTTAGATTTAGTGAAAGTAAGTTCTTTTGGGTAAATTTCGGTTGTATATTTAGAGAACTCTGGATTATTTAACGAAAAAATAGCATCTAAATAACGGAAGGTATTGTTGAATGTATCAACCAAATGTAACAATGACGTGTCTTTACTGAGTTTGGTCATAAACTGAGATTCATAGCAATACAGGAATAAATCTGCTATTAAAGGGGCGCAGTTAGTGCCCATAGGAATACCTACTACTTGTCGATACACTTTATCGCCGAAACGTACATATATGTTGTCAAGGAGAAAATTTAAAGCTTCAATCATATCTTCACATTTCCAGTAAGTGTATCTAGCATACTTTCCTTTTTCGTTACAGAAAAAGGCTCTAAACGAGTTACAGCAAATAAGTTTGTAATGAGATTTTTCAAAAGACCGTTTAATTAAATATGAAAAATTTCTTGATAAGATTGTGTGGAAGTGTAGTATAAAGAGTAGAAAAATCATAACTGTCAACAGAATTAAAAGGACCATCAAAAGCATGTATTTTATCTTAAACCTCTAAAGAATTTTTAACACTCCAAAAATAATTAACATTATTTTCATAAGCTTTATTACAAAAGTTAATAAGAAGTTCTTTGATAGTAGTAAGGGAGGTAGTTAGAAGCACTGATAGATTGGTAGTAGAACACTTACTAGATGCGGAGATGAAACGGAATTTAAATGTTTTTTTGTGCAATTTAGGTAACCAGTACATAGTAGGGACTTTCAAATGTTCGGAAGAGGCTTTAAGCTGGGTAGTGGCAGTGATATGCTTGTTTACAATTTGACTCTCTGTGGAGCATACGGACCTGAATGTAGATGAATTTGTAATTTCGTATTGGAGAACTTCCGTGTAGTATATGCGTCACACCACCACTACATTGTTTGCTGCTTTGTCTGCCGGTACGAACACAAACCGCTTTGCGAGTACTAGGAGTTTATTTTTTATTCTAGAAATGGGAATATCATGGACCCTATTACTAATTTCAGAATTGTTTTTAAAATGAGATATACGAATATTATAAGGTTAACATGTAGAATATGTCATTTTAATTTCGTTCAAGTACTCAACCCAAAGTTTAATTGAAAAAAAGGAATAGAAAATTTGGTTCTCTCCCGGAGATATTAGGTTGAAAGGACGTATTTTGGCAACACCTGTTGATTTCAAAATGTGTATTTGTTTCCTATGTAGAGATACATGTAATAGAAACTTGAAGATGTATATAACAAAAATACCGAATTCCAAGGTAAATGGAACATTACAATAATATACATAATGCAAAAATTATAAATAAACCAAACCACATCATATATGTAATATACATCTTCAAGTTTCTATTACATGTAGAGATACATGTAATATATTGGGATAGGATTTATACATTTTCCCCAGCTAATGGGATGTGTTGATGACCTTTTTACATGGTAAATTGATTTTTAAGGTTTCTAATATGAACTGTTAAGCTTTGCATTTTTTAGAGGAATTCATTTTGATAGATTTTTTTCCATATCTGGGGTGTAGGGGTTGATATTTTTAGCATCCTTGTGTCATGATTTAGTCAGTCTTACCCTGGGGAGTTTTTACAGATGTCCTTTGTCGGAACTGTGATTCATCGAGCTCCTTTTTAAGGTTGAGAGGGGTGTAGTGTTATTGCTCCGTAGATATAGGGGGTTCCTCAGCCTGGAGTGGTAACACTGATATAGAGCCGAGAACCGAATGGATACCTTAAACAAGGGTCACGGCTGACCACGCTCAGCCTCTTTCTCATCTGCACGATTGATCAAGACAAGACGATCTATCTGCACCAAGCCGAGCTGGGATTAACCTGTAGGAAAGGTAACTAATATCCTCATATATTATACCTATATATCAGTCCTACCTTTAGGGTAAGCTTCGAGCTCAGCGAGACAGGCCAAGTAACATGCACTTTAATCTTATATGATGCACAAAAGTACTTATATGATGTGCAAATATACCTATATGATGTGAAAAAATACTTATATGATGTGCAAAGATCCTTATATGATGTGCAAATATCCCTATATGATGTGCAACTATCCTTTTATGATGTGGAAATATACTTATATGATGTGCAAATATACTGATATGATGTGGAAAGATCCTTATATGATGTGCAAATATCCTTATATGATGTGGAAATATACTTATATGATGTGCAAACATCTTTATAGTAAGTGGCTGGTTCATTATATTATGTGCTTTTAACGTCATATGATGTTGTTTGGTTTATTTGACATGTTATATTTTATAATTTTTGCATTCTGTATATTATTTTAATGTTCACCTTCAACCCCTCGGGGTTTAAATGTGCATTTCTTAATAAATAAATATAAAACAAGGTTTATCCCACCATTTTCTTCGGCAATGCCTGTACCAAGTCAGGAATATGACAATTGTTTTTCACTCGTTCCGTTTGTTGATAAAGTTTTGATTTTGTCAGTTTTTATGAACTTCCCTTTTTTTAATTTACATTGGAATTCGGTATTTTTGTTATATTTTTTTAATAACTTTAGAAAATTACACGAATATGATTTAAAATTGTTCTGGATAATATCAAACGATGGCATGCAATTTATATCTGAATTCAGTAATTACCTTTTATTCTTTATTTGTAATAAAAAGGGCAAAAGATCTAATAACAAAAATTGTATCTTGACAGAAAAAAAATAATGTAATTAACATTTAACAGTTTTATAAATATTTGATAAGGACATAGAGTTCTCCCTCTTTGTATACCATATAGACTGACTCTACTCCATATTATTGAACAATTATTGTTTGAAATCATAATTATATTGTATTGTCTGTATCTGTCACAGTTACTTGAGTATATGCTTGTACTGTATTAAGTATGGATACATAGACATGGACCAAAAACGACGTTTCAACTCTGACAAGAATACATACTTGATGGGTCATAACTTCGAAATTTACAATGTGATGCTCCAAAAGGGAACGACCATTTGAATTTCGGGTGCGGCTTGGGGAGAAAGGGGAAGGGGTGGGGGTGATTCTGTATAACAAAATGTAGGACACAATTGTGTACAAAAGTGAAAATAAATTAAGCATGCGTAGCAACATGCAACAGATGAACATGAATAGTCAATATCCGCAAAAAATACTCCTGTTCCGCATTTACCATCGACATGACCTTCGAAAATTTGCCAAATTTATCAATAATACGTGCAATGTTATATATAATGATTTTTCTGTTTCCTTTTATATCAGAGATAAAATACATAATGCACATCATATATAGTTGTACTTATAACCAGTGAAAGAATTATTTTTGCAAGTTAAAACAGTCAACGAAATCTATCTTCCTGTTCGACGCTGACATTCTTTTTTCAATAACTGAACCTGCTAACACGTGCACGTGCGCTACCATCTTTAACTAAGGTCAAGTCAAAGGTTGTATGTATATGCATTTAAAGTAGGACGAATTATTGTTTTGCAATTCAATAAGGTATATCTTATTTTGACGAAATTGAAGCAAACTTACCTCTTGCAACGAGTAATTATTTAATATTTCGTTTATATGGCCCAAGAAAAGCATACTTTGATTAATTCAACTTATACTGTAAAAATCGTAGCTCATGCCACTTTTAAAAACACATTTTCAGTGATAAATAAGCGTTTGAAAAATTTATTATTGAAATTTCAGCAATATATCTTGGCGTCATATAAAATCTTCATCCGATATCCCACGTTTTCGAAATCTATTTGCCTGTTATACTTGATTCACATATTGTTGTATTATAATTGGATCAACATAATACAAAGTAGGCGACAGCTATCACCTCAGATGTCAATCAACACCATTAAAATTATATATATATATATTTATAGGAAAGAAATGGCAATTTCAGACGACTTTAATACTGTCAGTGCTAGAAATATTTATGTTTATGATGCTCATGACATGTAAGAAATTACAACTAGGAATTGCTTGTATTTATTTGGTAGTTTTGTCTACGTTTGAAATCTCCGCAAAGAGTGCAAATATTGGATACAAACCAAACAGAAGAGGAACATCTCAAGAAAGTCGATTCATTCCCACAGAAAAAGGTATGACATTTTCATATTTACTGTTTTACAGGACAACAGGTTGAACTAAAACGAAACTTAATAATGCTTTGGTTTCTGTAAGAGAAATGTTTACTTCAAGGCATAAATGCACTAATATTTAAGTGGAATAACCGTAATAGACCAGTAAAAATAAATATATAAAAACCATCAAAAATCTGCTTAAATCATGTTTTGAATCACATGTATTTAGATGAACAACAACAGGAGAACAATATTTTATCTCATAACCACTCATACAAGTCAAACAGGGGCTCAGAATTTTTCTCTTTTTAATTGAAGATTGCTGAAATAGGTGTGTCAATTATGAATGTAGGCAAAAACGTCACAATAATAAACAAAGTTTCAGAATATTTCAAGATCTTTTAATTTTAGAACACACGGTTTAGGTAGTCATGTTTGTGTTCTTTGCAATTTGATAAATTTTCCAGGATTATAAACAAAATGTTGCCCATGAAAATGTCAAGTTTTTAAAACAATTCAACAGACGGACTAACTGGCCTCAATTTACTATTTACATTTCATGTAGTGTAAATCGTCTACTGTCTGGTTATATTAGAACTCTTTAAAACCTTAATAAAATATATAATTTTTTAATAATGTGTCATTTGTTTACCATTGAAAATTGCATTTAACTTTAAAATAACATGATAAGAGAAAAGATATCTATAGAATAATGGCGGGCTCGCTTGATATTCTTGCTGATAAAGTCAGTATAAAAAAATGAAATGCCACTATTCTTCTTATCGGCAATTTGTCTTAACTGTATGTTTTTTGGTTCAGAATATGAAAAAAATTGTATAGTTTGTAAAACTACTTTTACGCGTACAAAACTTTGTGATAGTTGTTCGGTTGTATGAATGAAGTCGCGTGCATTTCATTGATACAATGACGCGGATGGACTTGAGCACGTGTCATTCCTGTACTGATACATGACGTCATTGCCTAATATATTGGAGTATCAAGTCCTGCCCATGGTCTTAAAAATATTAGGAAGTAAGATCAAAGAGGAAATGTACAAATTGCCGATAAAAAATACTAAATGGACATTATTTCCTAACAGGTTTGTGACTTTTTTCCTACATTTATCAAATGTGTGACTTTATTTCCTGTGACATTTTTTAATTTTCCTACCAAATTTGTGACTTTTTTTCCTGTAACTTTTTTCCTGTGACTTTTTCCCGTTTACTGTCAACATCAAACATGATCTTTTCTGTTATCAATAATCTCTGAAAAAAATATTGTTATTTTTTTATTATTTAATTATTTCAGCAAACTCATTATTTTGAAACTTTGAATATTTAAACGGACACCCCCTTCAGTGTGAAGTTATGAGAGGTCGTTTTACAACATTAACCCTCTTGCTGCCGGAGGGACACGTGTGTCCACACCGGCTGTGCTGAAGGGACACATATGTCCATATGTTCAATGTATGCATGCGTCTGTTTAGTACTGTATCTCTTCCAAATAAAATATCGAAAATTAAACAGTGTAATATTTTTCGTCAGTTTGGGTGAGAATTCCCTTTATCGTCAAGCATCAAACGTCCGTTTTTCGCTACCGTTAGCGTCAAATGAGCCTTAATTTTTTATCGTCATTCGTCAAATCTCGTTAGCGTTAGCGTCAAAAGGAGTAAAATGTTTATCGTTAACGTTATTTTAACAAATATTTTACCGTCATTCGTTATATGGGGAACCCCATTCCTACCCTCGTCACGGACGTCAAGCTGCCGTATTTTCTGGCACATGAGGGTAAATAAACCAGGTTCGGACTTTCTGGTCCCCATCTGAGCGACGTTTTCACTGTCCAGTTTTCTTTGTTCAGTTTTATAATGTCTTTCATTATTTAATTAGAAAAATTCAAAGATCATCTTTTTGTTAGTTGATTAATTGATTGCCCGGTGCTTAACATACAGCGGCAATTATTACATTCATATATAGAACGATAAAAGTGTATGCTATGATTTCTACGTGAACGTGAACAACAAGTGAAAGATCAACAGTTCAGAAGGAATTTGTAATGTTACACGGATTTTCATTACTTTACACTATGTCAGACTTTTCATATTTAACAAGTTAACAGTCTGCAATATTACATGTTACTCTACTTTGACACATCACAAGTATCCAGACTGCTACCTGACCATTCTTTGCTCTTCAAACCTGACTAAAAACATGTAAAAGTGACACACAAAAAAAATAGCTGAAATGTTTTCATGTACGAAAAAGCAAAACTGCTTTATAGCAAGTACTGTCTGCTTCAACTACAGAAATGAACAGTCAGGATATTTTTGACAAATCACTTTGTTCGTCAGACTAACCATCAACAGGTACCATCTATGTGTACCTCTGCATTTCAGAAGGAAAACAATGAAGTGATCGAGGCAATTTAGGAAGCAACTCTTTCAGTGATAAGGTGGGGGCAACATTTCAATTCCATTCTGTAAGATTTTATTTCTGAAGATATCTTCAAACTAATACGATGATAAATGGTAGAAAACAATACAAATAACTTGTAGTTGTGAATGCTCAAACATCCAAAATATAACATTTCTTCACCCTATCTTTCGTCTGATAGTTTGCCACTGTTATCATAGTATTCAATAATATATATTACATACATTACAAGATAAGCTCCCTTAAAACCAAAGAATAAAATATTGTTATATCTACAATCTACTGACGTCAATAAAATTATATTTTAGACTATGATACATTTTACACCCACTCTCTTATCAATAGGTTTCATATTATCTGAATGGTATAATAATTGTGTCATATATTTTTATAAATAAAGAAATCGTGTATAATAATGGTATAATATATAGGCGATGCCCAGTCTCTAATTAGCTGAACTACAAGCCTTAGGGCAAAATAATGTTTTATAGTAACGGGACCACCTCTCTCTAAACAGTTTTTTTGCTCACATAAAGTATCTTTCAATCTGTACTAAAATTGAGATTACGTGTCAGGAACGAACTTAGAATGCTTCCTGACAAAATAAGGGGAATTTTTTGTGCCGGAGTGTAACTAAACATAATTTAACAATAATTTACATACAAGAACTTTTAAGTAGTCTCTTAAAGTTTAATCTTTATTCCAGTTGATTCTGCATTAGTAATGCCATTCTTTTGTACACTCTACATCATATTTAGTAATTTTCCCTGGAATCGGTTATTTGATTCTATTTTTATCTACATAAGGAAATAGACACATGAAAATAAGCACCAAAATACATGTACATAATCAGATACATAATCGAATTTAATGATGTAGCCATTTGCAGAAATGAATTAAATCTGTAGGTAAATCATTACGTTGAAAACTATGCTTGTCTTTAGACAATCCTCTTATGAAATTGCTCGGAATACCATATTCTGTATGAGGAATCCGGTGCATTATTGGTAACCTTTGCTAATACAAGGTAACAGCTTGGGCGTTGTCGCCGATCTGTTTTTTTCTGGCTGGCCGAAAATAATGTCATTGTTGATGTTAAAACATAGTCTTGTTTAATATTATACAATTGTTATCTGTTCGTAATATAAAAGAACTTAATTTGGGAAGTATTTATGTATTGCCGAAAAAAATCGTAATCGTTGAATGTGTATATCATACTTCAAGATTGTTAAATTGTATTAATTAATATCATGCTCCTAAATTTATATGTTGTATTGCTTTTGGAATAAAGAATATATATATATATATATATACAACTCGTCTAAACATCAGCCAAACAATGTTATAGATCTGTAAATTTGCTTTCGCAAATTTGTTGTTCTTCCCACGCCGGGATTCGAACTCATGCCA
Organism: Mytilus californianus; assembly: GCF_021869535.1. Lineage (NCBI taxonomy): Eukaryota > Metazoa > Mollusca > Bivalvia > Mytilida > Mytilidae > Mytilus > Mytilus californianus. Next base: position 3,074,985 of record NW_026262648.1, read on the forward strand.
CTGAGATATCGTGACACCAAATCGCCTGCACTGTATCCGACGCCAGACCACACGACCACCTTAGCTTCACAAAATAAAGCTTTCGGTGGCCGGGTGTTACCTTTCCTCGTCAGTTTTAATCTAACGTCGTAATACAGTACATGATATATAAGGCATGACGATGGAATTGTTACAGATCAGCTGAAATATCTATTGTAAAGGATACAAATGAATGATTTGTAGGATCCTTTACAATAGATATTTCAGCTGATCTGTAACAATTCCATCTTCATGCCTTATATATCATGTACTGTATTACGACGCTAGATTAAAACTGACGAGGAAAGGTAACACCCGGCCACCGAAAGCTTTATTTTGTGAAGCCTAGGTGGTCGTGTGGTCTAGCGCGTCGGATACAGTGCAGGCGATTTGGTGTCACGATATCTCAGTAGCATGAGTTCGAATCCCGGCGAGGGAAGAACAAAAAATTTGCGAAAGCAAATTTACAGCTCTAACATTGTTTGGCTGATGTTTAGACGAGTTGTATTTACAGAATGTACACAGCCATGTATCACCATCACTGCTGGTGATCCGATGGATAAATCTGTTGTAGAGTTGTCACTGGTTCAGACGTACTTATATATATATATATATATCATAACGTTGTTTTCAATTTAGACTTTTATATATATATCATATATATATATATATATATATATATATATATAATATAGTGAAGTACAGCAGGCGAAAGTTTTAGATATATATATCGGAGTTAAAATCTATCATAAAACAATGGTACAAATGTATTTTTGATAAACTGCTTTTACTAAAATTAAAAAAATTAAAATTACCAGTGGCAAATTTCGATTTTAAATACAAACTACACTAGAACGCATTCATCAATGTTGTATTTTTTCTTCTTCACAGGAGTTATCATAGAGAACGTATAAACTTTCAGACCAAAGAAAAAAGATTTCAATTCATTCAAAATGAAAAAAAAAATACTTACGGAAAATATAAATTAAAGAGGTAAACATTCAGATAAAATAACGAAGGTAGTGAGATGGTCATTCCATCATTGCGATTTTGTTTCGAAATTTGTAGGTTTCCACCGCGCTAACATTGCGCGTTATGTATATCGTCTGTGCAGGTAAACTTTTTTTGATTTTTTTCAGATTCAGTAAATCTACACTTATTAGGCCAATTCGCGTGCTATGACAATATCTTCCCTTGACATTTTTTTTTCAAGGAAAATTTCAGTTTCTCTTTTAATACATTAATAAAGAATTGATAGATGAATATTTCTAATATATATATATGTATGTGTAAGACTCAGATCGACGCCCAGTCCCTAATCCACGTCCGTTCCAAAAATCGACGTCAAACTCTTACGTCAAAATAAAATTGAATTCAAAATTGACGGCCAATTATATGCCAGTTCATTTCAAGTTTTTATGTCGTATTCATTTTCACAGAATAATATTTTAATTTGTACATTTTTCCATTGATGTGTACTTGCTGATAATGTCAATATCAATGGACTGGTCGTGATAAAAAAAATATCGGGTCAGTTCACAATTATTGACATGCGCGAGTGCTATCGCGCAAGTATCTACTTTTCCCTTCCATGCACAAAAAACATTGGTGATTTTATTTTCGCAGAAACGCACGAGTGCTTTGTGAATGAAATATTTGTCACTGTTTCAATAAAATTTCTGTAGCTTCTTTGGAGCACACTTGTCAGAATGATGTGATTGTGTCTGGTGTCAAAATTGCACCAGAAAGGAAATGTACTGAAAACCCGATAAACTCCGATAAACTAGGGAATTGCATTCAAAATGATTGACTTTCTTTTAATTCAAATGTCATTTCTCTCATTAAAAGCATTGTACGAAGCGTTGTAATAAAAATAAAATCAGTAAATGAACAACGACATCAGAAGTATTTTTTTTGTTGTTCAATCTAATTATCGTAGCGACCAAGTATTAAAAAAAAATGAGCAAGTGCGGAGATTAGATTGCTTGAGTTCTCATTTATAAAATGGAATGTTAAATGATCTGGTACTATTTCGAGGTGTTTTCCTCTTTTTCTGTTTCTTGAAAAGGATTTGTTTAACTGTCCAGTCACTATAAAGTGTTACAATTCATATTCAGACGCAACATATAAATAGTAACCGAAAAGGTACCGCCAATTGAGGCATTTCATCAGAGATGGTGAAACAAAACAAAACAAAATGTACACACATTCGATAATATTTTGTTGAATTACCATAGAAGAATAAGGAGATGAGGAATGAATGCCAACGATACAACTATCCATAGACCACAACACAAAGATGAGAACAATAACAGTGTGGGCCTTAGAATTTCATATTCCTGCTCCTGGTTAAAACTGAATGTGACATGATCTTGCAAAAACATGATTTATGCGACAGTAAATAGAACAAAGTTGAACAACATCCACACTGTAAATATAACGGACGCCTGACGCGTCCGGACGCGTTCAAAAATGTACACAGAAAGTTCAATATTTTAATGCCACATGTTAATTAAATGTTAAATCTTAGAGAAGTGTTCAAAAATTTAACGTTTGTGTTCAAAAGATAACACCCGTGTTCAGACGCAGTGAACACCGGTGTTCAAGTTCTGTTCTAAAGATGTAGATAGTCGTTTGTCCGATTTTCTATCCTTTCAACTGGCCCATTCAAAAACAATCTTTTTTAATATGAATCTAAATGCAGGATGTTGATCTCGTAAATTTTTGTAATTGTGAAATATAAAACTCCCAGGCTGGCATATTATGTATACTATATGAATGTATTACAAGTTTTACCTATAAGCGACATAATTATGCATATCAAAGAGGCCTGTTGTGATAATATCGCAAAAAAAATATGTCGATGTTTATCTTATTTCATGATCCGTTCATTGTTTGAATATTAAATGTCAGTCAAGCAGTGTTCAAAATCGCTCGAAATTTTGAACACATCGTGTTAAAAAATATATACCAAGATACCGTATACCGGAAACAGATATCGGCTGGCGATTTCGGCGGTTAAGAAAGAATGGGTACACATAAAAAGCGAACTGGAGAATGGACTTCTCTCCCACATGAACACAAAAGAAGTAAGTAACATAGAATAATCTCCATATATAGATCGATGGCTTCCTTGTTATTTTCTCAAGCGAGATATATAAAAAAAAACTAAATATTAGGTTGCGCGAATGGGTGATATTGTGTTTTTGTAATTCAACCTAGTACGATTATAGCGTAATATATATGCGTCAAATATACATAACTGTTATATCGAAAATTTCACTATTCAACATAAAAAAACGAATTGAAGAGGTGGCTTTAGATATAAACGTAAATAACTGTCAGCTTTGCTCAGATGATTTCCTAAACAGACGAATAACCGGTCTGTCTGTTATACAGAGTAAAAGATGACTTTCGACATCAGCATGTAACAGACTTAGAAAATGCATTCGTCTTTTTTGCAGGAATCATTCGATTAAAACGTCTAAATTAGGAACCGGTACCCAATAATACCAAGAAGGTCATTACTGCATGCCACAAAGTGGTGGAAAATAGAAAGATGTCAAAAAGGTATGACAATATATGTATACAATAGCTTAGTTGGGTGTATCAATTCTATCTGTTCACCTTGGTCAAGCAATAGACTTTTGTCATTTTTAATGTCAAAACCTGCATTTCATTGCCGTATAATTTGTAATCTATTGTCGTCTCAGACTCTAATATGTATCAACATTAAAGCATAACAAGCATTCCTGAATTAGATGTTTTATGAAAAATTCTTTACTATTATTTTTAAATTTTATTTTGCAGGATATATAGGCTCATAGACATTCCTTGTTGTAGAGGATTTTGACATTGGAAGTTGATAGCAACACATAAAGTTCCACAAAGTTGATAGCTTTAAATTGAGATCACTGAAAAGTGAAGCCTATACATTACAGATCATTGTATGTGATGACACCAGTGTCAAGGAAGTAGCTGTCGTACAAGAACTTTGTAATTTGCATTTTTTTAAACTTTCGTTGAGACAAATAAACTGTCTACTTATCACATTGCTAGTCGTGTAGCAAAAAAAAATCATTATTCGTGATATATTTAACTCAGTTTTAAATAAAAATTATGTATGTGATTTCACTGATGTATATACTGTTACTTGTGATATCATAAGGTGTCAGATGTACTTTTCTTTCATGTATGCTCATTTGATTACATGAAGAATTACTCGTTAAAAGATGTATTTATTGTTATTTTACCTGAATTGAATATAGTTTTTATAACAGCTTAAGTTGAGTACTTATGGAAAATTATGTACGCTTGAAAATGGAACATGTTCCACATTTTAACACCATCACTTTGAACACTTTAGTCAACTGTTCTGAAAGTGAACACATGGTGTTCTTAATCTTAACACTTTGGTTTTAAACACGTTCTATGTGTTCAAAAAGTGTTACAGGGCTGTTGAACGCGTCGACGTGTTAAGATTTTGAACATTCGGACACGTTTTATCGTTGAACACTACGTGTTTAGATTTCTAACATCAAGTATTCAAAAATAAAACACAAAGGCATTTAAAACTGAACACCACACATTCAATTGATGAACACTAGTGTAAACATTCGGAACACCATTACACGTTCAAGAAGTGTTACAAAAAAGCGTTCAATCAGTGTTCTATTTATTAACACTGATATTTACAGTGCATTTAAATATTTGAAATACTGACACGATTTCCGATAAACTACAGACTCTTTGTCCATTTCTGACTGTCATACAAGTGAGAGGTTTAGCTAGCTATAAAACCAAGTTTAATCCACCATTTTCTACATAAGGAAATGCCTGTACCAAGTCAGGAATATGACAGTTGTTTCCCATTCGTTTGATGTGTTTGAGCTTATGATTTTGCCATTTGATACAGGACTTTCCGTTTTGAATTTTCCCTTGAGTTTTTTTGTTATTTTACTTTTTGTTAGATCTGCCGATGATTGCTGAATGGGAACACCATGTTTGACCATGTTTGACCACGTCTACTGCATTGTGACAAAATTAAAAAAATTACATGATGTATATAACCTGTGACTTCAGTTGTGATTTGCCGTGATTCGATGCGATAAAGTAGTTCGTTCGTTGTTTTCTCTAGTTTTATGGTAATTTTCTTTTTTTGTAGATTACCGATAAAAGAAATAAATGACTTTTTGTTTTTGATAATGGCTATGTATGAAATACCCTTTTATATGTTGCCATTTGTTATTTTTGCAGAGCGAATTATTTCATTAGAGAAGAAAAATATCCACAAACAGATAGAAGAAATATGTCCACCAAATATAGACATACGGGACTGTTACAATGGATTAATGAACTTGTGGATGCGATACATGTTATCACGGAACATTGTCTGATTATCTACAACAAAACTTTCAGATAATTGCTGACTTTCAAGTAATTTTTTAATAATTTAATGTATCCGAAAAGAGAAACTATTTTATAAAAAAATTACTGCCAATTTGTCTTTTTCATTTCAAACTAACACTTCCAACATCCGATGGATCTAGTGTAAAGATTCCATTAACAGTCAGAGAAAAACATGATGTTTTGCAATGCCAAAAAACAGGTATCGACAGATTGTAGAGCCATGAATGTGAATATGTATATAACAATAATATTTAGTTTGATTTTAATTTACTGATAACAAAATCAATATTTATGCCAATAAAAACAACATTCAAAGATCTAATAACAGTGTTGAATTGGTAACCTTTTAGAATAAGTTTATTTGAGGATCGATAAGTTTACCCGGATCGTACCTAATTTCCGGGCTCGGTAAACAACATCTCCATAAAAATTAGGATGTGCTATCCCGTTTGAAATATTTCTACCAGTACAGCCAAACTTTCAAACCAAATCTTTGTATCTTTTGAAGAATTTAGTAAAGGTTTTAAGTAATTTGTGGTAACAAAATCCCTAACTTAATAATTTACCAGTAATTATACAGTCATAGATAATGTTCGTTGAAATCCAAAACGTCACTACGGACACGGAAATAACGAACGAGTTGTGATATATAAACACCGTAAGATAGTGCCAAATGAATATCACCGTTCAAAAAAGAGCAAGCAGATTTGTGCCCATATGAATACCTACAACCTGTCGATACACTTTATTGCCGAAACGTACATAAATGTTATAAAGGAGAAATATTTACAGCTTCAATCATCTCATCACAACTCCAGTAAGTATATCTAGCATATTTACCTTTCTCATTAGAGAAGAAAGCTTTAAATGAGTTGCAGCAAATATATTTACAAGCAGATTTATCAAACGACCATTTAATTAAATAGGAAAACTTTTGTTTGATAAGATTGTGTGGAAGCGTAGTCTTAAGAGTTGAAAAGTCAAAACTGTCAACAGAATCAAAAGGACCACCAAAAGCACGTAATTTATCTAAAACATCCAACGATTTTTTTACACAAGAAAAATAGTTAATTCCATTAATTTCATATGTTTTATTCTTATGGGCTTCAAAAATATTGTGATGAGATATATTCTACCAGTGGTGTTAACTAGATGTGGATTCTCTAAAATTCGAAAGATCTACTGCTTAATCTTCGATCACAATCTTTGCAATTTTGTAGCAACATAAAGACTTTTGATTTTTCTACGCTTTACACTACTATTCCCCATGCTCAGTTGAAAGATCGACTTCACCATCTCATTAAACAGAGCTTTTTCTATAAAAATGGGAATCGTAGATACAAATTTCTTGTTTTGGGTAACAATAATTCATATTTTGTGAAAAACCACACTGAATCTACCAGAAAATATACTGAAGATGATATTATCAAAATGCTGGACTTTTTGATCGACAATATATTTGTTGAGTTTGGAGGATTTATATTTCAACAGACAGTCGGTATTCCAATGGGAACTAACTGTGCACCCCTACTTGCCGATTTGTTTTTGTACTCGTATGAAGCAGAATTCATTCAGAACCTTCTAAACGACAAAAAGAAAAAGCACCTTGCGAAATTCTTTAATTTTACTTTCCGATATATTGATGATGTTCTATCATTGAATAACCCATATTTCAGCCAATACTTACATCTCATATATCCCAGTGAACTTGAAATTAAGGATACTACTAATACTAGAAGGACTGCTTCATACCTTGATCTTTTCCTCAATATTGACACAGATGGACGACTTCACACGAAAATCTATGATAAACGGGACGATTTCAACTTCCCAATTATCAATTTCCCATTTCTCAGCAGTAACATACCCTCTGCCCCGTCGTATGGTGTTTACATATCTCAATTGATACGTTATTCTCGTGCGTGTTCACACTATACAGACTTCATATACAGAAGTGTGCTCCTTACACAGAAACTGCTCCAACAAAGTTATGAGGAGGACAGATTAAAAATGACACTCCGTAAATTTTACGGACACCATCACAAATTGGTAAGTCCATACGATGTGTCTTTGTCCAAACTAACTAAGGACATTTTTACCACGTGTTAGTTTGTGGTTTGTCATTACGTCGTCTGATCTTTGAATTACCGAACGTGACTTATTCCCGATTGTGACTGTTTTGCTGAGTGTGAAACCGCATTGCTATAAGACGTGTCACGGTACCTTTCTATCCCAAATTCATTTATTTAATTTTGATGTTATATTTGTTATTCTCGTCGGATTTTGTCAAATGTCTTAACGTCTTTTCTGTTATATTCGTGTGTTATGGTAAAGATAATTAATCACCCCCTTCATTTATTAGATTTTAGTTTGGTTCAACGAAATTTATACGATATATTTGGTTTACAGTTTGATTCAGAAGAAACACCGACATAGCTAGATAATACAATTAATTATCTAATTACTACCACAATTTGATATTAATAAGTATTGTAATTTTCATTGTTATTAATAAATGTAATGTCAGTATTACAAATCTAATCTTGAATCAATCCTAATCCTATCTTATTTTTGGGAAATATTTTTACAAATTCAAATGTGACGTCACTTTGTGTTTTTTTTTAGAATTTCAAATGTGACGTCACTTTGTACGTTGATGCTTTGGCTAACTCGGCTGTGTATTTTTATATGTTGGATTAAGTTGTTTTATATTATGTATCCGTTTTTATTCTGTAGTTATTCCCCACTTCGGTTTTATCATGTATATCTATTATATAGTCATTTTATAAAATTTACTGTTTGCAAAATTATAAATTATTCTAAATAATAAGGATGTTCTTGTCCCAGGCAGAAAACCCTGGCCGTGTTAGGCGCAACTTTTTGGAAGTTTTGGTCCTCGGTGCTCTTCGGCTTTGTACTTGTTTTTGCTTTCAAGCTTTTTTCATTTGAGCGTCACTGGATGGTCTTGTGTGGACGAGACGCACGTCTGGCGTATTGAATTTTAAGCCTAGTACCTTTTGTTAGCTATTATTCGTGTGTTTCTTTGTCCTATATGTTCTCCCATTTATTTGTATTGTGGTCCTGTCGTGTGATGTTGTCGTTTTGGTGTTGTGTTTGACGTTGCCATTAAAGCGGGAGGTTTGGCATGCCACAAACCCAGGTTCAACCCACCATTTTTTTCTTAAAATGTCCTGTACCAAGTCAGGAAAATGGCCATTGTTATATTATAGTTCGTTTCTGTGTGTGTTACATTTTAATGTTATGTTTTTGTTGTGTCGTTGTTCTACTCTTATATTTGATGCGTTTCCCTCAGTTTTAGTTTGTAACCCGGATTTGTTTTTATCTCTATCGATTTATGAGTTTCGAACAGCGGTATTTTGTTGCCTTTATTTGATAGTAGTTAAGGAACTAGTTAGAAGCACTGAAATATTAGTTGTAGAACACTTACTAGAGGCCGAGATGAAACGATATTTTTTTGTGTAGTTTAGGTAAACAATACATATACATGTAGTAAGGACCTCCGAGCGTGCAGAAGAGGCCTTTAGCTGTGATGTGGTAATGATATGATTATTTACTATATGACTCTCTTTGGAGCGCACAGGCTTGAATGTAGAAGAATTTTAAATTTCATTCTTAAAAACTTCCATGTAGTATTTACGGCATACCACCACCATATTGTTAGTTGCTTTGTCGGGCAGTACAAACACAGACCGCTTTGCGAGTAAATATGCGTATTATGTACTCTTTTATTTATTTCTAAACTATTTTCAAAATGTGATATTTGAATATCCACAACATTCATACATTTGTTTAAATAAGAATCAAGCGATTTTTTATCAGATAATTTTTAGGGAGTTATGCCACCTGGAAATGTAAATAATATGCAAAATCAAACATCTTAATATATTAGATAAGTTGATAATATCAATACCTCTGTCAATTTATTTTAAAATCTTCAGAAAAAATCCTTGAAAATATCATGTAATTTACTAATTGGTATTTGACCCAGTTAACATAATAATTGATGCCTACCGTTTTTTTCAACTATAGATAGGAGATCGTTAAGTGTATAATTTATACGATGTTTTATATATTAATTCGTTGATTTCGATTGATACGTTTGCCATGAGACCTAATATTACGTTTTCTTTTATCAACAATATTCGTGATATCAACAGAAGAAGTTTATGATATGTTCCCATGTCCCATTATATTGTCATTTAGACCACGGGTATATGTTGTCTGCAGTCGTTTAATCTAAGATAGTTCAATAACTTTACGGGAATCTTCAAATTGTAAACAGTTTATGTGATTGCCCTTGTTGTTTCTGAATCGTTTTGAGTGGTTGGAGTTTTATAAATTTTTTATTGTGATTGTGTTTTCCTAAATGTTGGTAAATCATACTTTTGATTTTCTTCGTTTTTCTATTGACGGCGATTAAATTTATATTAGGAATGCGGTTTTTTGAGCACATTATATCCTTGAAGCAGTGGTGTATTAAGTTTTCTTGCCATTTCGTAAAATCATGATTATCTAAAGGGAAATGAGAAAATTAAATGAGGCCGAAAGTCATAGCATTGAATAAAGATTACAATAACGGAAAATATAATCAAAAGTAGTCGAATAATAGAATTAAAATTCTAATAAAAACTATAAATTAGAACTCAGACAGACCAGTTTAATATCAGAGGCGGATTTAGAGGGGGCACCGGGTGCACGTGACACACCCCTGAGGTTGGCAAAAAATGGTGCACCATATAGAGTATAATTTAAATTTTCAAATTGATTAATTTACAAATTAGTCTACCACTAATAATAAACTTGTCATGTTACTAGTATATCAAATTCGTACACTAATAACCCGCGAAAGAGAAATACATGCGAAATCGCATTGTGGAAAAACAAATTAAAAAAAAGTTAGAAGAAAGGTCACAAATTATTCAACAACTTTACTAAAGTTTATCACAAATAAAGGAATTAATTGTGAAAGTATAATTCCACGTACAGAAATTATTTTGCATCAACCTTTCACGTACTATTGTTTATAAAGCCTACAATTAAGCAATTGTCCTTCAAATCTGTCTCCTTGGTTTACTAGACTTACTTTGTAATGAAGGTTATCATTATACTGTTGTTGTTTAATCGGACTAAGTCATTGGAACACATATTAATTTGCCTTCTTTTAATAGTTTTAAGCAATACTATTTAATGTTTATTTTGTTCTTCTGTATAATTTGCTTTGGGCATTGCACATTATCCTGTCTTCCTGTACTGTTTATGACGTTGGTGGTTGCAATCTTCTATGAAGTACGTCAAGCGATATTTGAGTGTAAAATTACATAACGTGTTGTCAACACTTTGAGCTTGCTTTCAGTCTACCATATTTCTATGTTTTATTTAATTCAATTAAGGTAAAATAAAATAAAAGCTTATTATCATCTGAGTTATTGTTAAATAAATTCAAGCAAATTATTACACTCTAACACTGTAAATTCAGCATTTACATGTATGCCATAATATATTTTTTACAGATATTTTAATACATGTATACTAAGATTATATGCATCTGTTTGTCTTTATTTTATAATTTATCTTTCACAATAAAAGATATCAATATCACTTAAACATAAAAAGTTGCTTAATAGGGGAACCTGATTATAATCAATTTAACTACATGAATATTTAGGGTAATTAAAGCAGATGATTCAGAACCATGGGCAACACAATTCGTAGCAGATATATCAACTGGTACAAATACTAGTACTAGACAAGCACTCCATCACCTACGATAGTAAGAGAGCCGTACAAATGCCATCTGAAGAAGCTGGTTATGTTGTTAAGCGTAAGAGAACATCCACAGAGACTTAATACCTATACAGAAGGAGGAGGGTTGCAGAAATGCCATGAAGATGAAATAGACAATGCCAATGCTGATGATACATCAGCTATAACAGCAATGTCAATATGAAATTCACTAAAATATACTATGAGTCTTGGAAAGAGAGCGTTAGAGCTGAAAGAAAAGATAGAAGAAAATAAAGAGTTTGTTGAAATGCTGGGACAGTTCCCTTATGAAGAAAAAAACTTCAGAAGATTTAAAACTGTCTTGTTCTAAAAATATTAATTTCATGATGCATATGTTACACCTTTAATAAATTTAAAGATTAATTACCTATATGTATTGTTTATTTAAAAAAAACACAAAACTGGTACAATACTGGTACAAAATTTGTATACCAGTATTGTGCAAAATACTGTTATACCAGTATTGCGATCACCAACTACAGGAGATCCATTTTTTTATACTGTAGTATTTTATTAATTTATTTTGTGTTTGTGGTATCTATTACACATTTATTTGTATGTTACGTGGTTTTCCTGTTGCGGTGTTTATTTGTATCTTCTTTTGCGTATGTTTTGTTTACCTTCTGATTGAAATTAAAAGGTGGGAGGCTTGAAAAAAATTAGTTTAACTCAGCTACATTATCATGCTCCTGTCCCAACCTCGTCAACAGTTGATGTATGGGTTGCTTTAGCATAGACGTATGACCCACAACTCCATTGTAATAACAAGAGGTTTGGAACATATACCAAAGAGGTAAATTAGATAATAAAACAGTATAGATAAACAAGATTAGACCTCTAGTGCTTGAATTATACCATAGCATTTGAAATGTGAATAAATTTTCCATAAAAAGCTATTTTTTTAAACTGTATAAATGTGAATGTTTGGAATCGATTAAACTTATATTTTCCTTTGTTTGAAATAAAAACATTACAGTTAGTAAGTTACTTGCACTGATGAAAACTGTCAATTGAAAGTGTAAAATAAAAAAATCGAAATGCTGTTTTTGTTTTTCTTTTCATGCAATTTTTAACTTCTTCAAAGAAGAAAAAATCATGTAAGATGTTATACCCCGTAATAACGAAATTCAATACGCAAAAATATAGAAACTTTGGATTTACAAACATGAAATTCTAATTTTTATTTCAAATTGAAATATAATTTGACTAACTTAAAAATTGAATTTTCGGTGTTAACGACTTTATTCTGCAGTAAAAACAATACGATTATAGTACAGATCCACTGATCTTTGGAAGCTAAGTGTTGACATAGGATCTGTATTTAATGAGATTGCAGTCAAAATAAATTTGAACTCCATAATAACATCAGTCATTTAAAACTTGCGGGAAACGGTAAAGAAGACCCATTGGTGGCCTTGGGCTGTTTTCTGCTCTTTAGTCGGGTTGTTGTCTCTTTGACACGTTCCCCGTTTCCATTCTCAATTCTATATATAAACAAGGTACCTTTCTCGCATATTTGAGAAATATTGTAATGCCGTCCACCTCCATTTGTATCTGTATAGGTAGGTGTAGGATCCTATGTAGGCTTTTATACATAACTTTCTGTGTTGTTATTAAGTTCAAATAATAATACGGGGTAGAATAATCGGATTACTGAGATGATATGCTATGCAAATGAGTCTATTTGATATATGATTGTACTAATATTGATTGTTATGTTGGAAAAAAGGTGTTTCTTTTGGTACAAAATCAGAGTTGGTCAGACGAAATCTGAAAATTTTAGGGGGGTCATTCCTAAATTTGGAATAACGGCTTGAATTGGTAAAATAATAGTTTGTCACTGAAATATATATTATCCTGATTAATTATCGGAATGATCAGTTAATTCTAATTGTGTTTCCAGTAATGTTATGACTGGAATATACTAGCTGTGAAAAATTTGCATGTTTGCCCTGGAATGCCGGTACCTATATTTCTGTTCTTGATTTGATATCTTAACCTTTCTAACGTCACCGTTCCCAAATTGCACCAATTTAGCAAAAAATAAAGCGGAAATCTTAAAAGTTTTCTTAGAGACTAAACGATTAGTAGTGTTATTATTTGACATTTTACACGTCTTTCAGCATAGCTAAATATATTTAAATATACACAAAACATTCACAGTATACATCAACAGATGAAGTATTCACTGGAAAAAGTTAAATCTACGGAAACGTCGCCATGCGACATCCACAAAAAATCAAGTTTTAAAAATGAGCAATTAAAATATGTTACAAGCATCCATTTCTTAAAAAATGTATAGTAAGCATGGACTATTGTCAAATTGGTCTAAATATTTGGAGAAATAAAACAAAACATCAGTTATTCGATTTTACGGATGAGAATTTAAGCATGGATGCAATTTGGGTACTCCTTATTGATCCTCATTACAAAATTATTGATCGTTTAGAGGTCGGTTCAAACCCATTTTTCTATGATTCAAAATTAAATCGGTGGATCTGTATAGTAAATAAGGATACATCTACAAAATAAACACAGAATGAAAACTTTTGTCTGGACCATAAATAAACGTTGGTGAAAAAACTGTCAAAAATAGGTGCAATTTGGGTACCCTAACGTTACAAGTATTCTTAAGTTATCCTGTATGTGCAAAAACCTTCGTGATAAATAGATATGTTCAACTTGGTTCTAATTGATATTAAGCTGGACATCATCTTTATTTACGCAAAACTTCCAGTGGCCTGAGTTGCCATTTCGAGAATTTTCCTAAACAGAGACATGGCCGTTGATTGGTTCAACATAAGTAAAACCGTCTGTGATTTAATTTGGCTGATCGGCGTATAAAACAGTGATTGTTTGTTGTTTGAATGTTAGGAATCGCCAAATTTAAAATGTCTGAGAATTTAAGTGATATAGGAAGAAATTGCTTTCTTTAAAAAAAGAAAAGCAATACGTGAACCTAAGACCGCTGACTGCTCACCAAAAGATTGTTGTTGAATTTTTGTTTGCTTTTGAATTGAAACAATTGACTGTCAATAGAAGGAGATAATCGGATGAAGTTAAACTATCTTTATTAAAAATATGTAATAGTGTGTACATTCTTGCACAAGTCAGTTAAAAGCAATGTTGGATAGGTGTGAATAGAAAAGTTATATACAGCTACTATTTGAATATACATTTTAAAGTTCGACTATTTCATTTATTACTTGGGATTGTACATCATTTCTACATCGGATGACCGTGACTTTCGTTTTTGACTGATAACCGAACGCAAAATAACATTCCTTATCGCTTGTTATATATCAATTTCATCAGTAAATATTCATGAAAATAATTTTTAAGAACATAGATAAATGATATGAAAATGTTTTGTCGTGAGAAAAATATATATCAATAACAAATCAAGAATACCGAAAATTTGTGTTAAAGCATGCGGAAGAATATCTCAAGAACGTTTTGCGGGAAAATATGAATGCCTACTCAAATCCAATCTATTAGAAAAATCGAATTATTACAGAAGAGTGTCCACCATGAACTTGCACTGCACTATTATTAGAATAGTAGAATAGAATGATATACAAATGGATGAAAATTATATAACGTTATACATGTAACTGTTATATACAAATATTAATATAATATATAACAAGAAACCAGAGTATACTGATTTGTATCACCACAATATGATAGTTATCAAGACGATGTTGAATTCCCTGTCATTTATTCAACATCCACGCTCGAACTTGTCTCAGAAAAAAATATATCTATGTACCTTAACCTCACTTTCAGGTATAGAGATGTGGTTTTTTTTCTGAGACAAGTGCTTGTCAGTGGCGTAGCTAGGCCATTTTTAGTGTACGCCCGAACCTCATTGAGGGGTTTGAGGTCCAGAAGACCGCCTTGTAGGGGGCGAAATCCCCCGGACGTTCACGCGTTATTGAGAAAGAGATACCAATATCTGTCATTAAAATCTCATCAATAGCAACATACTTGGTCGGTTAAGAACAAAACTTAATGACAAAGGAGACGATTTCAGCCTCCAATTGTGAACTTTTCTTTTCTATGTAGCAACATTCCAGCAGCACCTGCATATGGAGTATATACCTGCCAGTTGATAAGATATTCCAGAGCTTGCATTTCCTATCATCATTTCCTTGATAGATAGTTGCTGCTTACAAGGAAGCTACTGAACCAAGAGTTCCAAGTGGTGAAGTTGAAATCATCCCTTCGAAAATTTTACGGCTGACATAACAAATAGGTCAATGACGACGGATTTGTTCCAATTGTTGACATTACCACAATCCCGTCCTCTTTTCCTCTAATGTGATCTACCGAATTAGACTTATCACTGGGTTTGCACACTTGGAGCAGAATTTGCTTACGCTTCCGGAGCACCTGATATCACCCCCAGTTTTTGGTGGGGTCCGTGTTGTTAAGTCTTATGTTTCTATAGGTTTTCGTTTTTATTTTTGCTATGGTATTGTCAGTTTGTTTCAACTTATGAGTTTGAATATCATTTGTTATCTTTCGCGTCTCTTTTAGAGTCTAATTTGGTTTTTTTTAAAGTTAGATTTTGTTCATTGTATTGATTTGGAATATAATGGTAATTCAGTTGCTTAATCTTATTAAAATTTATATCTATATTAACTCGTATGCTCGTATCTTATGAGTATAACGAAACCAGAGATATATATTTTAATTGGATTGGTTTAAAAGGAGATGTGGGGTAAACAATCAATCGACAAAAAATCTAAACTTTATAGAGATAGTAAAAAAGCAAGTCTTCATTTCAATGTTGTCGTTCTATTAATTTTTTTGATCTTATCTAGTTTACTCACCTTTTTACACTCAAATGTCGTTAATTGACACATATCCTAATTAGTTTTCATAGATAGATTGGCAGGTGTAACGTTAAAATAAATATTGAACTGTAACATATAAAATGCAAGCCACATCGTATGTCAGCAGATAATGAATTGCTTTAAACAATAGTAATCTGAGTAGAATTCACCATTTTTGTTCACAGCTGATTAAGACTTTGACAATAAATGAAAAAAACATATAATATAAAATATGAAAACAACACGTTATTAATTTCATGCGTTCGAAACGCTTTTCTCGATTTACCTTCATCAGGAACATTTTAAAGCCGAGGATGTATAAGAACCGAAACAGTTACAGAGCTACATGTATATGACCTAAAAGTATCTAAAAAATAATATGTTACCATTTGATTAAAAAGTATATTTCTTCACATCGTCTTTTATCTCCAATTACAAGTCATTGAAGAAAAAATTACAAGGCTCGTTTGCTTTTAATCAGTTCTTATAATATATTTGGGTTCAAGTATTTTATTCTTCAAAATTTATGTGCACGCCCGAACGTTGTGACGTAAACGTAGCTACGCGCATGCTTGTGACCATCCACAAGAACTTGCGGTCATCCGATGTTCAGTATTTCAGTACTTTGATTTTATAATCCTATTGCAAATCCCAGTTTCTACAAACCGGATGTATAATGCAAATTGCACAATCCAATCGCAATATAAATTTAAGCACTCAGTTTGCTTTATAACCTGGATGCATTTATTTTATCTATCACATATTTATATTTTGTTTCCTGCATGAATGCCTCCATATTCTCAACTCGTTATTGAAGTTGTCTGTACTCATGGTAGATGTTGTACAGATAAATGTAAAGTCCATTTTCCATGTGAAGTGAAACCATGTGGCATGCAACTTATAAGAAGGTTTCGTATATTTTTCTTGAGAGTAACACACCAGGTTCATTTGAACCTCTTATATAGAGACTTATTTTGGTTTCATAAAACATATCAAATTTTAAGGATTTCCTGGTTTTACTTTAATCAATACAAATATTTTACAGGGAAACTTGGTTTTGAAGAATATCTTATTTTCAGAAGTTTTATGAATACCTGAACATACACTCAAAAGAACCAATTTAAATAAAAAGACATGTAGATATAAAAAAAATACCAGGATTAACATGTTGTTCGCCGGAAGCGAGTTAAGTCTACAAAGAATCATCAGTGACGCTCGAATAAAAATAGTTAAAAAGGCCAAATAAAGTATGAAGTTAAGTAATCAATTCCTTGGGTAGAAAATCCATGGCATTTCAAAAATGTCAAAGTTTATAAAAGGACAGTGACTCAAAAAAGAAAACAAAAGAGAAACATCTAGAGGTCAGAATACCGTAAGCAATGATGACCTTGCCTGAAAGTCACAAGGCAAGATCTTATTGCCGTGTCCTGAATTTAGATAAGAAAAGAGAAAATTCGCATTCGCGAGTGAAATTGATACTTATGCATGAACGCAAGAAATAGTAAATAGAAAGCATACGTACTGATACTCTGGATAAGAATACGCATTTGCGTCATCACATATATTAATCTAATAGTTGAATTCGGATTTCAAACTGCCTACCTCAAGTGTTGTGACTCCGGATTCATTGACATTTTATCCGGAATTTTTGTGCACGCAAACCGATAGTGTGCGTGTGAGCAGGGTGATGTATAATGTGAATGAATCAAGACGTGTAGGATAGCTGACCAACACAATGAATACAATTTTCAAAACCGTACCATAGTACAAATATTTAGATGCTATAAGGTTGAACTAATAAAAGAAAAAAAAAATACATTATGATAGTAATTAAATTTTGTTATGATTATTGTAAAATATTAATTACGCTTTTTGTGAGATGCAAGGATTTAAAATCCTTGTGAATTGAAACCACGCAAGTATTTTTTCATTCACGACCGTTTAAAATTTAGATATTTAGCTAACATTGGGTACGCATCCCTGCTCATTGGTGCTCATACGTTGCATATAATTTTAATAAATGTAATGACTGTTCAAACCTGTGAGATATAATGCACGTATACATTACAATTTTAATTATATTCTATAATTATTAGGAATAAATTCAGTCTCAGTTTTACCTTAACAATGAATATTCTCTTAGTCTGGTAGTATCTATTAATGAAATTAGATATTCTTTTACAGAATTGTTTGATTATCTTTCTGCTTTCCGACCTTAGATAAATATTTTTAATAGAAATGTCGTTTTCTTAATTTTCTTTATTCTTTCCGACATTTTCTCATGCTAAGATTGAAATACTAAATATCAAATGATAAACGTTCAGAAATAATCAGTTTATTCTGGGTCATTGTATATCAATAAACTATTACCAGGTTTATTAAATACAACACATACAACGCGTAGAGGGACCATCTCAAAGCATGAATTGTATAATTGCGTTATCATTATACTTGATATTTAATAAACATTCACATTATTAAAAACATATATGTTTTGTCAAAAGGTTCAACATAAGTAAAACCGTCTGTGATTCAATTTGGCTGATCGGCATATAAAACAGTGATTGTTTGTTGTTTGAATGTTAGGAATCGCCAAATTTAAAATGTCTGAGAATTTAAGAGATATAGGAAGAAATTGCTTTTTTTAAAAAAAGAAAAGCAATACGTGAACCTAAGACCGCTGACTGGTCACCAAAAGATTGTTGCTGAATTTTTGTTTGCTTTTGAATTGAAACAATTGACTGTCAATAGAAGGAGGTAATCGGATGAAGTTAAACTATCTTTATTAAAAATATGTTATAGTGTGTACATTCTTGCACAAGTCAGTTAAAAGCAATGTTGGATAGGTGTGAATAAAAAAGTTATATACAGCTACTATTTGAATATACATTTTAAAGTTCGACTATTTCATTTATTACTTGGGATTGTACATCATTTCTACATCGGATGACCGTGACTTTTGTTTTTGACTGATAACCGAACGCAAAATAACATTCCTTATCGCTTGTTATATATCAATTTCATCAATAAATATTCGTGAAAATAATTTTTAAGAACATAGATAAATGATATGAAAATGTTTTGTCGTGAGAAATATATATATCAATAACAAATCAAGAATACCGAAAATTTGTGTTAAAGCATGCGGAAGAATATCTCAAGAACGTTTTGCGGGAAAATATGAATGCCTACTCAAATCCAATCTATTAGGAAAATCGAATTATTACAGAAGAGTGTCCACCATGCACTTGCACTGCACTATTATTAGAATAGTAGAATAGAATGATATACAAATGGATGAAATTTATATAACGTTATACATGTAACTGTTATATACAAATATTGATATAATATATAACAAGAAACCAGAGTATACTGTTTGTATCACTACAATATAATAGTTATCAAGACGATGTTGAATTCCCTGTCATTTATTCAACATCCACGCTCGAACTTGTCTCAGAAAAAAATATATCTATGTACCTTAACCTCACTTTCAGGTATAGAGATGTGGTTTTTTTTCTGAGACAAGTGCTTGTCAGTGGCGTAGCTAGGCCATTTTTAAGTGTACGCCCGAACCTCATTGAGGGGTTTGAGGTCCAGAAGACCTCCTTGTAGGGGGCGAAATCCCCCCGGACGTTCACGCGTTATTGAGAAAGAGATACCAATATATGTCATTAAAATCTCATCAATAGCAACATACTTGGTCGGTTAAGAACAAAACTTAACGACAAAGGAGATGATTTCAGCCTCCAATTGTGAACTTTTCTTTTCTGTGAAGCAACATTCCAGCAGCACCTGCATATGGAGTATATACCTGCCAGTTGATAAGATATTCCAGAGCTTGCATTTCCTATCATCATTTCCTTGATAGATAGTTGCTGCTTACAAGGAAGCTACTGAACCAAGAGTTCCAAGTGGTGAAGTTGAAATCATCCCTTCGAAAATTTTATGGCTGACATAACAAATAGGTCAATGACGACGGATTTGTTCCAATTGTTGACATTACCACAATCCCGTCCTCTTTTCCTCTAATGTGATCTACCGAATTAGACTTATCACTGGGTTTGCACACTTGGAGCAGAATTTGCTTACGCTTCCGGAGCACCTGATATCACCCCCAGTTTTTGGTGGGGTCCGTGTTGTTAAGTCTTATGTTTCTATAGGTTTTCGTTTTTTTTTTACTATGGTATTGTCAGTTTGTTTTCAACTGATGAGTTTGAATATCATTTGTTATCTTTCGCGTCTCTTTTAGAGTCTAATTTGGTTTTTTTTAAAGTTAGATTTATTCATTATATTGATTTGGAATATAATGGTAATTCAGTTGCTTAAAAATATGTTTAAAAGCAATCTTATTAAAATTTATATCTTTTATAGACTATATTAACTCGTATGCTCGTATCTTATGAGTATAACGAAACCAGAGATATATATTTTAATTGGATTGGTTTTAAAGGAGACGTGGGGTAAACAATCAATCGACAAAAAATCTAAACTTTATAGAGATAGTAAAAAAACAAGTCTTCCTTTCAATGTTGTCGTTCTATTAATTTTTTTGATCTTATCTAGTTTACTCACCTTTTTACACTCAAATGTCGTTAATTGACACATGTCCTAATTAGTTTTCATAGATAGATTGGCAGGTGTAACGTTAAAATAAATATTGAACTGTAACATATAAAATGCAAGCCACATCGTATTTCAGCAGATAATGAATTGCTTTAAACAATAGTAATCTGAGTAGAATTCACCATTTTTGTTCACAGCTGATTAAGACTTTGACAACAAATGAAAAAAAAAACATATAATATAAAATATGAAAACAACACGTTATTAATTTCATGCGTTCGAAACGCTTTTCTCGATTTACCTTCATCAGGAATATTTTAAAGCCGAGGATGTATAAGAACCGAAACAGTTACAGAGCTACATGTATATGACCTAAAAGTATCTAAAAAATAATATGATACCATTTGATTAAAAAGTATATTTCTTCACTTTGTCTTTTATCTCCAATTACAAGTCATTGAAGAAAAAATTACAAGGCTCGTGTGCTTTTAATCAGTTCTTATAATATATTTGGGTTCAAGCATTTTATTCTTCAAAATTTATGTGCACGAACGTTGTGACGTAAACGTAGCTACGCGCATGCTTGTGACCATCCACAAGAACTTGCGGTCATCCGATGTTCAGTATTTCAGTACTTTGATTTTATAATCCTATTGCAAATCCCAGTTTCTACAAACCGGATGTATAATGCAAATTGCACAATCCAACCGCAATATAAATTGTTGAGTGAAAAGTCTAGGTGTAAATTGATCGGTGACATTTCTAGGTGTAAATTGTTGGTTGACAAATTTGGATGCAAATATATGGTGACAAATTTGGGTGCAAATGTACAGTGACAAGTTTGGGTGCAATTTCGTAGTGATTGATCTTGGTGCAAAAAATCGGTGACAAATCGGGGTGTAAATACTTGGTGACACTTTATGGTGTAAACTATGCCAATATATTAAGTGCTAATGGTATAGATGTCTTTGAGACAATATAAGAAATAACTAAATGCTGATAGTTATTCGAAATAAATGTTGTTAAATTAAGGGCACATACGAATTTTATAGGTCTTGTTTTAAAGCACCTTTGTAAGCCTGTCTGAGTTCTACGTTACCTGTAGTTTTAAAACTAGTCGAGGTTAACAGAGTGGTTACCCTGGATAGATATACATATATATATATTTATATTAAATAAGTAAGACCAACCATACCGGGGACCTGACCAGGCCAATGACAGAGCCTGTACTGCCATTCTCTCCGAGTGTATAATAATAAAATAAATCTTCAAAACTGTTATATTTCGTGTCTTTTATTTCTTAATCATATATAGAATAGATAGACCTCTAGAAAATCGATTAAAGAATCTATAAAGTGTTTTGGTTTCGACGGTATTCCAAAAAGACGTCGGACCTTACATTTTACAGTTATAATTAATACCAGTTAAGAATCCCCTTTTTCTATGTAAGCTGTGATCTCTGGTGGCCGACTCTAACACAAGGGAGGCAGCGTTATAATATCATTCGGGCGCCAACTTTCGCTACATTTCGATTCCACGGTCATCTATCCAATTGAAACGTGTTATGTCGTAAACTGGCAATTAGTTATTTACAAAAAGGCGTATGTCGGAATCATTCGTAGTAAGCCTTCCAAGTAGGTAAACCAGACACAATTTCAACTTCTCACAGCCAATGGCAATGTTAACACGACAGGAGAAAATACTTGTGTTAGTAAAACAAAAAACAATTTAGAGACAAGTGCCTGTGGGTTTTTGTCTCGCTTGCGACGAAAGTTGTAGAATGTGGGACATAGGGATTACAATCCGTCGTCGACGGCGTAAACTATTTGTATAAAGCTTTATATTTCAGAAGATAGAAGACCTCAATGCTTCATACCTTGTATGCAGATACCTTACGTTACGAAGTTTATTTTTTCTGTCTGTCATATGTCCTTTGTCCCTTACCTCATTTTTAAGGTTCAGTGACTCCTTAAAAAAAGTACATTTTTTGGTCATGTGCAATACTCACTTCTAATGAGAAATAGGGTAACTATATTTAGTATATGGATTCCTTGCAAGACCTACATGTCGGTCAGACAGGGTTCACCTGACATCGACCTCATTTTATGGATCAGTGATCAAGGTTATTAAGTTTTCTTGGTCAATTCCGTATCTTAGATAATATAAGCAATAGGTCAACTATATTTGTTGTATGATATTATTGTAGGGTGTATATGTCTGTCTGTCAGGGTTCATAGGACCTTGACCTCATTTTCATGGTTCATTGGTCAATGTTAAATATTTGTGGTTCTGTCTATTTCACAAGAAAGAGGACCACTATATTTGGTGTATGGAATGATTGTAAGGTATATATATCCTAAATTGAGGTAAATTATATGGTCTTCCAAATACCGTTTCGATTCCTAACATCACTGAAGAGACATTAATTGTCGAAATCCGGATATGGTGTACTAATGTTTGCACCTTTTGTTTGTGGTATACCATCTTTTCCGCAAGTTTATTGTTTTCTGTTTGGTATTAAATTAATAGTTAAGATCCATTTTGTTACATCTGGTGATCCGTTTATTTGGCAATCGCCAATGGCAGTCAGCAGGGTTTAAGAACATCCGTTGTTCGACCTGCTAGTCAAATGCGTTTTGTTAAAATATACTTTTTCACTTTTTTGGTCTTTTGGAAAATGTTGTTTGTGCTGTATTCAGACCCCTCTACAACGAAATTTGTTACATGCACACGTATAAAAATTGCTGTTTTTATCCAACGCAATCATAGGTTTGAACGTTGTTTTCAATTTAGACTTGTTTATATTTATTTCGTTTGGGCTTGTATTATATTTTCCCTCCGGTTTATATAATCCGTTCATCCTATTTTGACTCTTTAAAATTCAAGAGTCGATCCTAAATTGTGGTAAATTAAATGGCCTTCCAAATACTTTTCGATCTCTAACATCACTGAAGAGACATTAATTGTCGAAATCCGGATATGGTGTAAAAAATTTAGCACCTCATGTTGTGGTTGACCATCTTTGCCGCAAGTTTATTGTTTTCTAATTGGTATTAAATTAATATAGAGATCCATTTTGTTACACCTTGTGATCAATTTATTTGGCAATCGTCAATGGCAGTCATCAGGGTTTAAGAACATCAGTTGTTCGACCTGTTAGTCAAATGCGTATTGTTAAAATATATTTTTTTCACTCTTTTGGTCTTTTGGAAAATGTTGTTTGTGCTGTATTTAGACCCCTCTACAACGAAATTTGTTACATGCACACGTATAAAAATTGCTTTTTTTATCCAACGCAATCATATGTTTGAACGTTGATTTCAATTTAGACTTGTTTATATTTATTTCGTTTGGGCTTGTATTATATTTTCCCTCCGGTTTATATAATCCGTTCATCCTATTTTGACTCTTTAAAATTCAAGAGTTTATCCAAAATTGAGGTAAATTAAATGGCCTTCCAAATACTTTTCGATCCCTAACATCACTGAAGAGACATTAATTGTCGAAATCAGGATATGGTGTAAAAAATTTAGCACCTCATGTTGTGGTTGACCATCTTTGCCGCAAGTTTATTGTTTTCTAATTGGTATTAAATTAATATAGAGATCCATTTTGTTACACCTTGTGATCAATTTATTTGGCAATCGTCAATGGCAGTCATCAGGGTTTAAGAACATCAGTTGTTCGACCTGTTAGTCAAATGCGTATTGTTAAAATATATTTTTTTCACTCTTTTGGTCTTTTGGAAAATGTTGTTTGTGCTGTATTTAGACCCCTCTACAACGAAATTTGTTACATGCACACGTATAAAAATAGCTTTTTTTTTATCCAATGCAATCATAGGTTTGAACGTTGTTTTCGATTTAGACTTGTTTATATTTATTTCGTTTGGGCTTGTATTATATTTTCCCTCCGGTTTATATAATCCGTTCATCCTATTTTGACTCTTTAAAATTCAAGAGTTTATCCTAAATTGAGGTAAATTAAATGGCCTTCCAAATACTTTTCGATCCGTAACATCACTGAAGAGACATTAATTGTCAAAATCCGGATATGGTGTAAAAAATTTAGCACCTCATGTTGTGGTTGACCATCTTTGCCGCAAGTTTATTGTTTTCTAATTGGTAAATTTAATATAGAGATCCATTTTGTTACACCTTGTGATCAATTTATTTGGCAATAGTCAATGGCAGTCAGCAGGGTTTAAGAACATCAGTTGTTCCGACCTGTTAGTCAAATGCGTATTGTTAAAATATATTTTTTTTCTCACTCTTTTGGTCTTTTGGAAAATGTTGTTTGTGCTGTATTTAGACCCCTCTACAACGAAATTTGTTACATGCACACGTATAAAAATTGCTGTTTTTATCCAACGCAATCATAGGTTTGAACGTTGTTTTCAATATAGACTTGTTTATATATGTAACACTCAGAAACGTGTCCTTCCCCCCAAACGTGTCCGATTCCCCCAAACGTGTCCACATGACGTCACTGAACTGCAAAACATGTATAGTTGTAAAAGGGCGCCAAAGCGTGTCAATTGTATAAACGCCCAAACGTGTCCAATCCCCTAAACGTGTCCATATCAAGCTTTTTTTCTTTTTTCTTTTACTGGAACTATCATTCGTGTCCATATTATAAATACGTAGGTTATTTGGTTATTGCTTTTTCATTAACGTATACTCATTTTACTATTTCATAAAAAAATAGAAATAAATTACTTTCAAGGTCTTTTTAAACCGGCAGTATAACCAGGGTAAAAGTTGGGGCGTCCGTTCGGCTATGTTGGATGTAAATGTAAGCAGCCATGCTCAGTTAAATTGTAGATATTAAATCAAATACCTCATGTAGGGAGAATGTCCCATTGTCTGCGCATTAAAACCTTTGTAGCATTTCACTCTTTCATGGTGCCATCATTTGTATTTTGGAAGGCAACACTGATTTTTTTTTAAATTTCCGCAACTTTTATTTAAAACGGACTCTATAACATAACGGAGATTGAAGTAGTTTCTTACTGAAGTCATACAAAAATCGGTCTTTACTCGCTCTTAAATATTTTAGATTAAAATCCCAACTAGTGTTAATCCCGAATTACCGTAAAAATTTAGGCTCAATCCTTAATTCCCGGAATGATAATAGAATCTATCTACAGTATTTATTGTTAACATGATGTCGTTCAAATAATGCATAAAATATTTGGCACTGGACGTTATGTTTAGTTCGTGTGTCTTTAGTGTTGCTCGAAACATAAAAATTATTAAAAAACCTGATAACCAGTTTATGATTTGAAGAGCTTTTAAAATATCAGAACTGTTGAAAAAAGGGAAGTCAATTCTGCTGAAAGCCCGCCGTGCAATATTCGGATTAATATAAATAGTATCATCGGAGTTTATTAGTACAAAATAATTTACATTGTAAACGACTAATTCAACTGTACTAGAATTATTTGTATGTTCGCTCTAAATGAGCATGAAATAATTGCAACTGGACAATAAGCAATTTCAGTCAAAAATTAATTCATATGTTACAGATTAAATTTACAATTATGCTAATCATTAATAACCGGCATTGTACAAACTAATGATAATAAATGATCACTTCATCAACTGTGTCCCCCATCATAGAATTTAAGACATACATGTATTAGCGCTGAAAGACGCGAGACATTCTGGCGTTTAATAGTGGACACGTTTTGGCGAATAACAATTATCGGACACGTTTGGGGGTTATGAAATCGGACACGTTTGGGCAATATTGAATATTACGGACACGTTTGGGGAGAATGGACACGTTTGGGGGAATCGGACACGTTTGGGGGGATGGACACGTTTGGGAGTGTTACATATATAATGAGGGATATGGATTTAAACTAATAAAAGAAAATATTTTCAAAAGAACAAATTTGTGCATTAAAAATAGATTTTACTCAATTTTTTTATTTCCTTATAGAATACATACAAGACATTATTGGTCCTGAACTAAGGACATTCTCAGGATATTCACAGGATTATCCCAGGGCCAACTTAATGCAAGAAAATCTGTAAATCCAGATATCAGGATAATTTCCTGAGACCAGGACCTGATGAATCCTGAGCACAGGATTATCACAAGATTCTTTACTATGGTATTTATGGTCTGGATGGTCTCTGGATATCCCATGAATGTCCTTGTTCCAATACCGTTCCGTGTTTAACCCTATCTCAGGATAAGGATTATCTCAAGATTGCCCTGGGATTTTTCCCAAGATTATCCTGAGATATCCTGCGGATATCTTGTGATATCCTGACCCATTTTCACAAGGGTCAGACACCGTCACCAGGTGCATCAAAGTGATTTTCTTAAAATGTCATTTAATATTTTAAATATTTTATATCAAGAACGCAAAAATAGCAAAATATATTTAGAACTGCATTATAAAGGTCAAATCCTGAATTCCTGCAAAAATAAAAGCCTGAGAAAGACCTTCTGCCCCTCATATTTGTATTCATGGTATTCTAAATTTATTTCTACATTCAATATTCAAGAACATCTATTTCGCATTCATGGTTATTCTAGAATATTCAAGGATATTTCACATTCATGGTTATTCTAGAATATTCAAGGATATTTCACATTCATGGTTATTCTAGAATATTTAAGGATATTTCACATTCATGATTGTTCTAAAATATTAATGGATACTTCACATTCATGATTATTCTAGAATATTCAACCATTCAATATTCACGGACATCTTATTTCACAGTAATGGTTATCCTAGTCAGTATTCCACTATTCAATACTCATGGACATCCTTTTTCACATTCAAGAATATTCTGTAGATAAATATTCATGTTAATTCTTGGTTATTCAGTTCATACAATATTCATGTATATTCAAGGTGCCATTTAACATTCATGAATATTCATGAATATTCATGCATTGTAACCTTGAATATTCATGAATATTCATGAATGTTCTAGAATTATTCTGGAATATTCATGAATAATTCCAGTTCATGAGAGCAGGGTTGACATCTAATTGAAAAAAAAGTTAAAATGTCGGAATCGCAAAACAGCCTTTGGAGGTCAGAGATATCGCGTACTATGAGTTTTGGGGAAAAGGGGAGGGGGTGAAGGGGTAGTGTTCAATGGAAGCAAATGCTCTTTAATATTATGCGCGTTTTAAAAATTGAGGAAAAAATACAGGTAGAGTTGTCATTTTTCACAGAATTAGTTTACTTACCTTCTAATTCTATAAAAAAAATTCACAACTAACTACTGAACAGCAACATTAGTATCGTTGGTACAATGAAACTATGACTTCTGATCTGCAACACCTACTAACAGACACAGAAATATCATCAAAAAGTGAAATATAAGATTGATTGCACCTTGTATGGATAAAATCCGACACGTGTTACACGAGTCAATTTGTTTACAAATAATAATGTCACGTGATCACTCACTGACGTAACAAACTTTTATCGTCCGCCATTATTGTTATTACACATACACAACCCATTTATCTTGCAGAAATGCAAAGGGTATGTGCACGGTTAACAAAAAATACAAAAATGCTGCATGTACAGTTAATGAAGAAATTATTCCATCAAATAGATAAGATTTTCACTCATGACACAAATCGACTGGGTTGCCATTCTGTCATCGGGGATAATAAATGGGATTAAATTGACCGCCAAGAAGGTCTAGAGAACCACCTCTGGAGAACCTTAACATTAATAAGTAATACTTACCAACATTTCTCTACACTAAACGCTATTTTCTATTGGAAAATTTCAGAAAGATGCTGATAAACTTATTTGGTGATACAGTTTATTTTCTTGTTTTGGCGCGAAATATTCTTACACTTAATGCTTGACGTAACAAAATTTGTATAGAATTATATTTAACTAAAGCTCAGCGTAAATATACAGAAGCATGACAATACATTAATGATAAAATGTGTAAATATTTCTGTAAAAGAATATAATTTTACTTTACCAGTATACTTCACTTAGAATTACATTTGAGCGCAAGAAAATCTCTTTGTGAATCGGCTGAATCTCGGGGTCGAAGTTCAATATATCAACGGAAATTTTTGCGTGTGCTTGCGTTGCTTAACATCGAACAGCTTTTCAACCAATCGGGGAATGTTTACTTGGGACATACATCTATTTTTACTGCAGGTTTTGACATGTTTAAATCGGGATTATAGAAAAATGGAACGTTGTTAGTAGATACAAAACAGAAAATGATGAACACTTTTAGCAAAAGATAAATTGGATCGGGGGTCTGTGTATTCTCATTACTTGTACAACTCTCCTTACACTTGGGAAGCGTGTGCTTTACATCGAGGCTTGCGTTGCTTTACATCGAGGCTTGCATTGTTTTACATCAACGCCATAGTAGTTCAACCAATCGGGGAATGTTTATTTGGGGAATACATCTATTTTTACTGCAGGTTTTGGCATATTTTAATCGAAATTAGAGAAAAATTGAATGATGTAAGGAGATACAAAACAGAAAATGATAAATATTTTTTGCAAAAGATGAATTGGATCGGGGTTCTGTGTATTCACATTATTTGTACAACTCTCCTTACTGATGGCAAAAAATGGAATTTCCGTGACCTAAATGGTTCGCGAAAATTAATATTTTTATATATAGTATAGTAATAAAACGTCTGAATATTAGTCAACGATCTTTCCCACGAGGATGCTGGATCGTTACGAGTAACGATACATGTATATATATATATATAAAACGTCTGAATAATAGTCAACGATTTTTCCCACGAGGGCGCTGGATCGTTACGAGTAACGATACATGTACACAATAAATAAATTATATAAACGCCTAAAAAGTGTACACAACAACACCAATAACAAAATATATATATATATATATATATGTTAGTCAAATGCGTTTTGTTAAAATAGACTTTTTCACTTTTTTTGGTCGTTTGGAAATTGTTGTTTGTGCTGTATTTAGACCCCTCTACCACGAAATTTGTTTTACATGCACACGTATAAAAATTGCGGTTTTTATCCAACGCAATCATAGGTTTGAACGTTGTTTTCAATTTAGACTTTTATATATTTTTTCGTTTGGGCTTGTATTATATTTTCCTTCGGGTTTATATGATCCGTTCATCCTATTTAGACTCTTTAAAATTCAAGAGTCTTTCCTAAATTGAGGTAAATTATATGGCCTTCCAAACACCGTTTCGATCCCTAACATCACTGAAGAGACATTAATTGTCGAAATCCGGATATGGTGTACAAATATTTGCACCTCGTGTTTGTGGTATACCATCTTTTCAACAAGTTTATTGTTTTCTGTTTGGTATTAAATTAATATTAAGATCCATTTTGTTAGATCTGGTGATCAATTTATTTGGCAATCGCCAATGGCAGTCAGCAGGGTTTGAGAACATCAGTTGTTCGACCTGTTAGTCAAATGCGTTTTGTTAAAATAGACTTTTTCACTTTTTTTGGTCGTTTGGAAATTGTTGTTTGTGCTGTATTTAGACCCCTCTATCACGAAATTTGTTTTACATGCACACGTATAAAAATTGCGGTTTTTATCCAACGCAATCATAGGTTTGAACGTTGTTTTCAATTTAGACTTGTATATATACGCAATCATAGGTTTGAACGTTGTTTTCAATTTAGACTTTTATATATATATATATATATATATATATATATATATATATATATATATATATGTGTGTGTGCATGCAAAAAAAAATTCTTGTTAGAGGGGTCTAAATACAGCACAAACAACATTTTCCAAAAGACTAAAAATGTGAAAAAGTATATTTTAACAAAACGCATTTGACTAACAGGTCGAACAACAAATGTTCTTAAACCCTGCTGACTGCCATTGGCGATTGCCAAATAAATGGATCTTAATTATAAATTTAATACTAAAAAGAAAACAATAAACTTGCGGAAAAGATGGTATACCGCAAACAAAAGGTGCAAAGGTTTTTGTACACCATATCCGGATTTCGACAATTAATGTCTCTTTAGTTATGTTAGGCATCGAAACGGTATTTGGAAAGCCATACAATTTACCTCAATTTAGGATAGACTCTTGAATTTTGAGGAGTCAAAATAGGATGAACGGATCATATAAACCCGAAGGCAAATATAATACAAGCCCAAACGAAAAAATATAAACAAGTCTAAATTGAAAACAACGTTCAAACCTATGATTGCGTTGGATAAAAACCGCAATTTTTAAACGTGTGCATGCAAAAAAAAATTCTTGTTAGAGGGGTCTAAATACAGCACAAACAACATTTTCCAAAAGACTAAAAATGTGAAAAAGTATATTTTAACAAAACGCATTTGACTAACAGGTCGAACAACAAATGTTCTTAAACCCTGCTGACTGCCATTGGCGATTGCCAAATAAACGGATCACCGATGTAATAAATGGATCTTAATTATAAATTTAATACTAAACAGAAAACAATAAACTTGCGGAAAAGATGGTATACCGCAAACAAAAGGTGCAAAGGTTTTTGTACACCATATCCGGATTTATATATTTATTAAAGGTATAATTGGTCACATGACGTAGTTACGGTCAAGTGATTGTTTACTATAAACACGTGTGTGTGTTTACATCAAGCACATGGTGTGTGTTTATGTTCTATTTGATTGGATGGCATATACCCGCAATGCGGTTTTACGGGTATATGCGCTCATGAGATTCGTGAAAAGCATGATTAAGTATTACTTAAGGGGTTCGTTTGAGAAAATAAAGTTATTCGAAGTTTGCCTATAGTTAACGTAGCAGCAGTTCGTTATTGTGGTATGTCTGACTCCGAGAAACTTCTAGATTCTGACCATGAATATTTGCCTGGTCCTAGTGTACATTCGTTGCCTGATGGTAGTTCTGCACATCATACTGGTAATAACGACTTGGTGGATACATTCTCGCTGTTTAAAACCTATCTTGACGGGAAGATCGCTACTCTTCACAAAGACTTGGCCGTTGGCAATGAGAACTTCGCTACCAAACTCAAGCAAGAAGTGTCAGTTAAACTTAAAGGTGAGGGTAACCAGATACAGTTCAATTTCAATTGTGAAATTATGGCCGACCTTGTTAAGCTTCAGAAGCGTATTCCTGATGAAGATGCAGCATGTCTTAAATTGGTATCTGGTGCTATCCTCAAAGTTAAGAAGCGTAATAAACTCATCCGCATTGCAGACAAATCTCCCGCAGGCTGGAAAACCGTCCGCGAATATGAGAGTGACGACCTTGCCTCCGACTCAGAAGATGAGAAACGCATTCGTTCTGCAGAAAGCCGTGCCATTAGGAGTATCAAGGAAAAGAAAAGACCTCATCCTTATAGAACCGTTACAGCTACTGTTTCTGCTCCTCCTGCTCCAATGCCCAATCAACACAATGTTCGACAAAACAATTATCAACAGCCGCCCTTTCGGACCAGCAGACGGAGGCAACCCTCATCTCATGACATCTGTTACAACTGCAACCAGCTTGGTCACTGGCGAACTCAGTGCCCCCTTTTCAGTACAAAACCAGCTGTC
Source organism: Mytilus californianus (assembly GCF_021869535.1). Lineage (NCBI taxonomy): Eukaryota > Metazoa > Mollusca > Bivalvia > Mytilida > Mytilidae > Mytilus > Mytilus californianus. The sequence continues at coordinate 3,107,172 of NW_026262648.1, forward strand.
CCAGGGACATCAAGGCAACAGAGTTAATGATAAGTATTTTGATACTACTTTTTTAGATGAAAGCAATCTTTACGGACAGTTTGAACTGTTTCTGTCACATGCTAAATATTTTGATAATATTGATATTTCATCTGTTGCAAAAGGGGTAAAATATAGTTTACGCAAGCATATACAATTCTGGAAACATATAGGTGCAAATGAATTTGTTATCAATACTATCCAACATGGCTACGTTATTCCATTTTTGCAGACTCCTACATCTATGTCATTTAAGAATAACAAATCTGCAAATGTCCATTCTAAATTTGTAAATGAAGCAATTTCAGAATTACTGAATATCGGATGTGTTATTGAAACTCCATTTCAACCGTTTGTTGTAAATCCGCTAAGTGTTGCAGTTCAAAGTTCGGGCAAAAAACGTCTGATTTTAGATTTAAGTGAACTGAATGTTTTTATTAAAAAAGAGAGAATAAAATTTGAGGACTGGAAAGTGGCTTTAAATTATTTCACAAAAGATTGCTATCAATTTAAATTTGATCTTAAGTCTGGATATTTTCATTATGACGTATGTACTAAACAACAAACATATTTAGGATTTTGCTGGAACGAAAAATTTTACTGTTTTACAGTGTTAGCCTTTGGTCTATCATCTGCTCCATATCTATTCACAAAATGTCTACGACCAATCGTAAAATATTGGCGAGAAAATGGCGTAGATATTGTACTTTACTTAGATGATGGACTTGGAATGGGTAAAAATAAACAAGAAGCTTCCGAATGTTCATCTTTCGTGAAAACCTCCTTGTTAGAAGCAGGGTTTTTAATTAACATGGATAAATCTATTTTTGAGCCAGTACAATGTTTAGAGTGGTTAGGTTTAGTTTGGGATTCGTCTGATTTTTCAATTAGTATATTAGATAGACGGATTGATAATACACTTACATCATTGGTTGATATTTTGAATAACTTTCCTAATTTCACAGCACGTAAATTGGCTCAGGTAACGGGAAAGGTAATTTCTATGTGTCCAGTCATGGGTAACATAACAAGTTTAATGACCCGTTATTTACACTGGGCAATTGAAAACAGAGTAAAGTGGGATTTAAAGTTAATATTGGAATGTCCTGATAGTGTATTTAATGAGCTCATATTTTGGCTGAATAACATTAAAAGATTGAACAGAAAACATTTAGCAGGTTATTCTTTTCCTCACGTGCTGGTATATTCTGATGCCAGTAACGTAGCTGCTGGTGCTTACTCGATAGATATTGACTCTAATATTTTTCATCAGATGTGGACTTTACAAGAGTCCCTAAAGAGTTCTACATGGAGAGAACTTCAAGCTATTTTGTTGGCTTTGATGTCGTTTAAGAACCGTTTAAGAAATAAATGTGTTAAATGGCATACAGATAATAATAACTGTGTTTCCATTGTTCAGAAAGGAAGTGCAAAAGTACATTTACAAGAGATAGCTATTAATATTTTTAAGTTGTGTTCTGAATTGAATATTACTTTAGTTGTTGTTTGGATCCCGAGATCTAAGAATACAAAAGCTGATTATATTTCTAAAATGATTGATATAGAAGACTGGGGAACAAATAAAGAATTTTTTAAATTAGTAGATAATATGTGGGGTCCGCATACTGTGGACAGGTTTGCGAGTAATTTGAATAAAAAATTACCAAGATTTAATTCCAAATTCTGGAATCCAGGTGTTGAAGCAGTTGATGCGTTCACGCAAAATTGGAAAAATGAAGTAAATTGGATTGTTCCTCCAATTTCCGTTGTCTGTAGAGCAATCAAACATTTGATTTTATGTAAGGCTAGAGGCACTTTGATAGTTCCAAAGTGGCCTTCCTCGTCATATTGGACAATGATTTTTAAAAAAGGTTCGCATTTGCAACCCTATGTAACTGATGTTTTAGAATTTCAACCAAATCAGAACATTTTTATTCATGGTATGAATAATAAGTCCTTGTTGGGATCTTCTGAATTCGTTTCTAGTGTTTCAGCTATTAGATTGAACGCTCAGTTCATGTAAGAATTTACGACAAGGCTGTTGAGCAAGGTCGTATGGTAAAGACAAGGCCAATCTAATGGCAAGGTCGTATGCTGATGACAAGGCCAAATTAAATAGGCAAGGTCTCACCTGACATGGCCAGTGTGAAAAATAAATCTGGCAAGGTCATTTAAATATATTGTAAGCTAGTAGTAGTATAGTAGATTATATTTCTATTTGATATGCACGTTTTTCAGATATTTTTTCATGTGGAGTCTGGAAATCCTTGCCTAAGCCAGTTGACCAAGATTTATCATCTTTATCTAACTGCCTACCTGAGTTCTGTCTCCATTCGAAAGCCGAGAATACCAAAAGAAAATACTCTTATGCATTTAACAATTTCTGTAAGTGGTGTAATAACTATTCGTATGTTAAACCTTTACCAGCTTCAGATTTTTATGTTTCATTGTACTTAATACACATATCAAAGACATTTAACTCGTATGCTAAGGTTGAAGAAGCATATTATTCAATAAGCTGGGCTCACAAACTAGCTGGCTTTTCTAATCCGTGCAATTCACAGTTGTGTATATCGGTTAAAGAAGGAGCTCATAGAAAGATTGGACATATTATTGTAAATAAAAAAGAACCAATTACGCCAGATATTTTAAAGAAAATTGTTAATAAATATGGTAAAGAATGTAACAATCTTATAGAAATTAGAATTTGTTGTATGTGTCTTATTAGTTACGCAGGGTTTTTAAGATTTTCTGAAATGGTAAATTTAAAAAGATCTGATTTAAAATTTGCTGATACACATGTCTCTTTGCTCATACAGAAAAGCAAAACTGATCGTTATAGAGAAGGCACACAAGTTTTAATTGCTAGAACAGATACACAAACATGCCCTGTTAGTATGTTGGAGAAATATTTGTTATTATCCAATATAGATGCATCATCTTCAGATTATATATTTAGATCCATGTATTTATGTAAAAAATCTAGATCTTATAGACTGAGAGGTTTTAAACCTTTGTCATATACTAGAGTTAGAGAAATTATATTATCAGCTCTGGAATCTATCGGTTTAGATAAGTCAAAATTTGGATTACATAGCTTGAGATCAGGTGGAGCTACTGCTGCTGCATCAGCTGGCATTCATGATAGATCATTTAAGAAGCATGGTAGATGGGCTTCAGATAAAGCAAAAGATGGCTATGTAAGAGAAAATGTTAAAGAAAAACTGACAGTGTCTAAAAGTTTGGGAATTTAATTTTTATAGATATACTATATATGTGTATTATTCTTTGCTCAGATCTGCTTGGCTTTCTTTGTCTTTCGAAAGGCTGCTACACCTGTAGGCACACTTATCCTATTTATGTGTTGTTTTATTTATTAAATAATTTATATTCGTTTGAGCTGGCGAATTAGAATATAAATATATTTATTAAAGGTATAATTGGTCACATGACGTAGTTACGGTCAAGTGATTGTTTACTATAAACACGTGTGTGTGTTTACATCAAGCACATGGTGTGTGTTTATGTTCTATTTGATTGGATGGCATATACCCGCAATGCGGTTTTTACGGGTATATGCGCTCATGAGATTCGTGAAAAGCATGATTAAGTATTACTTAAGGGGTTCGTTTGAGAAAATAAAGTTATTCGAAGTTTGCCTATAGTTAACGTAGCAGCAGTTCGTTATATGTTTACCCACCCACCCACCCCTTTTATGAGTTGGTTATTGTTAACGTGGGCATATACATATATATTACACTATATTAATATGAATTTTTCCTCTTTTGTAGATAGTTTTTGATTGTGTTACTGTATATTCTATTATATGATTGGATTGGTAGTGTGCTTGTCTGAATTATAGTGAAGGACTTTAGTTTGAAGAATTGTGAATGTAAATAATATTAAAGGCTGCTACACCTGTAGGCACACTTATCCTATTTATGTGTTGTTTTATTTATTAAATAATTTATATTCGTTTGAGCTGGCGAATTAGAATATAACGACAATTAATGTCTCTTCAGTTATGTTAGGCATCGAAACGGTATTTGGAAAGCCATACAATTTACCTCAATTTAGGATAGACTCTTGAATTTTGAGGAGTCAAAATAGGATGAACGGATCATATAAACCCGAAGGAAAATATAATACAAGCCCAAACGAAAAAAATATAAACAAGTCTAAATTGAAAACAACGTTCAAACCTATGATTGCGTTGGATAAAAACCGCAATTTTTAAACGTGTGCATGCAAAAAAAAATTCTTGTTAGAGGGGTCTAAATACAGCACAAACAACATTTTCCAAAAGACTAAAAATGTAAAAAAGTATATTTTAACAAAACGCATTTGACTAACAGGTCGAACAACAAATGTTCTTAAACCCTGCTGACTGCCATTGGCGATTGCCAAATAAACGGATCACCGATGTAATAAATGGATCTTAATTATAAATTTAATACTAAACAGAAAACAATAAACTTGCGGAAAAGATGGTATACCGCAAACAAAAGGTGCAAAGGTTTTTGTACACCATATCCGGATTTATATATTTATTAAAGGTATAATTGGTCACATGACGTAGTTACGGTCAAGTGATTGTTTACTATAAACACGTGTGTGTGTTTACATCAAGCACATGGTGTGTGTTTATGTTCTATTTGATTGGATGGCATATACCCGCAATGCGGTTTTATGGGTATATGCGCTCATGAGATTCGTGAAAAGCATGATTAAGTATTACTTAAGGGGTTCGTTTGAGAAAATAAAGTTATTCGAAGTTTGCCTATAGTTAACGTAGCAGCAGTTCGTTATTGTGGTATGTCTGACTCCGAGAAACTTCTAGATTCTGACCATGAATATTTGCCTGGTCCTAGTGTACATTCGTTGCCTGATGGTAGTTCTGCACATCATACTGGTAATAACGACTTGGTGGATACATTCTCGCTGTTTAAAACCTATCTTGACGGGAAGATCGCTACTCTTCACAAAGACTTGGCCGTTGGCAATGAGAACTTCGCTACCAAACTCAAGCAAGAAGTGTCAGTTAAACTTAAAGGTGAGGGTAACCAGATACAGTTCAATTTCAATTGTGAAATTATGGCCGACCTTGTTAAGCTTCAGAAGCGTATTCCTGATGAAGATGCAGCATGTCTTAAATTGGTATCTGGTGCTATCCTCAAAGTTAAGAAGCGTAATAAACTCATCCGCATTGCAGACAAATCTCCCGCAGGCTGGAAAACCGTCCGCGAATATGAGAGTGACGACCTTGCCTCCGACTCAGAAGATGAGAAACGCATTCGTTCTGCAGAAAGCCGTGCCATTAGGAGTATCAAGGAAAAGAAAAGACCTCATCCTTATAGAACCGTTACAGCTACTGTTTCTGCTCCTCCTGCTCCAATGCCCAATCAACACAATGTTCGACAAAACAATTATCAACAGCCGCCCTTTCGGACCAGCAGACGGAGGCAACCCTCATCTCATGACATCTGTTACAACTGCAACCAGCTTGGTCACTGGCGAACTCAGTGCCCCCTTTTCAGTACAAAACCAGCTGTCCCAGGGACATCACGGCAACAGAGTTAATGATAAGTATTTTGATACTACTTTTTTAGATGAAAGCAATCTTTACGGACAGTTTGAACTGTTTCTGTCACATGCTAAATATTTTGATAATATTGATATTTCATCTGTTGCAAAAGGGGTAAAATATAGTTTACGCAAGCATATACAATTCTGGAAACATATAGGTGCAAATGAATTTGTTATCAATACTATCCAACATGGCTACGTTATTCCATTTTTGCAGACTCCTACATCTATGTCATTTAAGAATAACAAATCTGCAAATGTCCATTCTAAATTTGTAAATGAAGCAATTTCAGAATTACTGAATATCGGATGTGTTATTGAAACTCCATTTCAACCGTTTGTTGTAAATCCGCTAAGTGTTGCAGTTCAAAGTTCGGGCAAAAAACGTCTGATTTTAGATTTAAGTGAACTGAATGTTTTTATTAAAAAAGAGAGAATAAAATTTGAGGACTGGAAAGTGGCTTTAAATCATTTCACAAAAGATTGCTATCAATTTAAATTTGATCTTAAGTCTGGATATTTTCATTATGACGTATGTACTAAACAACAAACATATTTAGGATTTTGCTGGAACGAAAAATTTTACTGTTTTACAGTGTTAGCCTTTGGTCTATCATCTGCTCCATATCTATTCACAAAATGTCTACGACCAATCGTAAAATATTGGCGAGAAAATGGCGTAGATATTGTACTTTACTTAGATGATGGACTTGGAATGGGTAAAAATAAACAAGAAGCTTCCGAATGTTCATCTTTCGTGAAAACCTCCTTGTTAGAAGCAGGGTTTTTAATTAACATGGATAAATCTATTTTTGAGCCAGTACAATGTTTAGAGTGGTTAGGTTTAGTTTGGGATTCGTCTGATTTTTCAATTAGTATATTAGATAGACGGATTGATAATACACTTACATCATTGGTTGATATTTTGAATAACTTTCCTAATTTCACAGCACGTAAATTGGCTCAGGTAACGGGAAAGGTAATTTCTATGTGTCCAGTCATGGGTAACATAACAAGTTTAATGACCCGTTATTTACACTGGGCAATTGAAAACAGAGTAAAGTGGGATTTAAAGTTAATATTGGAATGTCCTGATAGTGTATTTAATGAGCTCATATTTTGGCTGAATAACATTAAAAGATTGAACAGAAAACATTTAGCAGGTTATTCTTTTCCTCACGTGCTGGTATATTCTGATGCCAGTAACGTAGCTGCTGGTGCTTACTCGATAGATATTGACTCTAATATTTTTCATCAGATGTGGACTTTACAAGAGTCCCTAAAGAGTTCTACATGGAGAGAACTTCAAGCTATTTTGTTGGCTTTGATGTCGTTTAAGAACCGTTTAAGAAATAAATGTGTTAAATGGCATACAGATAATAATAACTGTGTTTCCATTGTTCAGAAAGGAAGTGCAAAAGTACATTTACAAGAGATAGCTATTAATATTTTTAAGTTGTGTTCTGAATTGAATATTACTTTAGATGTTGTTTGGATCCCGAGATCTAAGAATACAAAAGCTGATTATATTTCTAAAATGATTGATATAAAAGACTGGGGAACAAATAAAGAATTTTTTAAATTAGTAGATAATATGTGGGGTCCGCATACTGTGGACAGGTTTGCGAGTAATTTGAATAAAAAATTACCAAGATTTAATTCCAAATTCTGGAATCCAGGTGTTGAAGCAGTTGATGCGTTCACGCAAAATTGGAAAAATGAAGTAAATTGGATTGTTCCTCCAATTTCCGTTGTCTGTAGAGCAATCAAACATTTGATTTTATGTAAGGCTAGAGGCACTTTGATAGTTCCAAAGTGGCCTTCCTCGTCATATTGGACAATGATTTTTAAAAAAGGTTCGCATTTGCAACCCTATGTAACTGATGTTTTAGAATTTCAACCAAATCAGAACATTTTTATTCATGGTATGAATAATAAGTCCTTGTTGGGATCTTCTGAATTCGTTTCTAGTGTTTCAGCTATTAGATTGAACGCTCAGTTCATGTAAGAATTTACGACAAGGCTGTTGAGCAAGGTCGTATGGTAAAGACAAGGCCAATCTAATGGCAAGGTCGTATGCTGATGACAAGGCCAAATTAAATAGGCAAGGTCTCACCTGACATGGCCAGTGTGAAAAATAAATCTGGCAAGGTCATTTAAATATATTGTAAGCTAGTAGTAGTATAGTAGATTATATTTCTATTTGATATGCACGTTTTTCAGATATTTTTTCATGTGGAGTCTGGAAATCCTTGCCTAAGCCAGTTGACCAAGATTTATCATCTTTATCTAACTGCCTACCTGAGTTCTGTCTCCATTCGAAAGCCGAGAATACCAAAAGAAAATACTCTTATGCATTTAACAATTTCTGTAAGTGGTGTAATAACTATTCGTATGTTAAACCTTTACCAGCTTCAGATTTTTATGTTTCATTGTACTTAATACACATATCAAAGACATTTAACTCGTATGCTAAGGTTGAAGAAGCATATTATTCAATAAGCTGGGCTCACAAACTAGCTGGCTTTTCTAATCCGTGCAATTCACAGTTGTGTATATCGGTTAAAGAAGGAGCTCATAGAAAGATTGGACATATTATTGTAAATAAAAAAGAACCAATTACGCCAGATATTTTAAAGAAAATTGTTAATAAATATGGTAAAGAATGTAACAATCTTATAGAAATTAGAATTTGTTGTATGTGTCTTATTAGTTACGCAGGGTTTTTAAGATTTTCTGAAATGGTAAATTTAAAAAGATCTGATTTAAAATTTGCTGATACACATGTCTCTTTGCTCATACAGAAAAGCAAAACTGATCGTTATAGAGAAGGCACACAAGTTTTAATTGCTAGAACAGATACACAAACATGCCCTGTTAGTATGTTGGAGAAATATTTGTTATTATCCAATATAGATGCATCATCTTCAGATTATATATTTAGATCCATGTATTTATGTAAAAAATCTAGATCTTATAGACTGAGAGGTTTTAAACCTTTGTCATATACTAGAGTTAGAGAAATTATATTATCAGCTCTGGAATCTATCGGTTTAGATAAGTCAAAATTTGGATTACATAGCTTGAGATCAGGTGGAGCTACTGCTGCTGCATCAGCTGGCATTCATGATAGATTATTTAAGAAGCATGGTAGATGGGCTTCAGATAAAGCAAAAGATGGCTATGTAAGAGAAAATGTTAAAGAAAAACTGACAGTGTCTAAAAGTTTGGGAATTTAATTTTTATAGATATACTATATATGTGTATTATTCTTTGCTCAGATCTGCTTGGCTTTCTTTGTCTTTCGAAAGGCTGCTACACCTGTAGGCACACTTATCCTATTTATGTGTTGTTTTATTTATTAAATAATTTATATTCGTTTGAGCTGGCGAATTAGAATATAAATATATTTATTAAAGGTATAATTGGTCACATGACGTAGTTACGGTCAAGTGATTGTTTACTATAAACACGTGTGTGTGTTTACATCAAGCACATGGTGTGTGTTTATGTTCTATTTGATTGGATGGCATATACCCGCAATGCGGTTTTTACGGGTATATGCGCTCATGAGATTCGTGAAAAGCATGATTAAGTATTACTTAAGGGGTTCGTTTGAGAAAATAAAGTTATTCGAAGTTTGCCTATAGTTAACGTAGCAGCAGTTCGTTATATGTTTACCCACCCACCCACCCCTTTTATGAGTTGGTTATTGTTAACGTGGGCATATACATATATATTACACTATATTAATATGAATTTTTCCTCTTTTGTAGATAGTTTTTGATTGTGTTACTGTATATTCTATTATATGATTGGATTGGTAGTGTGCTTGTCTGAATTATAGTGAAGGACTTTAGTTTGAAGAATTGTGAATGTAAATAATATTAAAGGCTGCTACACCTGTAGGCACACTTATCCTATTTATGTGTTGTTTTATTTATTAAATAATTTATATTCGTTTGAGCTGGCGAATTAGAATATAACGACAATTAATGTCTCTTCAGTTATGTTAGGCATCGAAACGGTATTTGGAAAGCCATACAATTTACCTCAATTTAGGATAGACTCTTGAATTTTGAGGAGTCAAAATAGGATGAACGGATCATATAAACCCGAAGGAAAATATAATACAAGCCCAAACGAAAAAAATATAAACAAGTCTAAATTGAAAACAACGTTCAAACCTATGATTGCGTTGGATAAAAACCGCAATTTTTATACGTGTGCATGCAAAAAAAAATTCTTGTTAGAGGGGTCTAAATACAGCACAAACAACATTTTCCAAAAGACTAAAAATGTGAAAAAGTATATTTTAACAAAACGCATTTGACTAACAGGTCGAACAACAAATGTTCTTTAACCCTGCTGACTGCCATTGGCGATTGCCAAATAAACGGATCACCGATGTAATAAATGGATCTTAATTATAAATTTAATACTAAACAGAAAACAATAAACTTACGGAAAAGATGGTATACCGCAAACAAAAGGTGCAAAGGTTTTTGTACACCATATCCGGATTTCGACAATTAATGTCTCTTCAGTGATGTTAGGCATCGAAACGGTATTTGGAAAGCCATACAATTTACCTCAATTTAGGATAGACTCTTGAATTTTGAGGAGTCAAAATAGGATGAACGGATCATATAAACCCGATGTAAAAATAATACAAGCCCAAACAAAAAAATATAAACAAGTCTAAATTGAAAACAACGTTCAAACCTATGATTGCGTTGGATAAAAACCGCAATTTTTATACGTGTGCATGCAAAAAAAAAATTCTTGTAAGAGGTATATATTAACAAGTCTAAATTGAAAACGACGTTCAAACCTATGATTGCGCTGGATAAAAACCGCAATTTTTATACGTGTGCATGCAAAACAAATTTCTTGGTAGAGGGGTATAAATACAGCACAAACAACATTTTCCAAAAGACCAAAAAAGTGAAAAAGTATATTTTAACAAAACGCATTTGACTAACAGGTCGAACAACTGATGTTCTTAAACCCTGCTGACTGCCATTGGCGATTGCCAAATAAACGGATCACAAGATGTAACAAAATGGATCACTAAAAAGTAATAATCTAATACCAAACAGAAAACAATAAACTTGCGGAAAAGATGGTATACCGCAAACAAAAGGTGCAAAAATTAGTACACCATATCCAGATTTCGACAATTAATGTCTCTTCAGTGATGTTAGGGATCGAAACAGTATTTGGAAGGCCATAAAATTTACCTCAATTTAGGATAGACTCTTGAATTTGAAAGAGTCGAAATAGGATGAACGGATCATATAAACCCGAAGAAAAATATAATACAAGCCCAAACGAAAATATATAAACAAGTCTAAATTGAAAACGACGTTCAAACCTATGATTGCGTTGGATAAAAACCGCAATTCTTATACGTGTGCATGCAAAACAAATTTCTTGGTAGAGGGGTCTAAATACAGCACAAACAACATTTTCCAAAAGACCAAAAAAAGTGAAAAAGTATATTTTAACAAAACGCATTTGACTAACAGGTCGAACAACTGATGCTCTTAAACCCTGCTGACTGCCATTGGCGATTGCCAAATTGTTTTTCGTAAATTGTAAAATATATATATAAGGAGATGCGGTATGATTGCCAATGAGACAACTATCCACCAAAGTTCAAATGAAGCGTATGTAAGCAATTATAGGCAACCATACGGCCTTCAACAATGAGAAATTTCCTTACCGTATAGTCGGTTATAAAAGGCCCCGACATGAAAAATATGAAACAATTCAACTGAGAAAACTAACAGCCTTATTTATTACAAAACAATTTACGAAAAACAAATATGACAGACATGAACCAACGAATACCACTGATCATGAACTACAGGTTCCTGACTTGGGACAAGCACATAAAGAATGTGGTGGGGTTAAACATGTTTGAAGGCGCCAACCTTATACATCCCTCACAACAAAAAAGACACGAAGTACAGATCTGAGAGAACTCGCAGTTACTGACAGCTAGTTCACAGCCAATAGTAACTAATAAAAAAAGCATTCATCTGAGACTGAAATATCAATCAGTAGAGATCCAACATCCAATGGATTTAGTGTAAAGACGTCATTAACAATCAGAGAAAAAACATGACCTTGTCCAAAATATAGGTATCCACAGATTGTAGTACAATGAATGTGAATTTGTGTTTAACAATGATATTAAGTATTGTTTTAATTTACTGATAATAAAATCAATATGTATACCAATAAAAAGAAATATTCAAAGATCTAATTACGTGTTGAACTGGTAACCTTTTATAATAAGTTTACCCGGATCGTATCTAAATTTACGAGATCGGTAAATAACATCACCGTAAAGATTAAGATGTGCTATTCGATTTAAAATACGTTTTCTACAGGTACAGCCAAACTTCCAAACCAATTCTTTGTATCTATGGAAGAATTTAGTAAAGGTTTTAAGTAATTTGTGGTATCGAAATCCCTAACTTAATAATTTACCAGTAATACATAGATTATCCTCATTGAAATCCAAAACATCACTATAGACACGGGAATAGTGAACGAGTTGGGATATATAAACACTGTAAGACGATGCCAAGGAACATCACCGTCCAAAAAGGGAAAATTAACAATAAGGAAAGAAAAACCGTCCATTTTGTCGTAAATGTTTGTGTAGATTTTCTCGTGTAAAACTAAAATATCTAAATCTAGGAAAGGACAGCTGTTAATATTTGATTTATTTAAAGCAAGTTCCTTTAAGGTGTACATGTCTTTCTGGTAGGGTTCATATAGCCTCATTTTCATGGATCATTGATAATGTTTAGTTTATGTGATACTTGTAGTAAAACCTTCATATTACAGACTTTAAACATAAATTCAATGTCAAGTAAAGCAGGCGAAACATTTCAGCGTATACACTCTTGTATGGATAGTAAAGTAAGTGAACTTATCAGAGTGACTAAATTATCCTAAAACAGGGTAAGGCAAGGAAACTTACTGTTATGTTTTAAGTACTGGTATGTGGTATAAAAATAACAAATTAAATATTTAGCGAAACAATGAAAAAAATCAAAATCCTGTACCAAAGAGCCTGTATTCATATGTCAAAGACTTAATGATTATTTAAAATTCGAATAAGTTCCAACTTCAATTATGGTATTAAAAGTTTGTTTAAACTTGTAATAAAATAATAAGAAGAATATCTATGTTTAGACACAGGTAGTAAGGTCGTCATATCGAGGAGCGTTTAGTACAGTGATTTTGTCATAGTTTGTTTAAGTTGGACATGATTGTGTTAAGTGTTTTTTAATGACAAACAATGAAACAATATAAACATTCGGATTTTTTGCTAAAAGAACCTCTGAACATAAATTCAAGCTGGTAAGTATCTTTGTGTATGGCTAATATGTTAGTACATTAAAATTGTTATCATATAGTTATAATTTGACACAGAATAACGCTTGCGTATGTCAAAATTTAAAAGTTGTTGTTCGTTTCTTATGCATAAAGAAAAGTGATTTCTTTACTGTCTGTTACATAACATATTTCGTTATGATATAAACCTGTCGTCAATTATTCCGAAAAAAGTTACATTTGCACATAATTTAAGATTACCGAAAATTCGGGGTCATGGATTGGTTCAGTAGTGTCATGGTTTAGTTCATGCTCGACATGGTTCAGTTATGTGATTCCTGTCATGTATGATAGAAGTGTAACGATCAAAATAAACAGACATTGTGTACAACTATCAAAATAATGTTAAACATATTTTGGCTGATCCTTTTTTTTCGTGTTTAACCCATTCTATCCTATTTTGAGACAATATAACAAAACAGCAACATAAGGAAATGACGACAATATAATTGCTGTTTTGTTCCCATACGAGTGGATCTGAGTTTCACATATTAACGTTGATCTTCTACTCGCAAAAATACATCTCTCGAGAAAATAAGTCGTCTACAGTAAATTTAAGATATTATCATTATAGCTATCATATTTATAGAACACGCATGTATAAAGACATCACGAGGGTAATATGTTAAATAAAATGCATTCCAATAGCAATTTTCTTTAAAAGTAGTTTTATTCGGAATACAAAAGGACATAAGAAAGCACATAGTAATATACAGTTAGTATAAAATGCAGTTTGATTTCCAATGAGACAACTATCCACCCGAGACCAAATGACGTAAATGTTAGTTTGCCGTACGGCCTTTAACAATGAACAAAACTCATACCTCTTAGCAAGCAATTGAAGTCTCCGACAAAATTAAAGGTAAAGCAATTCAAATGAGAAACCCAACGGCCTGATTTATGTTCAAAACAATAAGCGAAAAATAAATATGATATACAGTAACAAACGACAGCCACTGCATTACAGACTCTGGACTTAAGACAGACACATGCAGAATATGGCGTGGTTTAAATGTTTGCGGGTTCCAAACCATTCCCTTGCTTAACCTGAGCAGTAGTGACGCCATTACTCCGACAGCCCATTAGTCCGACAGCTCATTAGTCCGACGGCCCATTGTTCCGACAGCCCATTGGTCCGACAACCCATTAGTCCGACAACCCATTAGTCCGACAACCCAATAATCCGACAGCCCAATAATCCGACAACCCGTAAGTCCGACACTTACATGTATTAGGCATCAGGGTAAAATAACATATGTACAGAAATAATTCCGTATGTATTACATAGGTAGTTCGAATACTTTTAATAATATATACTTAATTCGAAATATGTACTAGTACACAATGTATATACGTAATCAGAATTTAGTATATAAAGTTAAAATTGAGAATGGAAACGGGGAATGTTTTAAAGAGACAACAACTCGACCAAAGAGCAAAAACAGCCGAAAGCCACCAATTGGTCTTCAACACAGCGAGAAAATACCGCACCCGGAGACGGGCTTCAGCTGACCCCTAAACAAAAGTGTGCGCTAGTTCAGTGAAAATGGACGTCACACTAAACTCCAAAACATATAAATGAACTAAAATTGAATAACATACAAGACTAACAATGGCCAGAGGCTCCTGACTTGGGACAGGCGCAAAAATGCGGCGGGGTAAAGCATGTTTAGTGAGATCTCAAACCCCTTTATACCTCTAGCCAATGTAGAAAAAACAAACACACAGTAATACGCACAGTAAAACTCAGTTTAAAAGAAGTCCGAGTCCGATGTCAGAATAGGTATTATACAGAAATCGTTCATGTATTGACAGAATTAAAATAAAATGCTTCGCCGAGCGCAGCCTAATACGACCGCAGAGGTCGAACCCTGAACAGTTGGTGCAAGTTTGGACACAATATTCAAGCTTGATACTGTCTGAATTTGGATTGTGATCAAATTTTTGACATACTATAGGTTTCTGACACAAAATAAATGTGTTGAAAGATCTTAAAAATTTGAAATGGGTTGAAATATTTGGATTAATTTTCAATTGAAGATTTCTTGCTATTGCGCAATACTGTGCAATTGGACATTTCTTGCTATTGCGCAATACTGTGCAATTGGATATTTCTTGCTATTGCGCAATACTGCGCAATACTGTGCAATTGAAGATTTCTTCCTATTGCGCAATACTGTGCAATTAATGACTTCTTGCTATAGCGCAATACTGTGCAATTGAAGATTTCTTGCTAGTGCGCAATACTGTGCAATTGAAGATTTCTTGCTATTGCGGAATACTGTGCTATTGCTAAATACTTCATATAATAATTTACACGTCTTGTTTGGTGTGCATCTCCTGCCATATCAGTATTTTTTGCTTTTATATATAAATCAGAAATAATCAATGCAAAAATGGAAAACTTTAAGAAAAAAAACCAAAAAATTATATAAAAAAATCCCCCCCCCCAATTTTTTTTAACCACCCTTTTATTAATTACCCCCAAAGTCAATCCCAGCTTTACCTTTGTGGTATGGTACCTTGCAGTACATTTTCAGAGAGATCCATACACTTAAACACAGATTATTGTCTGGAAACTAGAAAAATGCTTGTTTTTGACCTCTTTTTGGCCCCTAATTCCTGAACGTTTGGAGCAATTACCCCCTAACTTAATCACAGCCTTCCATTTGTAGTATGGTACCTTGCATTACAATTTCAGAGAGATTTATACACTTAAACTCGAGTTATTTTCTGGAAACTAAAAAAGCTCGGCCCCGATTTGGCCCCTTTTTCCTGAACGTGTAAGGCAATTACCCCTAAACTCAATCTCAGCCTTCCTTTCGAGATATGGAACCTTGTTGTACAATTTCAGAAAAATCCATACAATTACACACAAATTATTGTCTGGAAACAACAAAAATGCTTGTTTTTGGCCCTTTTTTGGCCCTTAGTTTCTAAACTGTTGGTACCATAACCCCAAAATCAATCCCAACCTTCCTTTTGTAGTATTGAACCTTCCGGTAAAATTTCATAGAGATCCATTCCCTCAAACCAAAGTTATTGTCTGGAAAACAAATGTGTCTTCGAACGACGCTGACGACGATGACTCATACCAATATACGACGCAAAAAAAAATTTTTGCGGTCGTATAAAAACTAGAAGCTCTAAAGAGCCTGGAGTCAATTTCACAAAAAAACATACGACTAAGAATGACCGTAAGTCATGAACAATTCAGTATACTTACGATCAATCTTAGTCATAAGTTTTTTTTGTGAAACCGACTTCTGTGTCGCCCACCTTGGTCGAGGTACATATTAAACAAAGGACACACATTAAAAATCATGACAAAATTCTATGTTTTGGTGATGATGACTTGTTTGTAGAAATTACTTTACAGAACATTCTTGCTGTTTACAATTATCTTTATCTATAATGAACTGGGCATTTAAGAGTAGTATCTGTACCCTTCCACGTCCATTTCGTACTTGTGTTTGATGTTTTTCTGCTTTGTATCCATCTTACGAGTTAAGCCCTTTTCAACTAATTTTAATATAGTGTTCTTGTGTTGTAACATTACACCACTGTCCAAGGTTTGGGGAGGGTTGGCGCCTTCAATGTTTAACCCCGCCACATTCTTTAGTCAGTAGTCTAAGTCAGTAGCCGGTAGTTCAGTGGTTATCGTTGGTTCATGTCTGTCATGTTTGTTTTTCGTAAATAGTTTTGTTATAATTCACCCGTCCCGACTCCCCCTTAACTGCATTTTAAAAGTAGTATGTTTTTCAATAAATTTTTAAATAAGCTCGGGATATAAATTCGGTTTCCATACTTATATACTAAGTGTCATCTCTATGTCTGATCGAGCGTTATGGGAAGTGCCAGTTACTGTCTCCGTATTTCGTGGATTCATATTCACGAACATGACGTTCATCAAATCGCACGATGGGGGTCTTGGTACAAGTTGGAGTTGTTCATCTTTTCGGAGCACTAAATTCTTCCTATATGTCATCTTATTTTCTGGGCCCTAGGTTTGTATTTGTCTCTTTATTTTCCTCATTTTTGACTGACTCGCCATTTTCCTTGAAATAATTAAATAAAAATTAGTTGGACATACACGGGATTTGAAGTGTTACGACCAAAGAGGGCGGACAGGATAATCCAACCCTTGATACGAAATGGAGAAAACTGAAGATCTACTGAGTAGAAGAAAAATCAAGACATAAAACAAAACCGGGGACTAAAAAAGCACAGAATGGCAGTGTACACACAAACGCCAAAATATAAAAACAATTAAAATACCCGGACCCGTAAAAAGAAAGGGGAGGACTGAGCATGTGTATCAACTCCAAGGCACTGAGACAAATATCCCGCATGAGAAGAATAATCGGAATCTAAACGGATAACCACAAATATTATCGAGAACGGTGTTGGTCTTTCTGGAGAAAATTTATCTATACACTTATGACAGATGAATTGTCGGAATAATGGGCTGTCGGATTAATGGGTTGTCGGAATAATGGGATGTCAGAGTAGTGGGCTGTCGGAATAATGGGATGTTGGAGTAGTGGGCTGTCGGAATAATGGGATGTCGGAATAATGGTTGTCGGACTAACGGGATGTCACCGTGTAACAGCACAACAAACTATAAGAATTAGTTGAAAAGGACTTGACTCATCAGATCGATACAAAGCAAAATAATCAAGTCACAAAAACACCAAAGACACAAAGAACTGATCTATGAGTATTTTCCAAGCCAATAACAACTAATAAAAAAAAAACATGAATCCAAGACAAAAAATTTTGTTTTTTTTTATTTCAGAATAGAATTCTGCTGTCAATATTCATCTTATTCTCTGTGATTTCTCGTCTAGTCGGGTCAAGAATGAGGCCGTACACAGTACTTCTTGTACTAAACACAAAAACACGTGTATCTTGGAATTTTTCAATTATTTTTTTCGATCACATATAATAATGTACATTTTCTCATACTAAATACCGACAGAGCCTTTTCTGATATTATCGGAACTTTTTTGCATAAAAGAAAATGCTTAAACGGGTTAAGTGATACTACACAATACACTTATACATAATGACAAAAACATAATCCTTTTTATTTCCCTTATATTTCAAAGTATGAACAATGTCAGTGTCAAGATTTACTTGTTTTGAAATAAGAGAAAATTTGCATTCCAGTAACTAACTAAATATACATGTAGTAGTGATGTATTTTTTTTTTATGTATTAGAGAGGGTTAATATTCTATTTTATTTATTTTCAAACACCATCTGGTATGGAGTATAGTTATTTAATCATTTATTTTTAATGTAATATATCTGAAAAATTACTGTATAATTTATACTATATATATATATGTATATGCTTGGAAACGGGCCCTTTAATTGGATTCATTAAGTATTCTTATTCTTATTCTATTCATTCGTAAAAATTATGGACCTATTTCTAATTCGAAATTGTGATCTTTCATATATTTAAATTCGACACTTTGAAAGTAATTTCCATATTATTTCACTTATAGGTTATTAAAGAAATAAGTTTAAACTGTTGTCCATGTTAACATTTTGTTCCGTGGAGGATTAAAGACTGTATGGTGCCCTCTCGATATCGTGTGGTTAGTTTTGTAGTTTGGTTACTGTATCATGGGCGTATAACACCCCTCAACCCCAACCCAAACCCCAATCTTCTTTTATCCATTATAGGCATAATCTGGTTCAAATTAAAACAATAAATGTATAGTTTGCTAGAAAAAAATGTAAAACAAAAATTATTTTTTTACTAGCTAGTACGTTTAGCAACTCTAAGTAGACGTCTTTAATCATTTGACTAGTGACGCATCTTACGATAATTATCCCCGGCAGAGACCATCTACATGGACATATGGAGAAAAAATTCTAGGTGAAACAGAAGCAATGCTTTCTGTTTTTGTAATTTATTATATCGAATGCCAGTTAAAAAAACAGTGGCTATATAAATTATATCGTAGGAACACACCAAAAGTAATAAAAGAACAGAGTTCAAATGTCCCTTGCGTTGCACATATCTTATCTATCCAAGGTACAAGGGCAATAACTACAAAACAAGCATTTTTTTTGTCCTTAAAACAATGATTAATATCTTTAGAGAAATGAAGGCTTCAGAGCAAATGCAATGTGATTTTAATTATAGTTTATATTTCCAAGAGGCATAACTCATTAACAATATTTGATCAGAATTTCTTTTCGAAAGTGTCAAAGACATCGCTGATATAAACCTACGATGAAGTTAAAAAACTGGCAAAAATTGTACAAATGAGAGCGCTAACAATGCAATTTTCAATAAAATAAATGTTTCCAAGGAATATACATTTGTAACTCTTTTAAAAATAATTGATCGGCACTGATTTTCGAACTCGTCCAAGACATTGCTGATATAAACCTATGATTTAATATGTGATTTCCATTATAGTTTATATTTCCAAGAGGCATAACTCATTAACAATGTTTGATCAGAATTTCTTTTCGAAAGTGTCAAAGACATTGCCGATATAAACCTACGATGAAGTTAAAAAAACTGGCAAGAATTGTACAAATGAGAGCGCTAACAATGCAATTTTAAATAAAATAAATGTTTCCAAGGAATATACATTTGTAACTCTTTTAAAAATAATTGATCGGCACCGATTTTCGAATTCGTCCAAGACATTGCTATTATAAACCTATGATATGATTTTCATAAAATTCCGTCAAGAATTGTACACATGAGAGCGCTAACGATGCAATTTTCTATAAAATTGATGTTTCCAAGGGGCATAACTCTGTTAAAAATAATTGATCGGCACTGATTTTCGAACTCGTCCAAGACATTGCTGATATTAACCTATGATATAAGTTTCATAAAAATCTGGCAAGAATTGTACACGTGAGACCGGACGGACGAACGCACAGACGGACGGATGGACGGACGCCTGATATTTCCATGTCTCCCGCAACGCGTTACGCGGGGGACAAAAATATATAAATGTACGGTTTGCCGTTTACGCCCACCAAATTTGGTCAAAAAGGCTTTTTTTCCTCCTTAGTCAATTGGTTAATTGTGTAACTTCGTTTTATTCAAAAGCGCCTTCAAACAAACTATCAATATTAGGTGAAACAAATATGTATGAATTTTGATTTAAACCATGACAAATTTGATCAAAACCATGACGAATTTCTAGACTCTTAACTGAACCATGTCAATCGCTTAACCAAACCATACCAATTTCGATATTTTGGACATCCTGCGTTAATTTCTTAAAATCAACAATTTCAATTTCGATCGTATGACTTACAATATAGATTCAAACATATAATTTGCTTTTTATTTGCTCATTTGAAAAGAACTAAGGGAATCGTTCCGGGAAGTAACCTAACTAATCCATGACCAACTTAACCAAACTATGACAAAATCACTGAACTAAACGCTCCTTGATATGACGACCTTACTACCCGTGTTAGAACTACCCTCCGAGACACATTAACTGTCGTTATCAAACACAGCGGATAAACTAGTTTAACGACTTAGAATTGTAGAATTCCTTTACATAAATATTATAATAAACGATGTACAATGTTTTTGTTTATGAACACAAAAATAAAGAAAAAAATAATATGGCACCTGTGGTGTTTATCATCGCAGTTCACTTGTAAATTATTCGAGTTGACCGCAATACGTCATAACTCTGCACGCCATGAAAATTTGAATGTCAGGAAAACAACACTCTTGTGAGTATTCATAGTACGTTTCCATAGTATGATTATATATCATGATGTCTGTTAGAACTTTTCATTATCTACCATTATCACAGGACACTATAGGATTAAGCCAATTTTCCAAGAGGTTATTGATTTGTAAACTGGGTCCTTAAGGTTCATCATAACAAATAGACAAAAATGGCTGTATTTCCACATCAAAAACTACTCTGAGTACAGACTTACCTGTCCAGTTGGAAAAGTTTTAATGCCTGGCATCCACTAGATATATAAAAGTTAAATGCATTTTGTGTTTCAGAAAGATAAAATCTTTTTTGGATTTTGATGGGCATTTTTTTTCCTTTCTGCAGAAGGTGTAAAAATAAACTAAGTTGGGATACAACTTTGAGATGTTCCCTCTCAGGTAAAAACTCTATTGTATTGTATTGATTGTCCTTGATTGACATGGACAATAGACAATAGGTATCTACGTATATGTAAGAGAATGATAATCCCTTTCTTCATGATTAAGTACCAGCGTTAGCGAGTACTTATCATGAAGTAAGGGATTATCATTCTCTTACAAACTTAGAATATTGTAAAGTGCTCAAGGCTCAAATGATCTCTTGATTGGTTGTATTCAAGAATTAGTGTCTTTGTCAGTGCAATGTTTATAATTGATGCATGACTTCCCTTTTCGGCATTTCATTTATGAATTAGTTTTAGTGATGTAAGGACATTCTTATAACTTGGGAAATATTAAAAAAAAAAATGCGTTATAGACATTAGGTGACAACAGTCCAAAGAAAAGGTAGGAATTGTATATGTTTCCTGATTGTGAGCATGAATTTATATAATGTATTATTTTTGTGAGGAATTATCCTTTTTTTATTTACAGTTTAAATAAATAACTATATTGAAGTTACAACTAATTTTATTTTCACAGCCAATATTTTGGTCCGGCTTCTTAAATCAAATACTATTTCATTATAACAGGGGAATGTTCAAATGAAATGCCTTTAAAAGTTTTAAATATATTCAAAACTTGAATTAAATTCCTTTTTTTTTAATTTTAAAGGAATATTGGAAATAACTATTCTTCCCAACCGCTAGTCCAGTTATCAGAGTTTTTGGAAAGCTAAAGATTTAGATTGTTTTTGATTTTAAAACTTTTTTTTCTTTTTTTTTCTTTTTTTGCATTGCTTTGATATTTTTTAGTTTTATAGTAATTTAAAGTTATTAATATTTTCATAATAATATTAAAGGTACCAGTTTTACTGCACCAGTAGACTTTAACTTATTTTGATTTTTTTGTTTCACAATTTAACTTTAAGTCAGTTTCAATCACTTTGTGATAAATCCTTTCAATCTGATAAATTTGCTTCGGGGCAGTTGTAAACCATTTATAGAAACTCTTTGTTTTGAACTGTAAATAGACCCAAATAATAGGATAATCCCTTACTAAGAACATGATTTACATTCGTTCCTCACAATTAAGAGACATCAAATCCTACAATTTCATTGGTCGAGAGCACTTTGCTATATTCTAAACAACTATAGGTGAGTTTAAAGGGTTTAACTGAGTGGACAGTATCAAAGTTATTCAGTTGTTTGTTTAATTTTACACCTTCTGCAGAAAGGAAAAAAAATGCCCATCAAAATCCAAAAAAGATTATATCTTTCTGAAACACAAAATGCACTTAATTTTTATATATCTAGTGGATGCCAGGCATTAAAACTTTTCCAACTGGACAGGTAAGTCTGTACTCAGAGTAGTTTTTGATGTGGAAATACAGCCATTTTTGTCCATTTGTTATGATGAACCTTACTACTCTGAATACAGACTAACCTGTCCAGTTGGAAAAGTTTTAAGACCTGGCACGTAATTATTAGTTTCATACGATATACACGTCATCTTGATATTTTTATACAAAAAACGAGCGTCGTTAGAAAAGCGAGTTATCTCTCTTATTCCTGAAGAAAAATGGGCACACAACCGAGAATTGACTTCATGCGGTTTATCATGAGTCAAACAAATATGATGTCTCAAAACGTCAAAGAAATGATCAGAACTATGGCAAGCCGTTCTCGTCAAAACTATTTTTAAACCATTTTTTTTCGAAAAAATTACACACTGAAAATTAAAAAAATCACACTGAGATTTAAGAATCTAAAATAACACACTGAGAAATCGAAATTACACACTGAGATTTAAAAAATTGAAAAACACGCACTGAGAATTTAAAATTAAACACTGAGATTGTAAAAAGACACACTGAGATGAAATAAATTGAAAAACACACACTGAGAATTGTTAATTACACAATGAAATTTCATAAATACACACTGAGATTAATATGCAAATTACTAATGAATATTCATGAGATAAATAATTCAACAGATTAATGTCTTGGTCTCCCGAATTCTTGTCATTATAATGAAATGCGGTTCCTACAACCAACATTCGTAATAAATTTCTAGACTTTTTTTGCTAACTCGTATTCATAAGTTTGTTGCCTAAAATTCAGATTATTACTAACAGTATATCGGGATTTTTTGCTTAAAACTGTTTAAGCATGGCCCTTTTTCATAGTCTCTCAATTGTTACCCTGATTTCGCAAGGTAATCTTATATATTTTTGTTACGTGTATATGCTATAATAGGCACTTGGGGAAAAAAAATCACTGCATTGTTTGTATTTTTGCAGATTGTTCCAATGTGTTCTTAAAATCTTAATAAAGTTTTTCACCATTTGGTTATATTTTGTAATGAGAGTAAGTGGGTATTTTTCTTGTTCTATTGGTCTTTAATACCGTAGTTTTTCTATACGTTGTATTTTTCATGTTTTTTTTTTATAAAACATTTAGCGCCAAATTGAATAACTCGAATAATTCAGCGCCCTCTATCCACTACTTTTCTCGAGGAGTGATCGTAGTGATCGTAATATAACGACTGGATTATTCGGGTTACAAATTGAAGGACTAACGAGTTCTGTCCCCTAGTTGTTTTAAGCTTGTAATAGATTCAGATTAAGTATGCTAATTAGATATGTGCGCATAAAAAGTGCGCACAATTCTCAGTGTGTTTTTCAGTTTATTTCATCTCAGTGTGTCTTTATGAAATCTCATTGTGTAATTTTCAATTCTCAGTGTGTGTTTTTCATTTTTTGTAATCTCAGTGCGTTTTTATGAAATCTCAGTGTGTAATTTTTAATTCTCAGTGTGTGTTTTTAGGTTTTTTAATCTCAGCGTGTTTTTTTAAACTCGCAGTGTGTAAATTTTTCGAAAAATGGTTTAAACATAGTTTTGAAGAGAACGGCTTGCCATACAGAACGACTCCAATCAGAAATCTGAGTATCCTATTGTCAGTTAACATGACCCTGTTACCACCGCTACCGATTCAGATACGCCAATAAGGGTACAAAATAAAACTTGTGTTTATATAACAGAAAATGAAAACGCTTCAAACAAAAATATAACCAAATAATAAACATGTGACCATTCTGATTCTATTGGTACCAAGTTTGTTAAAATCATCCAACCTGAAATAACTTTACAATATTTTTTGAAAACCGTAGTTTTTAAATGAAATAAATACAGTAGCATGAAATTATAGGTGTTGAATAATTATATGAGATGATTACATTGTAAATATGTGTGATGATCTAGAAAGACGTCGGCATGTTCGTTTTTTATATCAACACAAAGTTGCATGAGTATTAAGTATATAGATGCAATTGAAAGCACATGTTTCATATTTTTATCAAAAGTAAGATGATACCAAGGGGTTAATCGAACATTAGTGCAACAATTAAAAGTCGAAGAACAAAAACGACAAAGAAACATCGGAATCAGTCCAAGAGTAGGTCATTTGGTATTTGGAGTGAAATGGGTTCAGACTCTTACATTTTTATAGCTTTTTAAAGACAGAGTTTTTTTTTAATTTAAAAACAAATTTTATCCAATTTTTGTATACTCTGCAAGTATATTTCCAAATTAAACATTATATTAAATGCAATTCATTTTCATTATATACAGGCACCATGATTCCTATAGCACTACATTAGGGTAACTTTTATAGCATTACATTATGAACATGTAGTCTCCTTGCATTACCCTAGTTACATTCTTGCATCATACTGAGTACATTCTTATTGCATTACACTAGGTACATTTATAGCATTATACTATACATAATGCTATAGCATGACACTAGGAATGATCTTGTAGTAAATGCACTGAGTACGTTGGTCTTAAAGTATTACATTAGGTGTATATTTTCGTCTTCAATATGCATACAATATATGCCACGGGAAGTTAAACGAACATCTCCGATCTGTTCTATCTTTTTACCATTGATACGGAGCTTCTACTTTTGATCTTATTACAGCCACAAACATTTCTAAATAATATACAGTTTTCTTATTTTTTGAAAGCCGTGCATGTGGATACTGAACAAATAATGGTTCAAGAAATATTTTCTTTTTTTCTTCAACTCCTTTCAGCCAGTAAACGTTATATCGTGCTTTGTCACGTGTCCAAAAGTTTCTTCAAAAATGCATGGGAGGCTACTTTCCCCAGAACTTTTATCTAAAGGAAATGATCTTTTCCCTAAGGAAGTGATCTATTCCCTGGCTTTTTTAACCCGAATAATTCAGTCGTTATATTCCGCTGATCTACGATTACTACAGTAACTCGCAAGATGGAGAGATCGATTTCGGGAAGGGACTGAATTATTCGGGTAAAGGCTTTTTCGTAACTCATTCCTACTTTTTATTTAGCTCAGAAAAACTCAAGAGTTGATAATAATTATGATAATAATAATGACTCTATTTAAAGAGGGTGACTCAATTTACATTCACTAATCTACCTTGAGTCCCTCACAAAAAACATACAGAACAAGTTTTACAGATACTACAATTTTTGAACATATAATTAAACTTTCACGCTAAATGATTGTCTGTAGAACAAGGAAAACAAAATAATACATTATACTCAAACATTAAAAAGACATGATAGAGATAGAGAGTTTTTGCATATCCTGTATAGTTAAAAAATCGACACATTTTCTTTTAAAAGTACCAAGATTTTCACATAGTTTTATTTCGTTTGGTAGTTTATTCCAAAGTATTGAGGAGGTATATGTGAATGATTTTATCATCGAATTTGTATTACGCCTCACTACAGCTAGAATTTTTTTGCAGAAGATCTTAAATTTCTGCTGAGTAGGTTTATAATTGGACAAAATAGTTCTTTAAGGTAATTGGGTGCTTTTTTATTGAGAATTTTATGAACAAGAACCAATTTATGATAATAAATCCTAGATTTGAAATTTAATCATTTTAGCTCTTTAAATGTATTTACAGTAGGTGTTAGAATTGGTGCATTCAGTATTATTCTGGCAGCTCTTTTCTGCATCTTAACAATTCTTTGAATTCCATCTCAGATGATCTGCATTACAATTTCCCCATATTGAGCAACAAAATCAAATATGGGCAGAATGTAAGCGTTATAAAATAACTTTCTACTACTATTATATCTAGATATTTCTTAATTCTGGATAACAGTGCAATACGAGAACTTATGCTTTTACATACATGATCAATTTGAAATTTCCAGTCTAAATTTTTGTCAATATATACACCTAGAAGCTTTTCTGTTTCAACAGATGTTATTGGGCTATCTTGTATTGATATATTTAGTTTATGACCTATCAAAGCTCGTTTTTGATTCGTTCCAACCAGCATAGAAGTTTTTTTAAAGGATTTATTACCATTTTGTTGTTTAAACACCATTTATTTATGGTGTTGGCATCATGGTTTAGTTTTCTCTTTTCTTATTTATACCATGGGTATGAAGTGTTGTATCATCAGCATACATGTCAATGACTGAATTTGATGCCTCTAAAGTCATATCATTTATGAATAAAACGAACAGTAGGGGACCTAAAATGGATCCTTGAGGAACCTCATATTTAATAAAATCAGAATCTGAAGCTGTATTACTTGAGCACACTTTTTGTGGTCTGTTAGAGAGGTATGACTTGAACCATTTCACTGAATGATCTGAGACTGTATAACTGTAATTTATGGCAGATAATGAGATGATCAACAAGATCAAATACTTTTTTCAGATCCAGAAAGACTGTTCCTACAACATTGCCGTCATCAATATATTTAAGCCTGGTCCCAGTTATCTATCAATTTGGTAAGGGCTGTTTGGCATGAGTGGTTTGATCTAAATCCGGATTGTGCCTCGTGTAATAGTTTGACAGATAAAGATAAAAATGCTTTGCAATATGTTTTTCAAATTCTTTATATATAGTGGGAACTGGGAAGTATTGATATAGGCCTGTAGTTTTCTGGTATGTTTTTATCTCCACTGTTAAATATTGGATTCACTTTGGATATTTTTATAATTTTCTTGGAATACACCTTCTAGTATACTTAAGTTAATTGAATATGTTATACTTGTGCTAAAGCTTCTGCTGATATCTTAAGGAAAAATGGGTCAACATCATCTAGGCCAGTTGCTTTGGACGTTTCTAGCTTGGAAAGTAATTTCTTAGTTTCATCGGTTTTGATAAATGGAATCTTAAATTTAACATTCGGGGGGATTTTATCTTGCACGAAATTATTTAATTTATCTGCTTGAAAGGATGTATAAGTTGTAATATATTTATCTCCTATTTTTATAAAGTATGTGTTAAAGTTATTTACTATATCTTGTATATTATCAAAGTTGTTTCGATAAACTCCTGGAATGTTATCTACCCTTTATAAAATCTCCAGGTGGGAAAATTAAGTTTAAAACAAAATGGCATCGAGTCAACTTAGCTTCCTGGTTGTTTTTAAGTATGGATATTTTCAAAGTGGATAAATTCATCCAAAACAAGGTAAGGCAAGCTTAGTAGTGTTCAGTATGTGGAAAAAAAAGAAAATTCAATACCCAGTACAAACAACGAAATTTTTATTATCAATGTAATCAAGCGCCTGTGGTAAAAATGAATTTGTGTGTAAACTAGATTGCGCGTGATATATCGAAGCTATAGCACCGGATATGGCGAGGATGAAAAGATTTCTTTGCACCAATCGATTCATCGTTCATTTATGAATCGCATATCAATTTAAAAAATATCTGTAAAAATTTTGATAATGTAAAAATAAAAAAAGATTCGTCTTGGTCGTTTTATTCACACTATTTCCTACGTATGGTGTTTATCGCTATAAGTTGTAGCAAATTACATGTAAATTTTTCAATTCACTGATGGTTTTACTCAATTTGTTTGTGATAGGACTTAGGTACAAAAAATGTGCCGTTCCGTTTCCGTTTAAAAACCTTTTGATTTTGTTCTGATTTGTATTTTTACATCTGCCAAATTATTTTCTTGTGCTGCTTTTTTGTTTCGCAAGATGTCCCTTAGATATATGATATCGAACAGTTATACGATCATTTAATCGGACACTTTTCTTTGTAAAAGTTATCTCCCTGAACACTGTTTTTCTTGTGTTCACTAATCCTTCACAAATGTCAGAGATTACCACAAAATTCTTTTCTTTCTCGAATTGCTTATTACATCCTCAAGATGTGGCGATAAATTTTAACCGAAACGTTCTGGAGACTCCATATGAGAGTTGTTTCCCTTTATGTATTTGAAATAAGTGATATGTATTTGTGTCTGGTATACAAATCCAATAGTACATAATTGGGGATATTACAAAGTTAAAAAAGTCCATGATCTATCTCCAATGGAATAATAGGGAAAATTTCCAAAACTACATTGTTTGTAGTGAAAATTAAGGTTCTATCTCCAAAAAGGGAATGCTTTATTTATCCAAGTTGTTTGTCTATTAAAAAAAAAACGATCGAACAAAGAGTCACTCTTCATGTACGTAAATTCAATTCCTATATACAATTGAGAATGGAAACGGGGACTGTGTCAAAGAGACGACAACAACTCGACCAAAGTGCAGAAAACAGCTCAAGGCCACCAATAACTGTTTATGTCTCAGTAAAATATTAATGATATTGAGCTTTTAAACTTTCATTAAAATTTTTACCACTATACCAAATGGGAAATACACAATTACAAGATTCACACGACGACTTGTTGTAATTAAAAAAAAAGATGTTCAAAAAGGTTACGGTGTCATTTAATAGGGTTTTCTCCCAGAGAAAGTCCAAAATAAGATGTAAAACCATATAAATCAATTAGTATACGGAGGAGTTCCCTTTTGATTTAAGGTCCCTACCTTATGACCTTGAAACTGAGGTTAAGGTTACTGTTAAATTTTACATTCTGGATTTTGATCTTTTCTATAACTTCATATTGATACATGATAAAGCCATAGGGTTTTTTGCATTAGGTAGGAATACATATAATTTTGATTATTTCAACCGGAAGTGACCTTATGTAAACCAGAAGAAAGATTTTTTTGCACTAATTAATGTTAAAGTATATAGAACCATATTTTTCTGGAATCAGTGCCAAGAAACCTTCATTTTAACAGGATGTAGCAATATATCCCGGCTCCTTATTTAAAGCAAACGTATATCAAAACAGTATATGTTTGTCATCCACCGTAAAAAAGCTATTATATGACACTGGAAATGATATTTTACAAAAGGTGGAATGATTGGTTTTTGATTATAATTTTTTTATCTTACGCCGAATTTTGTTCTTGCATAGTATTTTTGTTTCGCAAATATCGCTTTAATGTGGACCCTGCTAAACCGAACAATTTTATTATTAAGAGTAATCTCCCCTTACACTGTTTATCTTGTTGTGCATCTCCGTAACAGAAAAAAATATTGACAACATTTTTTTCAAAATTGTTTGCCATATCTTAATGACCATTAATCCTTGAGATCCTTGGGTCATAACTTGAAAAAAAGGGTCAAGGTCGTGTTCTAAATTTTGCCCTTTGCTTGTTTGTATATCGCAATTAAAACTATAATAGTAAGATACAAAAGAACTGATGCAAAATGTTTGAGAGAGGAAGAAATGGTACATTCGGTCAAAAGCGATCTGATGACATCTTATAGTAGTTTTTGTCCCTGAAATAGTTAGTTTTTAGGTTAATTTATTAATACTTAATACGGGTACATGATAAAACCCACTTTTTTTTATATAATTATCAAAAACATCTTATAATAACATCTTATGGTGGAAGGACCTTCAATTGTTCTCTGAACAATCAGTTTTTAATTTTTTAAGAATTCGTCTTTTGAAAGAAAAAAAAAAACCAGTTACTCGCATATGAAATAATCTTGATGAAAGCTTACTAATGGTCGCTGATAGGACGCAAATTTATAAAGACGTGACAAACCGTCACTTGAAAGATTTCCCCTCGAAATTAAAGTCAAACTTAGAATGGTATCATTCTGGACAAGACTTGTACAAAATGATTCTAAACTAAGTAGTATTTTGTATCAACTGATGTTATCCTTACAAATTAAAACTAAATATAGTATTACCTTCAAATGGATTAAATGTGTAGAAACTATTTTTAATGAATTTGGAATGAGTTACATTTTTAAAAACCAGTTTGTATTTTGTGATAAAATTGTTGTGAAGCAAATTTTATGTGACCAGTTTATACAAAAATGGTATAGTGATATACAAAACTCCTCCCGTGGCCTCTTTTATTCGATATTCAAAAAACAGTTTTGTTTGGAAAATCACTTATTGAGACTTAGTGAATTTAATCGAACGTGGTTAACCAAACTACGTACATCTAATTTACATTTACCTATAGAAACTGGTCGTTGGTACAATATACCAAGGGAGGAAAGCACATGTAACTTATGTACAAATGGTATTGGAGATGAATTCCATATTTTGTTTATATGTAAAAATGAAAATATTGTGTCATTAAAAAACAAATACATACCTATGTACTACACAGCTTACCCGAGCATTATCAAGTTTGAAGGTTTACTGTCTTATTGTAATACTGAACTATACAAAAAGCTATCCTTGTTCATCAGAAAAGTTAATGTATTTCTTTGATATATGTCATTTCGATCCATATATGTTGTATATCTTTCTGCATAATCATTCACACTGTTTGATGCTAATGAGCTATGTGTATTGACTTTAATATGTTTAATTGTTCTTCTGTCATGTTATTTACATATATTGTATTATATATTTGACCTCATGTTACACGTTTAAATGTGTCTGAGTGTTTTCTAATAAATCGTTAAATATGTATCTTGATAAACAAAAAAATACAAGATATTATCTAAAAACGATTTCCCATACACAGTGTCAAATAAGCTTTTCTATTATATAAAATTCGACGCGTGCATTGACGCTGGAACAGTTAAAATGAAATAATTATATAGTTTATGATATTTTTTAAAAAAATCAATAGGTTATTTATTATACTGCTGTATCCTGACTCAAAATAAAATTGATTTCAACAATGTGCTTTAATTTTTACCGGTTTGATCGTGTCAATGGGAGAACATAATATATTTATTAGTTGTTATTGGCTTTGGGTTCAATAACTGCGAGTGCTTTAAGTTCTGTACTTTGTGTAATTTTCGCTAAGTGTTTTTTTTTTGGTGCTTTGTAACAATTTGTTGAGTGAATCCATTTCTAAATGATATTTATAATTTGTTCTTATGCTATGCTGTAATACCACTGTCCTATGTTAAGGGAGGGTTTAGCTCTCACCAACACGTTTAACTCCACCACATTCTTTACGTTCTTATATCAAGGAAGGAACATGTAAATCAGTGAATATCGTTGCTTGCTGTCTGTCAGTAGATATCGTTGCTTGCTGTCTGTCAGTGGATATCGTTGCTTGTTGTCTGTCAGTGGATATCGTTGCTTGTTGTCTTTCAGTAGATATCGTTGCGTGTTGTCTGTTAGTGGATATCGTTGATTGCCGCCTGTCAGATTATATCGTTGCCTTCAATGGATATCGTTGCCGGTCAGTGGATATCGTTCCTTGCTGTGTCAGTGGATATCGTTCCTTGCTGTGTCAGTGGATATCTGCTGTCAGTGGATATCATTGTTTGCTGTCTGTTAGTGGATATTATTGCTTGTCAGTGGATATCGTTGCCTGTCAGTGAATATCCTTGCATGTCAGTGGATATTGTTGCTTGCTGTGTCAGTGAATATTGTTGCTTGATGTCTGTCAGTGGAAATCGTTGGTTGATGTCTGTCATATTTTTTTTCTTTTATTGTTTTGTAAAAAATCAGGCAGTTGGTTATCTCGTTTGAATTGTTTCACATTTTTTCATGTGGGGGCCTTTTAAAGTTAACTAATTTGTGTAGGTTTTGCTAATTGTTGCTTGACGGATGCCACATATGATGCAGGATGTGCTCTCCCTTCCGGAGCACATGAGATTCCCCACGCCCGTTTTATGTTGTGATTCGTATTCTGTTGTTTGTCTTTTCGTCGTTTTTCGGGTTTTGTTTTACCATGGCGTTGTCAGTTTGTCGACGACTTATAGAATTATGAGTTTGGATATCCCTTTGGTATCATCCGCTCCTCTTTTGGAGACCTGTAGTTGCTAACATCAACGCGTCACTTGGAATCTTTTGAATATTTGTCTATTTATCAATCAAACCACATCTCCTTATTTTATATCGAATGTACACATTTTTAACCTTTTATTCTCGCAGAACCTAACTATTGTTTTACGGTTGTTTTTATGCATGACATGCATATGCGTCACTGATTGTTATACAAACAAAAATCAGTCAATCAATCAATTTCTCTTTTTGCTATAGCTGCTTTTTAGATTGTGTTTTATTTTTTTAGAAAACATTAGTTTACACTTAAGTTGCACTGATTTTCATGTTTTTTTGTATCTGTGTTAATCCAGTGATTTAGATTAAAAATGTTAAGCCCCGGTCACACCTTAACGGTTAGCGCGAACGGACGCCGAACGGATAACTGTTTTTCAATCCGTTCATGTCCGTTAGAAGTCCGTTCATATATCCATTAGACGTCCGTCCATATCCGTTTCATGCCCGTTCAGCTTCCGTTTTATCCGTCGACGTCCGTTCTGTCCGGTGGAAAATTTTTAGCATGTTCAAAACGTCGAACGGAGTCCAACGGATAAAGTGTCCGTTTAACGTCCGGTAGTCATCCGTTTTTAACGGTACTCGTCCATTCTTTTCCGTTACTTGTCCGTTATACATCTGTTGATGGTCCGGTAGACCAATTCACCAACGGACTACTACCGGACGTATAACGAACGTATAACGGATAAGACGGATGATAAACGGATGTGAAACGGACATGAACGGAAGGATAACGGATAAAACGGATACGTACCGGATGTAAAACGAATAAATGGCAATTGAAAATTTCGCGTTAGAAATGCCAATTATTGGTAGGTCAGATTTCTTGAATGTCATGAATGTTTATTATTCATAATGGATCGCTGAGTAAGGGCACGTCTTCACTATCAAACAGTTCTTATTTAGGCCAGACTGAACTTAAATGTTGCAAATATAAACCTTCTAGACTATAAACTACAACCAGTTACACGAACACTTTTTAATTATTTTAAGGTCACGTTTATGTGATTTACATGTATTAATATTGCCGCCTTTAATTTCCCGCTTATCTTGTTCATCCGTTTTATCCGGTACGCTTTCGTTAGGTGTCCGTTTTATGCGGTACTCGTCCGTTGGATGTACGTTCGACATCCGTTCTGTCCGGTACGTTTCCGTTTCTCGAACGTTACATATCCGGTGTGTGTCCGTTAACCATTCGTTATGCGTCCGTTTTATATGATCAGTACATCAACGGAATCCCAACGGATACAAATTTTGTCAACGGAAAACTTTTTTTTTCATCCGTTCGGCGTCCGTTCGAGCTATCCGTTAAGGTATGACCGCAGCTTTAAGATCTAAAGAATAGTTTAAATAATCCGCCACCTAATCATATGTCTGTCCCAAGTCAGGAACGTCAAACGGTTATTTTTTGACATTTTATTTTTTAATTTTTAGCTCACCTGGCCCGAAGGGTCAAGTGAGCTTTTCTCATCACTTGGCGTCCGTCGTCCGTCGTCGTCGTCGTCGTCGTCGTCGTCCGTCGTCGTTAGCTTTTTACAGAAATCTTCTCCTCTGAAACCACTGGGCCAAATTAAACCAAACTTGGCCACAATCATCATTAGGATATCTAGTTTAAAAAATGTGTCCGATGACCCCGCCAACCAACCAAGATGGCCGACATGGCTAAAAATAGAACATAGGGGTAAAATGTAGATTTTGGCTTATATCTCAGAAAAAAAGCATTTAGAGTAAATCTGACATGGGTAAAACTGATTATCAGGTCAAGATCTATCTGCCCTGAAATTTTCAGACAAATCTGACAACCTGTTGTTGTTGCATTTAGAGCAAATCTGACAGGTGGCAAAATTGTTTATCAGATTTATATTTATCTGCCCTGAAATTTTCAGACGAATCCGACAACCCGTTGTCGGCTTGCTGCCCCTGAGTTAGTAATTTTACAAAAATTTTGCAGTGTTTTGTTATCTTAGATATCATTATAATATCTAATATCTAATACTATTAATTATGATTTTAACCTTATTTTACAAGATTTCCAAAGCATCAGTAAATACAGGTGAGCGACACAGGCTCTTGAGAGCCTCTAGTTTTTACTGTTGGTGTTGATGACAGATATTTGTCATGATTGATTCTGTTTATTTTTATTCACATTTTTTTTTTAGATATGATCATTTTTGAAACGAATATGTTGACCTCTAGATGTTTTTGGTTGTATGTTTGTTGTTTAAAGTTTATTACTAGTAACAAGTGTTTAATACAAAACTTGGATATTCAAGAAATCATATTCACCTTTTTTGTTAAACTTGAAGGACCACATGACTTTAAGACCCTTGTGGTATGTTGTTTTAAAAAAAAAGTGGTTTGAATTTTCAGTCTTGTCTTTTTGACGCAGTCAATAATAATTTCGGTTTGTGACCCATTTATAAAGGACGCTTCACTATGGTAACGGTATGCAAGATGTCACAAATCTTTACTTTGATTGGACAAAATAACGGAATTGAACAAAAACCAACAAAAAAGGATAAATGCTACAAAAAAAAGGAAAATATTACGGACATAAAATCAAACTGAAAAATGAAATTATCAAGATGAATAATACATCCAGGTCTAGAAGGTGTCATTATCACCACTGTCAAATTGTTTGGATTTTTGTAGACTTAGCCTTTAATACACGAGTAGGTAAATATCACTGAGAGGTTCATTATATCTACCAGGTCAGTTAGGCTATTAATAGTGCTAGCGACTAAAACTTCCAAGGCGTAATAATAATCTCAAAGAGTACAACATATTATACTTGAAATAAAGATTGTCAAAATACATATTTCGCAAATTTAATTACTTGTCAAAAGCTGTATTATATAGATCATCTTCCTATGGCGTCCGTCCGTCCCCGATATACACACCGAAATAGGTTGTATCTCTAACTGTTAAGTTGTTTTTGACATATAGTTATAATTGACATTTCTTCATGGATCTGAACTGTTTCAAGTTTGTTATTCATTACAGATATTTATGTCTTTTTCACAGATATAGGTACGTCTCTGAAAAATACCTATATAAAAAAATGTATACATTTAGTTAAGTACCATGCAGTATATATTTTAATTCTTTAGAGGAAAACGCATATCCTAAACATTTAAAATCGTCAGCCTTTTGTCGTCAAATTGGGTGCAATTTTTTAACAATCTATGATAAAAAAAAACTGATAAAGATTAAACTCCATGCATGCTCACATCTGAATGCGTCAGATATCTTTTTTAAAAAGATATTTCTTGTTTTTGTCATATCTTTTGTTCGGTGGCCGTGTGTTTACACAGAAACAAAAGTACTGTCATAAATCTGGATCGAATATCGGGAAGAACACGTGCACATCCACATGTTGATAACCAAAAGTAAAGTAATCTGACGTTCTGGCAGGATTCAATATTTGTAACGTTTTATTTCTATTTAAGTGAAAATCAAGTATATATCCTAGACAGCACTATTTCAAAGTATGTCACTAATACTCTTAGGTCTGAGAATTTATGGGTTTCATAACAATGAGAATGGTATACAGTATCGCTTGATATCCACTCGAGTTATTCAATTTCAATTTGATAATAAATGAGCCTTGTGCGAGTTAAGTATTACTATTTAAATAGAATAACTGGAGTTGATATCAAGCGATATCCAATTCTCACGAGTTAAACCTGTTTTCAAATAATACATGTCTGAATTTTTTATACATTTGGTAAACATGTTTTGCTATGTAATACATCATTCTAGACCAAACTGTAGGATCGAGTTCGTATACTGTATTTACTGTCATTAACAGCTCCTAATAGTACTCCAAGAAGGTCATCGTCGTCTAAATTGAAAATATCCACGGACTTTTGAATGGGTAGTTCATCCACAATTTTATAGTACATATAGTATTTCTTTCTGTTAATAAAACATGACACTCCATTATAAGATGTTTAACAATATCAAAAGACTGTTTGTTACATAGAGTACATGTAGCTTTCTTAATGGCTGCCGATCCTAAAGCCACAACTACTAAAAGTTCGAGTTTTGCATCGGGATATAAAACTGTCAACCGAATTACTCTATGTTCACAGAGGGTAGGGTGAATTTTAGAATACCGTATGAGTTCATTTCTATTTTCTAAATTACCTTTCCATCTCTTCATAAATTTCAATAGACTGACGGACGATTTTCGATCACAGAACTTTTTCTGGTATGTAATCCTCATTTACATAGGTTTCAAGGAAAGAAAATAGATCGTATTTAACAAGAGTTGTAATAAGATTATAGGTTATAGAGTGTTCGGCATTTTCATCCAGAATAAACTGACTGATGCACATGTTGAACAATTTTTTATGAGTTGTACCAGATTTACTCCTGCAGATTCGATTTAAAGCATCACTATAAGACATTGTAGTTTTTCCAAGTGTTTTACATTTTCTATCTATATAATTGATTCTATTCGGTTTATTATTTTATTGAAAACATTTTGTCTTTGTTCGTCACTCGTGCGTATCTTTTCTTCTTGGTCTTTCAAATCTTGAGATTGCAGTTTGGTTTGTGACCTTAGGCGGGTTACTTTTTCTTTTTCATCATACAGTTCTGTTTTTGTCGAGCCTGCGACTTTTGTCGCAGAAAGCTCGACATAGGGATAGCGATCCGGCGGCGGCGGCGGCGGCGGCGGCTACGGCGGCGGCGGCGGCGGCGTTAGCTAACTTCTTAAAAGCTTTATATTTTAGAAGATGGAAGACCTGGATGCTTCATACTTTGTATATGGATGCCTCATGTTACGAAGTTTCCGTCAGTCACATGTCCAATGTCCTTGACCTCATTTTCATGGTTCAGTGACTACTTGAAAAAAAAGTTCAGTTTTTTTGTAATGTTAAATTCTCTCTTATTATAAGTAATAGGATAACTATATTTGGTATGTGCGTACCTTGCAAGGTCCTCATGCCCGTCAGACAGTTTTCACTTGACCTCGACCTCATTTCATGGATCAGTGAACAAGGTTAAGTTTTCGTGGTCAAGTCCATATCTCAGATACTATAAGCAATAGGTCTAGTATATTCGGTGTATGGAAGGACTGTAAGGTGTACATGTCCAACTGGCAGGTGTCATCTGACCTTGACCTCATTTTCATGGTTCAGTGGTTATAGTTAAGTTTTTGTGTTTTGGTCTGTTTTTCTTATACTGTATGCAATAGGTCTACTATATTTGGTGTATGGAATGATTGTAAGGTGTACATGTCTAGCTGGCAGGTGTCATCTGACCTTGACCTCATTTTCATGGTTCAGTGGTCAAAGTTAAGTTTTTGAGTTTTGGTCTTTCTTTCTAATACTGCATGCAATAGGTCAGCTATATTTGGTGTATGGAATGATTGTAAGGTGTACATGTCTAGCTGGCAGGTGTCATCTTACCTTGACCTCATTTTCATGGTTCAGTGGTCAAAGTTAAGTTTTTGAGTTTTGGTCTTTTTTTCTAATACTATATGCAATAGTTCAACTATATTTGGTGTATGGAAATATTTTATGATCTATATGTCAGTCACGCAGGTTTTATTTGACCTTGACCTCATTTTCAAGGTTCATTGCTCAGTGTTAAGTTTTTGTGTTTTCGTCTGTTTTTCTTAAACTATAAGCAATAGGTCAACTATATTTGTTGTATGGAAGAATTGTTAGCTGTACATGCCTGCCTAGCATGGTTCATCTGACCTTGACCTCATTTTCATGGTTCATTGGTCAATGTTTAGTTTACTTGGTTAATGTTAAGTTTATGTGACAGTTGTAATAAAGCTTTATATTTAGGACTATCAACATAATATCAATGATTAGTAAAGAAGGCGAGACATTTCAGCGTGTGCACTCTTGTTAATGAATAAACATTAACAAGACGCTTGATCTCACATACGAATTTCTCAGTTATTGTTTCAATTTTATCGTTTAAAGTTTTAGTTTGATTTCGAGAAGTGTTGCAAGTATATATGAATTGCCTTGGGTGCATGTGTCACGGTTTGTCAGTAATAGTTATCCCATGAGAACGCCAGAGGCCGGAGGGTGATCTTACACTGACACACCAAGTCCGAGTGGGATAACTATTTTACATCCCAGCTCTTCTAGACTATATGAAAAAAAAACATTTACGCTTCATAACATCTAGTTAAGAATGCCATACAATAATCATAATATACTTTATATATTACTATATAGTATATACCCTTTATGAACCCTAGATACAATGTTTAAATGTGTTAAATTAACAGTGAGTTTGTATCCAGTCGTCCTAGTGTGGCTTCATATGCTTAAGGTCTTGAGTTCGATTCCCCGCATAGACATTTAGTGAATTTTTTCTACATAAATTTTGAAAGTTAGTCTTTATTCCGCATACATATTTTCTTTATTCCGCATACATATTTCTAGTTTTTATTGTGTGTTCGACATTCACGCCAAAATGTTACAGAACAAAAGAAAGCATGCAGAACAAAGAAACTCAAGGTAGGGTGATCTGGTAGGGTAATCCGACTCAGATCACCCCTGTTAGAACAAAGGAGTGATCTTTGAACAAATAGATGAGCAACAGTCCCAATTTTAACAGAAAAAATTAGAAAATCTAATATTCAACATTATACAAGTATAATTTTAGTTGTTGGTGGAAATGATGCCTCGTCCAGAACACAACCAGAAGCCTTCAAAAAGAACTACGAGTTTATGATAAAAACTGTCAGATCTATAAACCCAAACATTGATATTGTCATATCAGAAATTTGTCCAAGACGGAACATAAATACAGATGTTTATAATACTATCTTACATGGGATTTCAACAGAACTTAACTTTAAAATCATCAAACAAACGGATGCATTTGTTTCCAGAGGCAGCGATCTTGTGTCTACTTACTATCACCGTGATGGCATACACCTTACTAATCAGGGTACAATTCAGCTACTTAGAAACATTAACAGGGTTGTAAACATCTTCATCATCACAAATAGTTCTCAGTCCAATAATGAAAATAATGAACAGCATGGTATAAAGACAAAGCATTGTAAATACATTCAATGGTATCTGCTTTAATTGTGGTTTTTATGGTCATCATTATAAAGACTGTCACACATTTTAGGATAAAACTGATGTATTTCAATTTGTAGACAAATTCTCAAATCATAGTAAATCATTACTTCTTCATAACAATTTTGATATACTTCTCTATTTATGTCCAAATTGCAATACATCAAAATGTATATGTACTCAAAACTCTATGTCTGAAGCTGAGATTTTTAAAAACAAAAATTCTAGGGAAAATTGTCATACATCAGAAAACGATATTTGCACTAATAGCTTTAGCTCAAAACCTAAAAGTGATGGAAACAAACATTATAAAAAAACCTGTCTTAATCTAAAATGTAAAGGTTTCAATGCTGTATGCCTTAATGTTAGACATATTTTATCTAAATTTGACGAGTTAAAGAATATAATTACTATAAACAACAAATATTTAGATTTATTTGGATTAGTTGAAACATTCTTAAAACCTGATATTAACAATGAACAATGTAAAGTGCCAGGATACAAAATATTCAGAAAAGATCGCCAGAGTAAGGGTGGTGGTGGTCTATTGGTTTATGTCAAAGATTCTATTGCAGTTAAAATAGATCTGATTTATCAATAAACACATTAGAAACTTTATGGTTAGAGGTAGAATTTCCAAAATCTAAACCTTTCTTCATTTGTACTGTTTATAGACCACCAAATTCCCTTCAGTCCTGGATAGATCTTTTTGAGGAGGAATTTAACGCAGCTCTTTCAGAAAACAAAGAGATCATTTTAATGGGGGACTTTAATATTGACTTGATAAAAATTGAAAATAAAAAATGGATGAATTTCATAAACCATTTTAATCTTCAACAACAGATTTGCACTGCAACACGTATTTGTGACAAATCAGAAACTCTTATTGATCATATTTACACCACTAATCCTGAAAATATTGCTCATTGTCATGTTCTTTCATATGCTTTAAGTGACCACTACCCTGTATGCTTAAATAGAAAAATCAATATAAAGGTAAAGAAAGAAAATCATATCGAAATAAAGTATAGGTGTTTCAAAAACTTTAATGAGGATGCCT
Organism: Mytilus californianus; assembly: GCF_021869535.1. Lineage (NCBI taxonomy): Eukaryota > Metazoa > Mollusca > Bivalvia > Mytilida > Mytilidae > Mytilus > Mytilus californianus. The sequence continues at coordinate 3,147,563 of NW_026262648.1, forward strand.
TTTGTGCAGACTTACATCAAACCCCTTTTCATATTGTTGAAATGGAAGAAGATATTGATATTTCTGTCGACAAATGGTATGAACTTTTTAATCAAGTTATTAACAAGCACGCACCAATGAAAACTAAAAGAGTAAAAACATTTAAACAAGCCGAATGGTTCAATGAAGAAATTTAAAATTCCATTCAATACAGAAATATGTATCATTCAAAAAAAGATTGGGTAAACTTTAGAAAGTGGCGTAATAAAACAACGTCGTTAATATTAAATGCAAAAAAGGAATATTATCAAAACGCTATATCTAGTTCCAAAAATAGTAAAGAACTTTGGAATCACATTTAAGAGTTAAATCCAAAAATGGATAATATTTTTCCACCTAAAATGCAGTATGAAAATCAAACTGTTTATAACCCAAAGATATTGTTAATACACTAAATGTTCATTTTTCTTCCGTAGCTGAAAAACTTATTGGAAATAATACTTCAGATATGGATTTCTAAGCTACAAACTTTTACTAGTACAAAATTAAAGGAAACTGAAATTTTTAAATTAAAACTCATTTTGTGTTGGAGAGGTGTGTTCACAACTAAAACACCTTAATATTAATAAATCCGCAGGTTTAGATGGAATTGGTCCAAAACTTTTAAAGCTAAGTGCAGAGATAATATCGCCATCACTAACTTTTCTAATAAACAAAAGTATAACGTCGAATCGTTTTCCGCAAAAATTTAAACTTGCAAGAGTAACTGCTATACATAAAGGAGGACCAACAGATATTCCCTCCAATTATCGTCCAATTTCTATTTTAAATACCATATCTAAAGTTTTTGAGAGACATGTATGTACACAGTTATATGCATTCTTAAATAATAAAAAAATGTTACATATCGCTCAGTCAGGTTTCAGGCAAGGTCATTCATGTCAAACAGCGCTGACTAAACTAATTGATGAATGGTTAAAATATTTAGACAATGGAGAAATAGTTGGTACTGTGTTTTTAGATTTCAGTAAGGCTTTTGACCTTATTAACCATGCCATACCTTTAGAAAAGTTAAAATTTTATCATATCGGAGAACATTCGATAGATTGGATAAATCATATTTGTCTGAGAGACAACAAGAAGTTCAATACGCTAACATTAAATCTGATAAATCGTTTGTAAAATATGGAGTGCCTCAAGGTTCTATTTTAGGTCCTCTGTTATTTTTAATTTATATAAATGATTTACCACTTCATGTTAAACATTCCGACATGGATTTATATGCTGATGATTCAACATTGCATTTTCATAATAAAAACATTGAAAAAATAAACAGCATATTGCAAAATGATTTAAATGCTATACAATCTTGGTGTAACAATAACAGTATGAAAATTAATGCACAAAAAACAAAGTGTATGAAATTGGGTTCAAAACAAAAACTTACACAACTATCAGAATTATGTATTACCGTCAATGAAACATGTATTGAAAATGTCCATTCTTTCAAATTACTTGGAATTGATATTGATGAAAATTTAAGCTGGGAGGATCATGTTGATCGTATATGCAAGATTATCTCATCTAAAATATCACTTTTGTTTAAAATTAAAGTATATTTGCCTATACACACAAGACAACTATTTTATAATGCATATATTCTACCATATATAGACTATTATAGTTCAGTTTGGGGAAATTTATTACAAAAAGATTCAGATAGAATCATAAAACTTCAAAAAAGATTAGCAAGAATTATACTTGAATGCGATATTTCTGTTCCATCTAATTTTATGTTTTCATCTTTAAAATGGCTATCTTTTACAAAAAGAATAAAATACCAACAATCAATTCTAATGTATGAAATTGTAAATGGACTAACACCTGATTACTTAACAATGCTAAATATTAATGGTGTGCAACACCACAACTTACGATCAGTCTCTAATAATGATCTATTTGTTCCAAGACCAAACACAAATTTTTATAAAAAATCTTTTCATTATTCTGCAACAAAGGTATGGAATAATTTACCACTCAAAATAAAAAATTGTCGAAATGTGGAATTATTTAAGAAACATTGTTATAATCATTTTCTTGAAAATTCCATGCAAGTCGAATAATTTGTTTTCTTTCTTTTATTGTAAGAATAAGAAAATTTAATCAAAACTTTACCAATATTGCCATTTTTGCCATTTGTATGTTTGAATGATTGAATTGTGTATATACTAGTAATATATATTGTATTTAATGTATGAATCGAATGTATGAATGTTAACTGTATACATGTATTTTGTTTGAGGGCCTCAATGAAAATTAGACTACTTCTAATTGAGTTACCCTCTTTAAATAAAGAATTTATTATTATATTATTATTATTATTATAGGAGTTTGGATGGAATTTTGTTGAGAACCTCATGTACACTGTTTTCACCAGTTTCGAAATGTGCATTCGTATTCCGTCTGCCTCGAGAAATTAAAGGTTTCAGTTCATTACTTGTGAGATTGCCCTCAAGAAAATGAAATACGGTGTATATGTCATCAGATAGTTTGTCTTCGATTGAAAGTCCGTTTTCACGATGAGTGCGTTCGATGAGTCTAGATTCTATTAGTACATGTTCTTTTGTTTCTTTGTTAACTCAAATAAGGAGCTTCTTATAGGTTTTAAATCATCTGTGTCAGTATTTTGTAATAATTCGTTCTTAAAATTATATCTATCTAATTGACCAAACTTTGTCTGGATAATTCTATACATGTCATCATCAGTGAATTGACTATCGGTTATTGATTGTGTTAAATTAATGTTATTTGTATTATATCGATCTTCGGTTTCATCTGTAAATAAGTCATCATTGGCTTGAATATCTTCATGATTGACCGTTAGATCCGTCGTATTTGACGAAGTACTCATTATTTACGCCTTTATACATACAATACTACAGTATTTGTATGACTTTGCCCCCAGCAGAGCTATAGAAAAACAGTACATTAACAGGTGTTATAGTCCGTCTGACTTCTATAAATCTTCAGAAAAAAATTCTTAAAATAAACATTTTTTTTCTTGATGTATGTTAATGTATGATATATACGAACTCTGACTATGAATATCATAATTTTGGGCCAATAATAAAAAAAGTTACCCATTAGGTCTCTTTGTTACTTCTATTTTTTTCTATATGAAATACTTGATGGAGTAAGTATGAATAGTGTAACAGCCTTCCATTCAAAACAAAAACATTAGACATGTGCTTTAAACCTGTTTCATTGTACCATGTGACTTAACTCATTTAAATATCAAAGGACATTATACATGTCTTGAAAAATGACCATCATCTAAGTTTTTTTATAACTGGTTTTATATGATTTTACAAAATGAACTTGCATGTATCTACAAAGATATTATTTGTGGAGGAAAATATTATAATCAGATGTTTTATTTTGTTTTTATTCCTTACCAAATCTTAATTTTTGTTACCTTAATTTGATTATATATTTATATATATCTTATAAAAGAATATAAGCAAGCTTTTCGTGCTTAAAGCATGATGACAGTGTTAACAAAATGGAGAGCCTCTAAAAAGTTTCACCAATAAGTATTTACAGAATACATTTAATATTTAATTTTTTCTTGAAAAAACACAGCTTATGACTTTCAAAATATGAATATAAAATTAGATAAATTATAACCATAAAGACCTTTACTGATGAAAAGGTGAACTTTTTAATAAAATTTCTAAACTGAATTTTGCATAAAACTACTTTGTAGTTTTTAAAAATGTTATACTAGTAATGTCCAGTGAAAAAATATTACTAAGGTTACTCATAGAAATTGAACAATGAAAAATACAAATTCATGTATACAATAAGTTCAGTAATCACATGACATAAAACTTAAATGACAACATGAATGAAGTCCAAGTTTGTTTGCTGGTCAGCGTTATTTAAATGAGAAAAGTCACATGGTATAATGAAACAGGTTTAAAGCACATGTCTTATGTTTTTGTTTTGAATGGAAAGCTGTTACACTATTCATACTTACTCCATCAAGTATTTTATATAAAAAAAATAGAAGTAACATAGAGACCTAATGGGAAACTTTTTGAATTATTGGCCTAAAATTATGATATTCATAGTCAGAGTTCGTATATATCATACATTAACATACATCAAGAAAAAAAATGTTTATTTGTAAAAATGAATTTTTAAGAATAATTTTCTGAAGATTTATAGAAGTCAAACGGACTATACACGTACACTTTTTAGATGATACACGGACAATTTTTTGTCTCGCCTTGACGGAGTCAAAAAGCGAGACATAGGTATGCTGTCCCGGCATCGGCGGCGACGGCGACGGCGACGGCGTCAACAATGTATTAGTTTGTGATTAGGTCTAGTTCATGGTGAACCATTAGTGGTAGGTCAATGATATTTGGTATGCAGTTGTATTAGCATTTGCACATCTCATTTCCATGGAGATTATTTGGCCCCGCCCCCTCAGTCAAGGTCTATTGACTTTGAAACTTTTCATAGTTTACATGTATTAGTTTGTGATTAGGTCAATTTATGGGGAACCACTAGTGGTAGGTCAATGATATTTTGTATGCAGTTGTATAAGCATTGGCATATCTCATTTCCATGGAGATTATTTGGCTCCGCCCCCTTTGAATTTTTAAGAATAATTTTCTGAAGATTTATAGAAGTCAAACGGACTATACACGTACACTTTTTAGATGATACACGGACAATTTTTTGTCTCGCCTTGACGGAGTCAAAAAGCGAGACATAGGTATGCTGTCCCGGCATCGGCGGCGACGGCGACGGCGACGGCGTCAACAATGTATTAGTTTGTGATTAGGTCTAGTTCATGGTGAACCATTAGTGGTAGGTCAATGATATTTGGTATGCAGTTGTATTAGCATTTGCACATCTCATTTCCATGGAGATTATTTGGCCCCGCCCCCTCAGTCAAGGTCTATTGACTTTGAAACTTTTCATAGTTTACATGTATTAGTTTGTGATTAGGTCAATTTATGGGGAACCACTAGTGGTAGGTCAATGATATTTTGTATGCAGTTGTATAAGCATTGGCATATCTCATTTCCATGGAGATTATTTGGCTCCGCCCCCTTAGTCATGGTCTATAGACCTTGAAAATTTTGCTAAGTTAACATGTATTAGTTTGTGATTAGGTCAGTTCAAGGGGCTAATGTTAATTGGTGTTCAGTTGTATAAGCATTAGCACATCTCATTTCCATGGCAAATATTTGGCACCACCCCCTCAGTCATGGTCTATTTACTTTGAAATGTTTGCTTAGTTTACATGAATTAGTTTGTGATTAGATCAGTTTTAGATGAACTGCTAATGTTAAGTCAATGATATTTGGTATGCAAATTTATTGGCATTTGCATGTATCGTTTCCATGGAGATTATATAGCCCCACCCCTGATCATGGTTCATTGACTTTGAAACTTTTACATAGTTTTCAAGTTAATGTTTGTGTTTAGGTTTGTTTAAAGGGAACGACTTATAATAAGTCAATGGTATTTGGTATGCAGTTGTATTAGCATTTGCACATCTCATTTCATGGAGATTGTTTAGCCATGTACCTTCAGTCATGGTTCATCGACTTTGAATATTTGCTTAACTTACATGTTAAAGTATTGCTATTTTAATTTCAACATTTGCATTATCAAAATTACAAAAAGGCGAGACATATCTCTGTGATAACAGTTTATAGTTGTTACACGGTTATTTTTTATGAATAGAATCACTCGTGCATGATCAGTGAGTTCATGGGCACTTTAAATTTCAATTAGATTTGAACTTTTTATTTCACCGACATATTTCCTGTCTTTTTATTAAAATATTTACGTTGGCATCAATAACTATATTTTTTCAAACAATGCCAGTATATTACTATTTATATAAGTACACTAAGGGATTGACCATTTAACTTCAAAAAGGGGGGTTATTGTTTTTTCCTAAAAAATATTCTGATCCCCAATTTTATGAGAAAAAATATATTGTGGTCAAGCAGATGACAAAATAATGTTCTGATTCCTGATTTTCCGAATATCGTATATAATAGTGATAATTTCGAAAAAAAAATATTAGGATGATAGCGTTGAAAAACTAAATAATTTTCTTACTCAGAAAAAAACATACACCCCTTTTGAAGCTAAATGGTCGGTCCGTAAATGTATTTTTTTCAATATATGGACATGAATAGTATTCTGGACAATGCTGAAAGTAAAGAAATGCTGGTACCGACGTTTATATTCCAATAAAAAAAGAAAGGGAATATATATTTAAAAAATCAAATCTAATCAAAAGATAAAATCCCTATCAACTCACCAATGCACGATTGATCCTATGAATAATAAAAAGTGTCCATGTAATACATGTTCAAATATGCAGCAAATCTTGAAAAAACATCATGCAACTGATGTCACCAATTTTGGACGGTAAGCTATGATTGGATCATATTTTGACACGTGTTTAATCCTGATCAACACTATTTGAGACATATACACACCTATAAGCATGAATTTTTTTTTTTAAATCCAAAATATATGCATATATATATATCTAATAACAAGACAAAATCCATTTTTTCATAACATTTCATTCACTAATGAAATAGTAAATTAATTTTTGTCGAGCCTGCGACTTTTGTCGCAGAAAGCTCGACATAGGGATAGCGATCCGGCGGCGGCGGCGGCGGCGGCGTTAGCTAACTTTTTAAAAGCTTTATATTTTAGAAGATGGAAGACCTGGATGCTTCATACTTTGTATATGGATGCCTCATGTTACGAAATTTCCGTCAGTCACATGTCCAATGTCCTTGACCTCATTTTCATGGTTCAGTGACTACTTGAAAAAAAAGTTCAGATTTTTTGTAATGTTAAATTCTCTCTTATTATAAGTAATAGGATAACTATATTTGGTATGTGCGTACCTTGCAAGGTCCTCATGCCCGTCAGACAGTTTTCACTTGACCTCGACCTCATTTCATGGATCAGTGAACAAGGTTAAGTTTTGGTGGTCAAGTCCATATCTCAGATACTATAAGCAATAGGTCTAGTATATTCGGTGTATGGAAGGACTGTAAGGTGTACATGTCCAACTGGCAGGTGTCATCTGACCTTGACCTCATTTTCATGGTTCAGTGGTTATAGTTAAGTTTTTGTGTTTTGGTCTGTTTTTCTTATACTGTATGCAATAGGTCTACTATATTTGGTGTATGGAATGATTGTAAGGTGTACATGTCTAGCTGGCAGGTGTCATCTGACCTTGACCTCATTTTCATGGTTTAGTGGTCAAAGTTAAATTTTTGAGTTTTGGTCTTTCTTTCTAATACTGCATGCAATAGGTCAGCTATATTTGGTGTATGGAATGATTGTAAGGTGTACATGTCTAGCTGGCAGGTGTCATCTTACCTTGACCTCATTTTCATGGTTCAGTGGTCAAAGTTAAGTTTTTGAGTTTTGGTCTTTTTTTCTAATACTATATGCAATAGTTCAACTATATTTGGTGTATGGAAATATTTTATGATCTATATGTCAGTTACGCAGGTTTTATTTGACCTTGACCTCATTTTCAAGGTTCATTGCTCAGTGTTAAGTTTTTGTGTTTTCGTCTGTTTTTCTTAAACTATAAGCAATAGGTCAACTATATTTGTTGTATGGAAGAATTGTTAGCTGTACATGCCTGCCTAGCATGGTTCATCTGACCTTGACCTCATTTTCATGGTTCATTGGTCAATGTTTAGTTTACTTGGTTAATGTTAAGTTTATGTGACAGTTGTAATAAAGCTTTATATTTAGGACTATCAACATAATATCAATGATTAGTAAAGAAGGCGAGACATTTCAGCGTGTGCACTCTTGTTTTATACATTTATATTGTTATTGAATTTATATATATTGAATTCATATACGTACGATTTTTATTATTTTTTAAGGGGGAATGGGGGAATGGAATGGCACATCCTGCATTTTTTCAACAAAAAAGGATCAAGCCTGTTTATTTTAAATTTTCCGTTTTTCCCCAAAGATAAAGTCAAATGTTAGCTTGCTTGCCTCTAACATCTTTTTCATACATTACTTACTTGCGAAGTTGCATTTTAAAAAGTCTCAAATGTGTACGACATTCATCTTTTACTTGACATGGTTCTTTTTTATAAAATTATTAAATTCTTGAATTTCTTGAGAAAAAAACTCTCGGCTGAAGGAAAGTGTAAAAAAATGGTTTAAACTGTAACTTACATTAACTGGTATATGGCAATTTAAGTTTCTAATCTGTTTAATTTTGCTACCTCTTCTAAATGCAAAATGTACTACTTCTTTCCTGAAACGTCGTACAAGTCAGATACAAAACAATGGTAACAAAACACAGGCCGGAAACAAACTGCCGTATAGTTTTTCTGCACTTGTAGTCAGGTCAAGATCCTCGGCTATCGCCTCGGACCTTCACCTGACTACTCGTACAGAAAAACTATCCGGCAACGGTTGTTATCGGCCTGTTTCTTTGTTACCTTTGTATTGTATCTAATACATAATGTGAGTAGGTTTCAACCTTCACTGTCATTGTTAAGTATTGAAAAATATATGCAGTCATCAAAAGTCTTTTATATGCTTCAGAATGTAATAAAATTTGACAAAAAGAAGATTTTCAGATGAGAAGCGTGAGTGTTTTGTACATTATTGAAGAAATCACTTATCTCCGTTGCCATTGACGAAATGTACATCGTCTTAACCTTTGAAATTCATCAATGACCTAACGAATAGCCAATGAAATTTTAATACCGCAATACTGTCTCATGACGCTGAATAAGCCAATCAAATTAAACTCATTTATTTGGTATCACACTCCTAGCAGTGTGATACGAAAAATTTCTCTTCGTGCGAGATATAGATAAAATGCCATAAACATAAGAGAAAACTTCTTTTCTCAACTAATTACATAACTTCTTACGGGACAACATCAAAAGATCGATATAAGATAACAAACTTAATTCACATAGTTTGGGGTGGGGGTCAAACATGCTGCAAGTTTTGTTATCCTACATTGATTTTTCGGGTTATAGAAACACATGTGAAGTTTAGATCCTAAATGTGTTTGGACTTTTCATACAAATAAAAGGTTATAAATCATACAGGATATTCATTTTCTTTTTTTGGGGGCGAAAAGCTCGTCGATAATAACAGGCTTATAATTTGGTACGCCAGATGCGCATGTCGTCTACATAAGACTCACCACAATGGCTAAACTGATGAACGAGAACAATAGAAAATTACCTCTTCTTATGATGGAGCCGAGAAAAATAAATAGTACATGTAAAACAATGCCGGGGACGATACTGATCAAAAGTTATTTCTAAAAAACAATCGTACATTTTAAAGAAATCATTTGTTAAACTATTATAAGAAATATATATGCAATGACACGAAGTTTTATGTTCATTTTTTACAGAGATAATGTCATTAGAAACTTGTGAAACTGAAATTTAAAAAAATGTTAATCTTTCCTACATATTGATAAAAAAGAATTGGAAAAAATTATGTACATACAAAATCTAAAGATCTTTCAGATCATTTTTTAGCATGTAACAATTTCCCAAAATATACTAATTGTTCACATTTTAAGTTTTCAAGTACACCGGTCAGTTTTTTTCACGTGAACATTCAATATAGGAATATTGTCTTTTCGTGAATATAAAAATTTAAAAGTCATGTTTGTGCGGGTTAAAAAAATAAAGATACCTATTTTTATTAAGTAGGTTATCAGTTAAAAGATTTTTATTATTCTTTTATACAATTTAAGGAAAAGGTCGTCTCGATTTCTGTCCATATATTTGCGGTCTTCTCGATCTATTCACATTCAATGTTTTCATCGTGATAAGGTCCGTTTTAATTTGCTTAGTAACTTAATTTCAAATGTGATAATCTTTGCTGCATATCAATCGATTCCATTGGACTCCCCCCTGAACTTCTCTGATCTAGTTGTATACATGTAGGTATAATTGGTGTTTTCCAGAGAAGAATACAGCCAGTAGAAGAATATATTGGAGTTAAGAGTACTCCATGAATTTATTCGCATAGCAACATTTTTAGCCAATTTTTCACAGGGTTCATATAGCCTGCTGTACTCGTCGTTTGCTACTTTAGGAGGGAAATGATAACATTATATGAACATTTTGTTTTTATATCAATCTAATTTTATTGTTACTATTTACCAGAACGTTTTCTTGTGAATTTATAATTAATAGCGTCTTTGCTAAACTGAGAAAAACATTGAAAAGATCAAGATTTCTGTGTTTACAGGGGAGGTAATATTTTGTCACTTGATTTCCCACTGCATCAGTAACACTCTAAGCAAAAGATTTTGTGATAACTTTATAATATTTGAATTATTGCCACCAGAAATATATCATAAGATTTGACAATACTGATTTTAATACATTTCACACCAAAATTGTCTCCCTTCAATTTGAACTTCCTGTTGACATGTAGACACCATATTTCCAAATTTTACGACATATAATAAATTTGAGTCACTGATATATTTTATTTTTAGTTATCTCGTCTCAAGCTGATACCATACTGAGTTAATTTATTCCCTTTTCTTTCTTTGTTTTACTTATTTTTTATGTCCCAACTAGGGGCATTATGTTTTTCGGTCTGTCCGTCCGTCCGTCCGTCCGTCCGTTCGTCCGTCCGTCTGTACCGCTTCAGGTTAAAGTTTTTGGTCAAGGTAGTTTTTGATGAAGTTGAAGTCCAATCAACTTGAAACTTAGTACACATGTTCCCTATGATATGATCTTTCTAACTTTAATGCCAAATTAGAGTTTTGACCCCCAATTTCACGGTCCACTGAACATAGAAAATGATAGTGCGAGTGGGGCATCCGTGTACTATGGACACATTCTTGTTTTTTTTAATATTTTACTAATTTTTACTTTTTAAACATATGGTCCCTTTGTCTCATTAAAAGAAACTTAAAGATTATTTAAATCCTACAATTTTAACCTAGGTAGAACAATAAATGATGTAAATAGCACATATATATAAATACTTGTTTTTCAAATCCACAGTTCTCATCCGCATACAAACTATTAAATTTTAGCGTCCCATCACAGTATGTTAATATCCTTGTAAATATTTGTTAAGTGTTAAACCTATACCCCAAGTCGGAGTGTTCCGATATATAACGGAGGATTATACCTGTTCAGAACAGAACAGAGCAGAACAGAACAATATGGCTGTTTCTATGAAAACCAATATTGTCGCCTTAAGTTAGGCGACTGGGCGAACGTTAAATTTAGTCCCTGAATTTTGGTTGTACCGAATGTATATATTTGCAGCCATGTCTAGTAAGAATGGAGATGTTAAATCTGATGCCTTGTGTAAAGAGAGTGCCATGCTAACTGCACACTAAGAACTCTTTTACCAACTCTTAAAAGCGGTCCGTAGGTGTCCTGGGCAAGGCTGAATTTTTGTCCCTGTCCAATTTACCCTCATTTTCTTAAGAGGCAGTCCAAATTTCCAGCCTTTCATCCTAGTCAACCCCTATTATAGGACCTTCCTATTGTATATATTGTTAATTTGTTCTCGTCCTGAACATGCATGAAATGTTTGCCACTGAATGTTAAGCAACTAACAATCAATCATTGTTGATGAAACAACACTCATGATATTGCATGCTAAAATGCATTTAAAAACATTCTTTCAAGGCATGTGCATATACCGGTTAATCAATGTTTTCCAAATTAAGATACAAGAGGGTGGGAGGTCCATGAAAAATTAATGTGAATTAAGTTTTTATCCAACATTGACTTTTGATGTGGTCCATAAATTATTCGAATGATTTATAGTTACTGTAGTCTTATTTCAATGAAACATCAATATAAGGCCATGTCAGATGTTACAAACAAATTACCTATTCCATCTTGAAGTCTTGTATTCATCCCTTTATCGTAAATCCATCTGCATGCGTATTATGAACCAATTAGCCTAGACTGAAGCATTTTATTGTTGCTAATTGTGGAACAATTTAACCATATCTGAAATATTTTTGCTTGAACGAGTCCATAGATTCGTTTTTGCAGTTGTTCACAGTCAACCAAACAGGATCATAGACAATTGTACCAGCTTTCTTGGATGGCTCCTCATATACTGTTATACCAATTTGATATATGCAAACGTTTATTTTTTTGCAGATTGTGAAGACTTGATTCAACAAAGCAGATAACGATGGTCAGAATGCTTAAGATTAAATATAAATATGTGGACTATCAGTTTGGTTTCATCCCTGATATGTATAGAATATCCAAGAAGTACTCCTGTAATATATTTCCATCAGAGTCTCCTGAAATATATTTCTAATTTTATTGAACATTTAACTCTTCCTTCAAATGTTGTTTGGAACAATGTAGTGCGTGTCGAAGAACATTTACAGAACTAAATAACTAGAGTGGTTAGAAAGGGTTTCAAACCACAACGACTTTGATTTTTTCATACTTATCCACCTAGTTTTAAAGTAACACAGACCTTGGGCAACGAGATATTCAAATATACAGATTTAAGAGGACCTGTACAAAACGTAAGTTATTAACCATATTAATGTGATATTGTACGTAAAGAAGATAATCAATAATGTACATCACATTAGGACAAATTTTCTCAACACATTATATTAGCTGCTTGATTAAGGTATTAGGTGCTGAAAGTTCACTTTGAAATCCAACACATTTATATACTCCCACAACACTTATAAAGTGGAAATTCTAAACAATCATAGGTAGTAGGTGTATTTCTTTTGGATTTCAACTAAAAGATCTAGATCTTACGTCACTCTACTGGATGCCAAATTCCATAAAAAGTGTCCATACAAACAACGTTATATTGCTGGGTCTGTCAAATGTTCCACGAATACTCTTTCCAAATTATAAGCATATATTTTATCAGCAATCGAAACCGGGCTTCGGAGTTTCTGTGAAACTGCCTCCTGTAGGGGTGGTGTGAATAAGATGTGGATGCTAAAAAGTTTCAAAAGTTCTGTTAGAGTACTACAAAATGGAGGTCCCTCTCCCCATGCAATAGTATAAAAGAATTTGACTTCTCTGCTCTAAGAACTAGTTTTTGTCGAGCCTGCGACATTTATATCGCGAAAGCGAGACATAGTAACTTAGATTCCGATGTCGTCGGCGTCGGTGTTGTCGGCGTCGTTGTCTGCGTCAACATAAAGGTTCAATCTGTAGTTAAAGTTTTTTTTAGACATCAATAACTTTGTCAAACCTTTATAGAATTTTATGAAATTTGGACAGAAGCTTGTTTATGACCAAAATACAGTATCGAGAGCAAAAATTTGAAAATATTTATTTTAATTTTTCCGTTTTTTACTGATAAATTGACTAAAGTTATTCAGTTAACTTTGTCAAACCTTCATGGAATTTTATGAAATTTGGACAGAAGCATGTTAATGACCAAATAACAGTATCCACAGCAAAATTTTTAAAATATTTATTTTTATTTTCCCTTATTCTACTGATAAATAGACTTAGTTTTTTTACAGTTAAGAGTCAAAAAGTTTGTTTACACATCAATTACTTTGTCAAACCTTTTAGAATTTTATGAAACTTTGGCATAAGCTTTTTTAATGATTAAGAGATAATGTCTATAGCAAACTTTTGAAAATATTTTTTCGTTTTCAGTATTTTTCTGATAGATGGACTTAGTTTTTTACAGTTAACATTTACAGACAGTCTGGGATTAATTTTTTTTTTGACATGATAAATTTGTAAACCTACATGGATTGTTATGAAACTTGGACAGAAGCTAATCTTCAAGACCAAGAAAAAGCATCTAAAGAAAATTTAAATTCTGTATTTTACTGATAAATGGACTCACCTTTTAAGACAACACTTTTACACTGACAGCAGCAATCGCAGGCGAAACACAGGGTTCCGTGGAACCCCTTACACATTTTCCTCATTCTCAACTTAAAGACAGATTGAAGGAATAAGTGCAACTTTGCTTGGTGAAACAAAATGACAAACGCAGATACAAATATCATATGTAGAAACTGGTAAAAATACTTTGTAAAAAAATACACTCGATTTGAACAAATAGTACATCAAAATGCTAAATTTGTTTTTAATCAACATATTTGTTACGCTTGGAGGACGTGTTTTAAACAGACATATGGCATTCATATGAGAACCAACTGTACCCCTTTGTTGCTGACTCCATAAATTAGTTTCTGAAGAAAAATGAAAGGAACGTAGTATTATTCTTTATTTGCACTTTCCGCTACATTAATGATGTCCTATCACTGAATACAGTCATGTAATTCAAAGTTTGGTGACTATGATGACTGCATTTATTCCGATAAACTTGAAATCAAAGATGCACCAGATATAGTTATATCTTCCTCATGTCTTGACTTGCATTTAGAAATTGAAAATGAGAGTCAGTTGAGAACGAAAATTTACTTTCCCATTGTGAACTTTTCATTTCTGTGTAGCAACATTCCATCAGCGTCTGTACTTGGATTGATACGATATTCCAGGGCTTGCCTTTTCTATCATGATTTTTTGATAGAGGGTTACTGCGTATAAGGAAGCTAATGCACCAAGGGTTCAAGTGGTAAAGTTCAAGTCATCCCTTCGGAAGTTTACGGACGCTATCATGATTTGGCTTCGTTATGGAAAATGTGTTTTGGAAATGCCAATGTATACATTTTAAGCTAGTCGTACCTGTTTTCCTCGATTGTGGCAATACCGAGTTTTAACTTACATGAGCAAAACGACGATTTCATCCCCTTTTTGTTTGGGTTCGAGTTGCTCAATCTTTGGTTTTCTTTTTAATGTTTTGTTATTGTTGTTTGTCTTTTCGTCGTTTTTATTTTTGGCCATGTTGTTGTCTGTTTTGTTTTACTTATGATTTTCTATTTCCCCCTTGGTATCTTCTCTCTTTTGTTTACAAAACATAATACTATTGGTATATGATGTTTAAAACCTTTTATTATTATACTTCATGTCAAAATGCCAGATTTTGATTGGTTAATACGAAGTAGATAATTTACCATATCCCATGGTAAATACTCTATTACCCTTCACGGAGACGCTTGATCCAGTGTGCGCTTGATTAAATACGAATGGTTGATATGTACAAGACGTCATAGTTTATTACTTTTAATTTGACAATTTAATAGACAGTAAAACAGAAAATTCAGTGTAATAAATTAAATAACACATACCTGAGAGGGTGATAGAGCAGATTGTTATTCCTCGAAAAGACATTGTCAACCTTGGCTTCGTCGCGGTTGACAATGTTTTCTCGGGGTAACAATCTGTTCTATCACCTCTCAACTATGTCTTATTTATATAATGTTTGCATTGTGTATATTGTTGTATTGTTTGCCTTCAACCCCTCGGGGTATAAATGTGCATTAATTAATGAAATATAATAATATGTTCATGTGATTTTGAGCTGGCGATAGAAATGAAATGTTGTGAAACATAAACCAAATCCAGTTTTGTGTCCTTATGGACAGTCTATCATCTCTGAACTTATATACATCCTGTGGCACCAAATGAAAACTAGATTCCGCTGAGAGTTAAGTTTTTTTCAGTATGTATATAACACATGTAATCTTTTCGATCGATATCTAAAAATATTTCGCCATAATGATTAAATCTTAGATAACTGCTCATAAAAGGCTTTAATTTGAATTATCATCCATTATAGAATCAAAATGAGTTCTTGGCAAAACTTCACTTTGAACACCCCTTCAGATATTTCGATGCTTATTCTGTCAATCAGAGGGGTTCAAAAGGAAGTCTTTCCGAGGTCTTTGCTTTTATCTGTACAGTTTTAAAGTTTTTCACTCGTTTGTTTATATCACTAAGGCAAATGCCTTTGTCGGGCATGTTTGTTTCATTTATCGTAACCACTCAACGACAAGGAATTTAAATCGAATTTTTACTTCTCGAAAACAGCACGTCGTAATTGTAAACCTACAAAGAGTTCGCGTGTGTGACTGAGGTTTGTGTTGTCATTCTTCATTTCTCTCTGTAATGTTTTATGAATTAAAAATTGCCTTTCTTTTTATATTTTTAGTTTACCTGGCCCTAAGGACCAGGGTGTGCTACTATGATCACTTGGCATCCGTCGTCTGTCCTTCGCTAATTTTAAAAATCTTCTCTGTTGAAACTATTTGGCCATCGGAATCAAACTTTGCCACGATCATCATTGGGTATCTTGTTTATAAAAAAAGCGTCCGGTGACACTACCTGCAAACCAACATGGCCGACATGACTACAAATAGAACATAGGGGTAAAATGCATGTTTTATTTCTATTGGCTTGAAAACCTTTACAAATAGAGGAAATCTGACAGAAAATAAAAGATTGTGGACACTCGGTTGGTGTACATAAGTATCGTTTACTTACAATGTAATACGTTGTTTCTGGAAGAATATTGTGTTAAGAACAAAAAGTTCAAGAAACTGAAATGGTCGAAATGGTGTATTCGGTCTCACTTAAAAGTTCGGATTTTATAAATATAAATATTATACGGCACTGATGGACAGACTTTTTGAGGGTGAAAAATAATTTAAACAAGGCCACTACACTTCGGTAGAAAAACTGACAATCCTAATCAATAAAGATTTAGAGTCGACTGAATATTGGGTCCTCAATGCCATTGCAAAAAAACCCATGTTTTTTTCTTTTGTCTTGAAAACCTATACAAATAGTGGAAATCTGACAGAAAATTAAAGATAGTGGACACTAGGTTGGTGTACATAAGTATCAATTACCTAATACTTTTTAGTGTTTCTGGAAGAATATTGTGTTAAGAACATAATGTTCAAGAAGCTGAAATGGTTGAGATGGCGTATTCGGTCTAACTTAAGAGTTCGGATTTTAAAAATATAAATATTATACGGCACTGATGGACAGACTTTTTTGAGGGTTAAAAATAATTAAAACAACGCCACTACACTTCGGTAGAAAAACTGACAATCCTAATCAATAAAGATTTAGAGTCGACTGCACCTGCCACGTGCGACGTTCGAACTCGCAATCTCAGTATTACCGGCTAGTGATACAGCAGCTGGACTACTTAGACCACTTGGCCACAGAGTCTCATTATAACCCTACCAATGAGTCTTTGAATCTTTTCGGACCAAATATACTAACGAACAAACAGAATATGTTCCTTAACAAATTGCATCCTTCGGTTTTTGATTACCTGTTAAGGTTACGGTGTTTATCCGATAACAAGGTTTTCAGGATTTTGGCAAATAACTCCACAAATACAAAATTAAACGACTCTTAGGGTGCGTTCCGGATTGGAATTTGTGAGCCTGAAAGAGACTTGTCTTACAGTTGTCAAAGTTAGGCGGAAAACGAATAATTATAAGAAGAAATTCAGTAACGTCTTTCCCTTTTGGATAAGGAAAGACCTTAATTATTCAAATATTTAGACTTAGATTCATTTTCAATATTTAAGGTGTATTTTAAGTTGGTGAAAGTCCATTCCTGGGCAATAATGGGCGGAGGCCCTTACGGGCCTATGGGCCTCCGCTCCATTTATTGCCCGGAATGGACAGCTATTTATACTTTCTCTAAAACGTGATATGACATTTTTTATATGACGTCATAATCAAATATTAATTTCAGATAAATATAGGAATGGCATGCAGTCAAACCTGTCGTAATGGTCACATCAAATAAGTTGCCACATCATCTAAGTATCATTATGAATTTAACATTGTTTCTTTAGTTGTTATTGAGTTTAAGCGGCGACCTCCTTAACACATTCAGCGGTCACCAATTTTTCTACGAAATCGCCGTTCCGACTCCTAATAACGGTCAATGTGGACTGTCAGGGAAATTACATAACCTTAAGTTGCCATATCACATGATGTGATATTTTTCGAGGTTGAATTTGATTTCACGTGATCAAAAATGAAAAGGAACACAGATCTAATTCTATTATAAACTTTTTTTTAAACCAAATTGATTTTCTGAATGTTAAATAACATTTTCTGTTGTCTACCAAAAATGCCTTTTACGAACTAGTAAGCCGTTATTAATTATTGTTCTGTTCAAAACTAGGCCGTATAATGCAATATTTCAATATTCTCGTTGAGTTTTTCTAATAATGGTATTTCTTCAGGTCCTCTTCTTGTGGTTTTTTAAGAGGAAAACTAGAAAATTATTTCATGTAATGTGATGCAAAGTACTTTGATCAATGTGAACTCAAATAACTTGCAGATATATGTACTTTTAGTTTACACAATGCTGTCTATGGTTTACCATTGTGATTGTCTCCTTCTCTATTTTGATGATTCCCTCCAGATATCGTTTATTTTTTGCTTAAAGTACTTCAGTATGTAAATGCCTTGTGAATTTCCTTTGAACTTCCAATATTAATTTGACGTTGATCGAGATAGAAAAAGTGTACCTTTATTTTGCTCTGAAGCTGTAAGGCATTAAACACATTATATAGTAACTTGATGACATCTGCGATTCAATCTTTTATTAAATCGGCTTCAATTAAGTTTAACCACCCTTAAAGATGTATATATTTGTTATAACCTTTATTGTATGCATATGAGATCAATCGGTGTTTGTTATTATAAAAATATTCGTTATGAAAGATATCAATGGGTGGGGGATTTAAAAGGAAATGTGCACAAAAACTTGATTGTTTTTTAACTGAGTCATGCAATTGTTGTATTCATTAATGTATGAGCTTTATCATATTCAGAATTTATAACATGCGTGACGCACATATATGTAAAAAACAAAGTTAAATACCATATAATAAATAATTTGGTAGGTTCGTGAAAAACAATGAACTTCTCTGAAAGATAATATTTCTTGTAGAATTTTACTTAATTTAGACGGGCAGAAGTGGTAAAGTTTCTAGTTTGACAGACTGTAAGGATATACACACTTACAAGAGCTATAATAAATGAACATAATACACATTTATTTCATAGTTTTAGTCTCGCCAGCGACGACAAACACAGAATGCGAGACATATGGCTTAAAATCGGGCGTAACTATTTTTATAAAGATTTATATTTCAGAAGGTAGAAGACCTGGATGCCTTAATACCTTGTTTGCAGATATCTTATGTTACGAAGTTTATGTCTGTCATATGTCCATTGTCCTTGACTTCATTTTTCCAACATTTTCTTCGGAAAATGCCTGTACCAAGTCAGGAATATGGCAGTTGTTTTTCACTAGTTCCGTTGATTGACAGCGTTTAATTTTGTCAGTTTTTATGGATTTCTCCATTTTGAATTTGCCTTGGAGTACAGTATTTTTGTTATACTTTTTTTCATGGTTCAAAGACTGCTTGAAAGAAAAATTATGGTCTTTTTTGTCATGTTAAATACTAACTTATTATGAGTAATGGGATAACTATTAGTATATTTGGTATATGGCTTCCTTGCAGGGTTCAACTGACCTCGACCTCATTTTATGGATCAGTGAACAATGTTAAGTTTACGTTGCCAAGTCCGTATCTCAGATACTATAACTATAAGCAATTATATAGGTAATCTATATTTGGTGTGTAGAATGTTTGTTAGGTGTACATATCTGTCTGGTCGGTTTCAGATGACCTTGACCTTATTTTTATGTTTCATTGGTCAATACTAATTTTTCAAAGTTTCGTCAGTTTATCAGATACTATAAGATACTATAAGCAATATGTCAACTATATTAATTGGTGAATTGAATTAATGTAAGGAGTGTATGTCTGTCTGGCAAGGTTCATATGACCTTAACCTCATTTTCATGATTCATTGGTCAATGTTAAGTGTATAAGATTTAATCTGTCTTCCAGGTACTATAAGCAATAAGACCACTATATTTGGTGTATGGAATAATTGTCAGGTGTACATGTCTGTTCACCTCCCTTAACTAATTTCCATGGATCATTGGTAATGTTAAGTTTATGCGATACTTTTAGTAAAACCTTCATATAACAGACCTTCAACATGTAATTAATCATAAGTAAAGCAGGCGAGACATTTCAGCGTGTTCACTTTTGTTAATTTTTTTCTTCCACATATATACTTTTCTGTATTGGCAGCGGTATATTTTCGAGGTTGTTGTATTGGTTCAGAGACTCGGAAGAGTCAAGGGCCTACAGCTAATCAAGAAGCTATAATTATACCTGGGCCAATACAGAAACAGCTAGTTTATAACACTTTTAATTAAATGATTCTTATACTTCGATTAAACTAGAAACGTACCGTTAACCAGGTATAACAAATTAATCATATCTCAATTTAACTATTAGCAGTCAAAATGCACGTTTTGTCAATATTGTTCTAAGTTCTTAATCAACGCTAATACAATTCATTTTATCCAGCAAATATTAAGTACCTGCGAAGAACAAATCAGACTTTGGCATTTCTTATTTTCATCTTCTGCATTCTGTTGTTTCTCTCAAGCTTGTGCAATATAAAAATCTACTTGGGGCATTATTCATCAATAATTATCCAATCAAATCATAGAACAGAGTTAAAGAAAAATGATTAAAAAACCACTTTGACCATTTTTTTTTCTACATTTACAATAGTGGAAACAGATCAGTGTGGATGGTATTCCGGTAATTCTATGAATAGTGTTAGTGTGTATGACAGTGTTTTCTACAGCGAGTTTATGAATTGTGGTGTCCCGCCAGATATTGTTTTGACAAACGGTTTCTTCTATGTCATTCGTATAGGGTTTTGTGTTAAATTGTGTTCTACAATAACAGCCATTCGGAGTTCAGTAGCAAAACCTTGCATCTGACACCAATCTCAAAATGAATAGAGGAACATCTTAATCTACAAACAAGGCACATGGTTCAAGTCAACATACGACTCTTTTCAGAAGTTATTGCCCGCCCTTAAATGACGATTGTTACCTATTTAGGAGTTTTTGGCTACATGTATAATCTCGAAAACAATAATTGATAGAGAAAAACTTTCATGCAGCAAATTTGTTCAGCTAAAAAAATATTTTGTATACGATTAACATGGCCGAAATCGTATGTCAATTCCTTATAGTAGGTATTGCACTGAAATGACAATTTTCACACATTTTTGCATTTTTGGCGGACGATAATAAATAAACATCAATATATTAATATATATATATATAAAACGTCTAGATATTAGTCAACAATCTTTCTTACGAGGGCGCGAGTAACGATACCTGTACACAACAAATAAATTATATAAACGCCTAAAAAGTGTACAAAACAACACCAATATTAGAAAAATTCGTAAGGGTTCCGCGGCACCCAGTTTCTCGCCTACTTTTGCTGTTAGTCGCAGGCTCAACAAAAATGGGGAAAAAATATTAAATATTTTCCTCTAGATACTATCTTTTGATTGTAAGAAGTTCTGTTCAAGTTTGGTAAAAATCCAAGAAGGTTTATGAATCTAATAAATGTTTTAAAAACTTTAACTGCAGACTGTACGTAATGTTAACTGGAATAAAACTAAGTCCATTTATAAGTAATATACGGAAAAACAGGAAATAAATTTTTACAAAATTTCCTTCTAGATACTAGCTTTTGATCATAAACAAGCTTCTGTCCAAGTTTGGTACAAATCCAGGATAGTTTAAGAAAGTTATTAAAATTTTGAAAGCTTTAACCACAGAGTGAATGTAATGTTAACTGGCAGAAAAACTAAGTCCATTTATAAGTAAAATACGGAAAAACAGGATTTTTTTTTTCACAAAATTTACTTTTGAATACTATCTTATGATCATAAACGAGCTTCTGTCCAAGTGTGGTACAAATCCAGGATAGTTTAAAAAAGTTATTAAAATTTGAAAAACTTTAACCACAGAGTGAATGTTATATTAACTGGCAGAAAAACTAAGTCCATATATGAGTAAAATACGGATAAACAGGATTTTTTTTTCTTAATTTTCTTCTGGATACTATCTTATGATTATAAACAAGCTTCTGTCCAAGTTAGGTACAAATCTAGGATAGTTTAAGAAAGTTATTAAAATTTGAAAAACTTTAACCACTGAGTGAATATTTGTGGATGCCGCCGACGACGCCGGACGACGACGACGACGATGCCGACGGAATGTAGGATCGCTATGTCTCGCTTTTGCGACAAAAGTCGCAGGCTCGACAAAAAAGAAACATTAAATGTAAGTATATATATTTCGGATAACAGATATCCTTCATCCGTATGATTATGATGTTAAATGAATCATATCAATCTATTCTGATTTAACGTTAACAATCTTTAAATTTATACAATTAAAACCGAACAACGCTTGTACAATTCTAAAATTTCAAAAATGACGTAGGTTAGGTATTTACAACAGAGACTGCATAGATATGCTTCTGACAAAAATAGTAATGTGCGATATAAACTGGTACATTTTTAAAAATTTCAAAGGTGACGAAAGTTGAGTTATTAAAACAAAGACTGCGTAGAAATACATTCCCAATGAATAGCACTGACCGATTTGAGCTGGTATGATACTCAAATTAGACGAAGGTAAAGTAATTACAACAGAGGCTGCGTATTTACACATCCCAAATAAATAGCAGTTTGATATTTTTTAAAGTTTTTAAAATTTTGACAAAGGTTAAGTAATTACACCGTATCTGCATATTTATACATCCCGAATGAATAGCACCCTTCGATTTAAACTGATATAGTTCTAGAATTTCAGAGTTGACAAAGGTAAAGGAATAGCAACAGAGACTGCGTAGTAATATGTAATATAAACCAAATGAAAAGCACTGTGCGAATTAGAACCACACCTTTTCATTGATCCCATTTGGTGCCAAAGATTTTAATTTTCTGATCCAAAATCTTTCCCGAGTGAGTCTATCCTCCCTAGACCAAGCAGTGTTGTGGTCTATGATTGTATTGGTCAGTCGATTGAGATCTGCCTTATTGTGGGCAGGGGATCTCAAATGTCGACTGAGAGGCAGGTCTGGCTTGCATTCGTAGTCGCTACGATGGCCATTCATACGTTTGTGAAATGGCTGTTCTGACTCGCGAACATACTGTTTACCACGTATTATGGTGTATTCCGTACCAGTGGATTGACTGTTAAAAGTCTGGGTATTCAGTATTTGCTTGCAAGTCAGACATCGTTTGTTTCCGCATCCCTTGCAAGAGCCCACAGACGAAGAGCCTGATCTAGAGGATAAATTAGCGTTCACCAGCAAGTCTTTGAGGCTTTTGGGACTACGGAAAGCCAGTACAGGTGGCTCGGGAAAGATCTTAGATGATTTAGAATGTTTTTCGATTTCTTTCCAATTTTCGCGGATAAGGTGTGATAACTTGTCAAATTTGGGATGGTAAGTCAGCACAAACGGCACTCTTTTGTTGACCTTTTTGTCTTTATATTGTAAAAGTTCATCTCGGCTGATATTGTTAGCACGAGAGAAACCTTTATCAATGTCTTTTCTTCTGTAGTCCCGATATTGTAGGTAACCGCGAAGTTCTTGTAGTCACCTTTGTGCAGTATCATTGGTGGAGCAAATCCGTTTTATTCGTATGGCCTGGCTGTAGGGAATGCTCTTGGTGCAATGCTTATGATGACAACCCAAAGGAGAAAGATATGAATGTTTGTCTGTGGGCTTGCAATACAGATCTGTAAATATGATTCCATCCTTCACTTGCGTAGCAGTGTCAAGAAATGTGATCTTAGAGTCAGATATTTCATTAGTGAATTTTATTGAGGGATGGGCATCGTTAGCATGTTGAATGAACACATTGAGTTCTTGTTCAGTATTATCCCACTTCATGTCAATATCGTCAACATAAAATCAATGGTCAGTAAAACAGGCGAGACATTTCAGCGTGTGCACTCTTGTTAGCATAACATATTGTGCAGTGATGTGCCAGTCCTTTCGATAACAATCACCTGTGTTAAATCGCCTACAAATAGTGCGACCATCTTTTTGTTGTAACTATTAAAGCCTGAATTTTGATCCTTATATAACTAGCATTGTTTGCACTACGTGACACATTATGGATCTCTTGAATAGCCTTTACTGTAGTACTATCTGGTTTCTGAACAAGATGAAACTCCCTAAGATTAGATATATAAGTACCCCATTTGAATTTTTAAGCGTCTGGCGGTCCCTGTACTCCATATCATAAAGTAAAACACTAGCCCAAACATTGTTAGCTGCTAACCGAAAATAGATTGTATGTAACACAAATAGTGTTGCAGTTCCCCATTTACTAAATTTCCACTACCAAGCATGTCATTCATGATCTCAATACCAACATAACCATATTGTTCAATGGAGACCTGACCAAGTGTCAATTTCTTTGTTAACCCATCTGTACAAATTTGGTTACATTTACCAATGTCAATTACGTGCCTGCTCTCTAAGAAGTCTTAGGGGATTTGGCCAAACAAAGTCTGTTATCTTACGGGCTTTCTTACCTCTTACACCCGAGTTTTGCAGTTGTAACTGATTTATATGTTCTTGGACTTGATCTACCACACCAGAAGATGGCCAGGTAATTATACGTTTACTCATTGATTTTTCCTGTCGAAGACGTTTAATTTCGTATTCAAGGGAATCATATTTTGACTGTAGATCTTTTAACATTTTGGCCATAGCCTTTTCTGGACCATGCACTTTTACCGTTGGCGAGCCCTGCCGCTGGCGACTGAACTGCATCTGGCAATGGGCTAGAAATTACCCTTTCTGCAATAGACGGGGTCTTCAGTGATGCTATGACAGTATCTAGAGGATTGCCTGCTGTTGCCCTACTGCTTCTTCTTGACTTTTTTATGTCCCCACCGTAGCGGAGGTTACATGTTACCCATGTCCGTCCGTCCCGTCTGTCCGTCCCCGAAATTGGTTTCCGTTCTCTAACTTTAGTTTGCCTCAACCAAATATTATAAAACTTATACAAAATACATATTACCATTAAACACAGATCAAATACGAAATTGGGTAGCGTCATTTTTACCGTTCATGAGTTATGCCCCTTTATGAATATAAAAATTGCTAAATCTGTCGTTTCCGTCGTCTAACTTTAGTTCGCTTCAACCAAATATTATAAAACTTATACACAATGCATATTATCACAAAACACAGATCAAGTTCAAAATTTGGTGGCGTCACTTTTACCGTTCATAAGTTATGCCCCTTGTCCCTAATTACAGAAATCAATTAAAAAAAATCAATCTACTAATGAACTCAAAATCATTAACTCATTAATAAAACTAAAAATCAATAAAACTAAAAATCAATATAAAGATCAACATACTAGTGAAATCATAGCGTTCCTTTATTTACATTGAAAATGACGCACAACTAAAATCCCTAACAACAGGACCAACATCGGAAACGTTTTTGTATTTCCGTTTCTTTTTTGACAGATTCTGAAGTTAAAATATGGTTTAATTTAAAAAATAATGTAAACAGACTTCGTCCCCTTTTACAGGTAACGCCTGCCTCATATTAAACATAAAAATTGCTAAATCTGTCGTTTCCGTTCTCTTACTTTAGTTTGCCTCAACCAAATGTTATGAAACTTATACGCAATGCTCATTACCATAAAGCACAGAACAAGTTCGAAATTGGGTGGCGTCACTTTTACCGTTCATGAGTTATGCCCCTTTAAAAGGAAAAAATGCTAAATCTGTCGTTTCCGTTCTCTAACTTTAGTTTGCCTCAACCAAATGTTATGAAACTTGTGTTTATAATCACAAAACAGTCTTAATAACGTGAATCCTGCATCTGTATGTGGAAGTTGACTCATGCGTTTTTACACATTCTCCATTTATTTTATGTTAAATTGTCAATGCAAAAACTGCGCCATGCGGCTGCTTATATCATTTATTTATAACTGCATCTGCCGCTTACATCATTAATCTAATGATTAAACTGAATACCAGATTATAAAAGTTGCAAACGAGAATGGAGTGAGAAGTACCATTTTACATCAAAGTCGGTATTCACTGAATCCCTTATTTCAGTTTATTTATCTACATTTAAATCTCTTGTTGAATAAATACGCCCATACAAGGTGCTAGATTCAACACATTTGTTTGTGAAAGGTAATTATCATAAAATGCTTTGAAATTCTTACTTTCCTATTTCATTTAACTCAAACACTCTAAAACTATTTAAGTCTGACAACTGGAATTTCATTTTGATTTTTCATTTATGTAAATTGCTTTTATTATCTTTTGTATTGCCCTTCATGACAAACTACATTTTAAAATACGATTATGAAAATCATCATGTGTAGATATAAATGATACAAAGCCTTAAAGTTTCTTCGTTCATTTATATTTCGAAGATCTTATTTGAGTAACGGATGTAGCTTACAGGTACTTTAAACTTTTAAATCGATTCCAATGGACACGACGCGTGTTTCTGGTACAGTTTATATATAAAACATAAGCTTGGGGCCAAACGTTTGGAAAGCTAAATACATTAAATGAATGGCATCAATCCAGATGATAGGAACATAGCAGCTTTTTTTCTGAGGGAGCTATAACTTTAGTTTTATTATTCAAATTGTTCGACATGTAAATTATAAATATGTTGAATCGATATTTATTATTCAAATTATGTACACATATTAAGTCAGATAAAAACAATGGACACTGCGAGGATGGTTCTTGGAAATGACGCTGTATCGTACAAATAATACACAATGTAGTTTAATTGTAACATTAATTAATAATTATCGTACTATGATACAGTCAGGAGTCTTCTTCGTCAAATTATCTCCCCATTACGCCAACTTGTTTTCATAATCGTAAAAATGGAAGCCATTGTAGTGATGACGCGCTGTCAATTTAGCTCTTTAAAACCGATCAATTTATCCACATAGCATCATTACGATCCTTACATGCCAGTTGTATCTTAAAATACAAATGTATCTACTAGCTATTGAGCATCATTTAATGTACTTTTATGCATTTGGTCAACTTTAAACTATTGTCTGGTCGGTTGTCAAGGGGAATTTTCGAAAGTTCAAAAATATTTAAAAAAATTTCTAATTAAATATTTCGTTGAAGGGCAGACTAAAATATTCAGAGGTTGAGGACTAAATACCCTAGATAACACACACAAAAAATGAAGTTTTTTTGAAGTTATGCATTTTTAGAATCAACTTGTAAAGTCTGTCGTCAAGTACTTTTCGTAAAAATTTGTAATTCGAACCCACCTACTCTGTTGTTATGGCCCATGAGAAAGATATTTCACGTGACCCATATATTTCATTTCTTAATACTGTAAGTTTTTAATCCTATAGTCTAGATATATAAAGATAATAGAATCTGAAGCGAGATAATGTATTAAATAGTTTTCTTTTAAACGTTTTCAAGACTTTTCAAGACTGAATAGTCAACTCAAACACGCCTGAACATCACAAGGTGTACTCGGCTTTCTCTTTTCGATGACATAATAATCCATTTTGGGGATTTTTTTAAAAAAAAAACCCACTGTCGCCGGGGGCAGAGATGAAAATCAATAGTCTTCTCGGTTTTTGGACATCAATGCCTATGTACGATCTCTTTATATCTATAATCGCATTTATCATGCGTTTCAAAAAAAAAAAACCGCCACATTCAGTTTACCCAAGTGACTTAATTTTAAAGGTATTAACTTGGCTGTATATTTTTCTATTTTGTTGGTTCTCTTTTCTTGAACTTTCCTTGTCTAGGTTAGTGTTCACAGCGGTATTGATGTGTTTCTGTGAGATATACAGCTAGTAGAAAAACAAAAGGAGGTAAATATGTATGCACTTTGTTTGCATTGCAATATTATAAAACTTACGCAAAATCCTTTGATTTTGGTTTCCTTAGTATGTAATATTATAATAAATGATAACATTAACTCCTTAATGTCTGTTTAAGGTAATTGATTTACTATAATTTTTCCAGAACGTTAGTTGTGATTTAATAGTCAATAGCGTCCTTGCAAAGAACTTGCAAAAAACTGTGAAGAGATCTGTTTGAAAGGGAGAAAACTATCTCGTCATCACTGTTTCCTCTGATACTACGAATTACTTCTATACGTTTAAATGCATTTCAGAAGCCTGGGTTGGCCTCCTTTTTAGTTAAAACATTTAATCTTTTGAACGAATAGAGTAACAACCATCTTCATATATAAGTAAGTGTTTTTGACATTAACTTTTCGTTTTATCTTTTTTACTACTCAAATTGATTGGTCATTTGATCAATGCATGACGTGACGTCAATATTTTTTTAATTTGTTACAGTACATCGCATGATGCTATGAAAATATGTTATCAAGAATTAAACAAACATCCTTAATTTAAATATTTTCGCGAAATCATTTGAAACTGATTTTGATAACATTACGTTTAAGTTTTGAACTTTGACATTCATTTATTTTGATGTTTAAATAATACATTCATACTCGCAATACATGGAGTTCATTCTGTGACGCATTTGAATCATAGCTTTAATACATCTATTGACGAAAGTAATGAATAGGAACTATTATATTCAATACATTATACTGTTCACTTTACTGAATAAACTGTAGTATGAAAGGAAAGGTAAAATGAAATTTGTTTTGAATACTCACGACTACCAACATATACCGGACAAGTAAAATCTAATTTGATTTGTTTATCCTCTTTAGAGATACATTTTTCCGTTAACTTTACAAAGCGATCGATTAATATTTCTAAAACCTGTTATTTGTGATTATTCAATACTGAATAGAATTTTGGTTCTATATCTTATCATAAATACTTCCCAATGAAGAAATTGTACAAATATTATTGTTGATATAAATTTTACTATGTTCCATCGGTACTTAGTGTGAAAATTCGGAGACGTGTATAGTCTGCATACAGCGAAAGGAATAGTCCTAAGAAAGAGAATGTCAAAAAACAGAATTGGACAGAATTCAATGGAAACAATCTGGCAGAAATCTCGATGGAGAGAAGCGGTGGATAACCTAAAGAATAATAGCTACACCAATTTCAGCCTTAAAAACGGTTATCCGTCACAACCACCATCATATCGTGAATACGATTCACCAACATTGCCACAACAAAGGGAAGACAGACAACCGTTGACTGCTAACAAAAGAATGAAAGATGTTAGTTGCTGTTTAAAAGCTACAAACTATATCATAGGAATATTCCTATTGATATCGTTTATTCTTTCTACAGTTGGCGCAACGACGTCATATTGGCTCGACACTGGAACCTTAAATGTTGGATTATTCAAGGTCTGTACAAAATCTTCAACCTGCGACCTTGTTTCATCCTTTACGGAATCTGCACCCGCAACAAGTAAGTTTGATGATACAATGGATTTCCAAGTCATTTGAAAATTTGTATTTAAGGGTTTCGTACAAAAAAAAAGATGAAAATCACGACTTTTCAAAACAGGAAAAAACCAATTCCATACGTGTGTTAACAAAATCGAGATCTCATTAAGGACATACGATACAGTTTTGATCCCACGGTGAATTTTTGACGGAAGTTTGCATCCAAGCTATTTTTCACCTAGTTAATTCAAATATGTAATAAAAAATATACCTTCATGTGCTACTTTTAGAGATAAATGGGGTCGAAATTTAAAAAATTTACTGGACATTCCGGTTTCTTGGACATTTCTATCCAATGGAAATGTCTTTGACATACTTAACATTTTTTGTTTCAAAAGATAAACGCAAGCGGAGTTTTGTAAACAAAATCTAGAATATCTTCTTAACATAAGTGTGTTTTGAGTTTGTGTAACAATTCTTTGGAAATAATTCATTTTTATCATATTTTCATGATTTTAGTCAAAAATCGTCATTTTTGGCTGTATAATTATCTAGTTTAAAAGAATTCCATCGGTGATTTGTATATAAAAATTGGCACAAATAATCTTCATACATAATCAAGCCTAATGTCATTTTTAAAAAGAGGGGACCATGAACTCGTTTTCAAGTTAAATAAGTCTGAATGATAAAAATCAGTCGAAAATGCATCTCTTCTCGATATGTCACAGTTTGACGTCTCGAAAAATAACATTTAAGGAATGACTGTAATATTTTTTTCTGTCGATGAAGAAATAACATCAAAAATGTGGTGCACATTGAATAACCCGCGTAGCGGGTTATTTTAAAGTGTGCACCACATTTGTTTTATGTTATTTCGAATAGACAGAAAACAATATTACAGTAATTCCTTAAATGTTATTTTTTGTCGCCAGCAAACATGTTTAACCCCGCCACATTCCTTATGTGCCTGTCCCATGTCAAAAGCCTGTGATTCAGTGGTTGCCGTTGCTGTTAATCATATTTGTTTTTCGTTTATTGTTTTGTACTTGTACATAAATCAGGCCATTAGTTTTCTCGTTTGTGTTTGCATTGTTTTACATTTGTAACTTCTGGGCCTTTGATAGCTCACTATTGGGTATGTGTTTTGCTCATTGTTGAAGGTCGTATGTTGGCCTATAGTTGTTAATTTCTACGTCATTTGTTCTCTGGTGGAGAGTTGTCTCATTGGCAATCATACCACATCTTATTCTTATTTGTGATAAAGATAGAAATAAATTAATTTTCGCCACTTAAGGGAGCGGCTTCATCTCAGATAATGGTATGAACCATAAACTATCATTGGCCTTCAATGCATCAGACCGCTTCAATGGTCTCGTGGTAGCGTGTTCCGTTCTCGAGTGCGGGAGTTCGTGTGTTCGAACCCTGGCCTGTCAAAACAAAACAAAAATGAAATTGGTATTTGCTGCTTCTCCGCTAAGCACGCCGAATGAAGGAGTAAGAGCAGAGAATAGTCGGCTCTGAGTTAGAATAATATGTTCGGGTAGGGTGACATATCTGCCTGCAGACTCAGCGTGCCGATCTAGTTTGAAGCAGGGTCAATGTTTATAGTACTTTAACATGTTCATATTGTATAACTAAAAAGTAAGTAGGGGTTTCCCGATATCCCTCCCCTTTTCCAGTAAAAAAATGTTTGAAATTTGCAATTTTACAACTTAACCGTTTTTTTCAAAAGATTTAGATCTTTTGGTTGAGGACTGAATTTTAAAATATATTTAACAATAAAATGAGAATTCAATCAAGAAAATGGTGTTGTCATTTTATGAGTAGATATATAATAGTGTTAAAAACGTCAAATGTAATATAAAATATTATATTTGACTTTTTTAACACCATTTTCTTGATTGAATTCTCATTTTATAGTTAAATATATCTTAACCCACCCAAACATACTGGGAATACAAGGGTCTAAGCAAATCCCTCACCACGAATGAAAAAACAAAAGAAAACAAATATGGTTCAGATTAAATGTATGAAAACTAAACATAACATATGTTTACGTATTCAGCTGATCACATGACATGCACCTTATGATTGTGGATTTTAGATATTTTAGATATAACACTGTACCGGATAACACCGAAACTTTAAAATATAGGCTTAAATTTTTTAACCTTTCTGAAAAGGTACGGAGTGCCTCCCAGTTTCATATATTACATCAGCCTTTGTTGTTTTGTGTTTATGTAAATAGTTAGGAGAAAAGAAGGAGTTGTTTCAGAAGCTATCATTATTTGCATTATTTCTTTTTCGGATCCATATAGTAGGGATAAGATATATTACTATTGCCGTCTCCCCGAAGACGGTATTAGAAGTTGAATAATGCACAGTCTTTCGGGTTCTACCTCATTGGAAGATAATACTGACAGTAATAAATCTTAGTTCGTTGATTGGTTGGGAAAATTTGACACCTAATAAATGTCTTTCAATCCCGTTTAGTGTCGGATTTGAACTCTTTATTATAGTAATTAAAGTTTGCATTATTATCAATCCTGGTACACAGGATTTATTTGATTTATTTATTGTTCGTTGGTCAATGTCCGCTGGCAAATATTTCATGCATATTCAGGACGAGAACAAATTAACAATAAATACAATAGGTAGATCCTGTAATAGAACCCATCCGTGTATTGGATAGGGACAGAAATTTTGCCGTGCAACCACCCACATACGGACCCCTCTCAGAGATGTGCAAGAGTTTTTAACGTGCAAATTGCGTGGCACTCTCACTACACGAGGCATCGGATTTAACGTCCCCGTTCTGACCGGACGTGGCTGCGTACTTGTACATCCCACACAGCCAAATGGACGCCCCACTTTGCCAAGGGATTTACTGCCCAGTCGGAAGAAGACCAAAATGGACTATATTTCAATTCCCCAGTCACCCTTTGGTTTTGGTACACAGGAACAAATTGTAAACACTTATCCCTATAATGCACAAAACTCCTGCAATGTTGTAATGTTTAAAACGCACACTTGAAGGGGCATTATCTACGAGATATGAAAAAAAAAAAAAAAAATCAAACACGATTTTTTTTTATTCAAACATTAATGAAAGTGATATAGTGAAATAATAATTCGCTTTTAGAAGCCAATTTGGTTCAATTTTGTCAAAATAAGTTTAAAAACATCGCTGATTAATTATTCACTTGCAAGTGAATAATTCGACCTCATTGAATCCGTATTCGTGTGACCTTTCCTGTGATGGGTTACGCATGTATTCAGCTATTAAAAGGAAAAGAATGTCAACATTGAAAGTGAAACAAGGATGAACCGTTTGGTTGACTGATTTGATTCACAAAAAATCCTTCTTATACAGGTAAAAACGATGATAAACTAACTTTTTAACCTATAATATGAAATCAAACAGACCTAGAAAAATCCAATTGCACGTGGTCGCTCTCTGTTTATATTTGTATTTATGTTTATATCGGGGTTTATTACCGTCAACAGTCATCGGAGGTCATCTCGATTGTTAATTAGATGACGTCTAGACAAAAATACGCACGAAATGTTGATACATATTATCGAGCCCATGCATTATTAATTGTTTATTTTACATAAAAATAAGAAGATGTGGTATGATTGCAAATGGAGACAACTCTCAACAACAGACCAAATGACACAGAAATTAAAAACTTTAGGTCACCGTACGGCCTTCAACAGTGAGGA
The DNA here is from genome assembly GCF_021869535.1 of Mytilus californianus. Classification (NCBI taxonomy): domain Eukaryota; kingdom Metazoa; phylum Mollusca; class Bivalvia; order Mytilida; family Mytilidae; genus Mytilus; species Mytilus californianus. The sequence goes on from NW_026262648.1 coordinate 3,180,566, forward strand.
AAGCCCATACCACATACTGTAAACAAGGAAATTTTCGCGGCAGTTTTATTTTCGCTATTTTAGCGGTAAGAATTGAAACGCGAAAATAAGACGACCGCGAAAATTTCAAGGATACTCTATTCATAAGATGAAGACCATTCATGTACGTATATGACAAGGATATGTACAGGACCACTGTATAACACCAATTTTACAGACGACAGATCTATTCCTCAAATCATAACTGTATTTCTAAATGAAAAGCAATGTTAGAAATCATGACTTTAACTCAAATTAATTTTCTTAACATGGAAGACATCTTAGTATATGTAAGAGAATGATAATCCCTTTCTTCATGATTAAGTACGAGCGTTAGCGAGTACTTATCATGAAGTAAGGGATTATCATTCTCTTACAAACTTAGAATATTGTAAAGTGCTCAAGGCTCAAATGATCTCTTGATTGGTTGTATTCAAGAATTAGTGTCTTTGTCAGTGCAATGTTTATAATTGATGCATGACTTCCCTTTTCGGCATTTCATTTATGAATTAGTTTTAGTGATGTTAGGACATTCTTATAACTTGGGAAATATTAAAAAAAAAAATGCGTTATAGACATTAGGTGACAACAGTCCAAAGAAAAGGTAGGAATTGTATATGTTTCCTGATTGTGAGCATGAATTTATATAATGTATTATTTTTGTGAGGAATTATCCTTTTTTTATTTACAGTTTAAATAAATAACTATATTGGAGTTACAACTAATTTTATTTTCACAGCCAATATTTTGGTCCGGCTTCTTAAATCAAATACTATTTCATTATAACAGGGGAATGTTCAAATAAAATGCCTTTAAAAGTTTTAAATATATTCAAAACTTAAATTAAATTCCTTTTTTTTTTAATTTTAAAGGAATATTGGAAATAACTATTCTTCCCAACCGCTAGTCCAGTTATCAGAGTTTTTGGAAAGCTAAAGATTTAGGTTGTTTTTGATTTTAAAACTTTTTTTTCTTTTTTTTTCTTTTTTTGCATTGCTTTGATATTTTTTAGTTTTATAGTAATTTAAAGTTATTAAACTTATTTTGATTTTTTTGTTTCACAATTTAACTTTAAGTCAGTTTCAATCACTTTGTGATAAATCCTTTCAATCTGATAAATTTGCTTCGGGGCAGTTGTAAACCATTTATAGAAACTCTTTGTTTTGAACTGTAAATAGACCGAAATAATAGGATAATCCCTTACTAAGAACATGATTTACATTCGTTCTTCACAATTAAGAGACATCAAATCCTACAATTTCATTGGTCGAGAGCACTTTGCTATATTCTAAAGCAAGCGGACATTATGGATATTGTTATGTAAACAACGCTCGTTACAAATATGACACCTGTCAGTCAGTTTTAAAAGTATTATCTCATTGAATCTGCTACACAGATTAATCAGATCAAAAGATCGGTTAATTAGCATTAATCCTGACAGCATTTGATTCACACTGAATTAGGTCTTCCTTTCTGTTTATTGTGTATGTGTTTTTACAAGCAAACATGACACAACTTTTAATCTTATTTAACATTAATGAACCGATATCAAAAGATTCAGATTGATTTTATTACTTGATTGACGATACATGTGAAGCTGCTCACTTTCTAAATCATTTATGAAAATATTTATATAGACCACTGGGATTTCGCGAATTCAAAACGGCGCGAATTTAGATTGTGTTAATAAATCGCGAAATAAAGACGGCGCGAAAATTTTCCGGTTTACAGTAGTCTTTTTGTAATTTGGATATACGTTTTAGTATGTTATAAATCAAATATGAGAATTTGAGTCAAATCGGTGAACATGCATTTGACAGCTAATGCCCTTTTCACTCTTCCATATTTTATCCAGGCGATTGTTAAAAGAGTCATTATTGTAACGTACATGAAAACATAGGGACACACCACGCATGCTTTTTTCTTATGATATTATAAATATTGATACTTAGTAAAATAATTCAAAGGCAACAAATAAATTGGAAACCAGAGATGTCCAAATCAGTTTTTTTCGATCAATATTGATTAACACGGGAAATTTCAGTGGAGGCTCTGGGCTGAGTTGAACGTTGTCTAGCTATTCTTACCATGCTAGCAGGAGAAAATAAGAAGACAAAAATGCTAATATGCTTAATTTCTATGAATGATTTAAAGAAGAAAAGAAGTATTCATAAATAATTAAGACATACAGCAACCTTATTAAACTGCTCACAAACATTCTTCCTTTTAAAGTTCAACCTAGTACGATCTTTACAAATTTAAAGTATCATTTAAAAACAATGTGAGATATCTTTTGAAATATATTATTTGTGAACATAATGTTAAAATTTTACTACGTTTCACATTCTTCACTTTTCGATGCCTACACTGTGTCTAAACTACCCCGGCAAAAAATGTTTCGACTCGATAGTATCTAATGTCCGGTACGGTGACGGACAATCAACAGACAGAGAAAAGGTAGAATTTCTGTTTATTTATTTGTTTTTTAATGACATAGAAGAATAAACATACACATCTAACTATTTTCGATTGTGTGATGTAATATTTTCTACCACCGTTCTAGATTAATGGAGAAATAAGTAAAAAGGCACATGAAAATGGTGAATTGAGTGAACCTTGCTACGAATTTGTTTAATTTCTTTTTAAATTGTGCACATTGTACGGAAAGAAAAGTACGAAAAGAAGGATATTAACACAGAGATTGCATGGCTAGTCACTATGAGCACCTCAATATTTGCATTTCTGTGCATGGAACGAAAGAAATGGGTCATGTCAAAATGGAAGGACCCTGTTTCGTCAATGTTGTTTATTACACAAGGACCCTGTTTTGTCTCAGTATAGGACCCGGTTTTGTTTTGTTTTGAAACCACAAATTTATGAAAAGCTACATTAGCACGGATCTGGACATTGCCCATCGGAAGAAATTAAATATTTGAGTCAAAAAGATGTTATAAAGATGTTATTGCAATACAAACATGTGTTAAAATATATTTCAAACGGGAACTTTTCGAAATAGGGAGTAGACATTTTTGAATGCTATACGTATACCTTGTTGATCTTATCTTCGAACTAAGTTTAAATGGAAATAAATACTTTATATCATGTACTGACATTAAATCCTTATGATAGAAAAAAGAAGATGTGGTGTGATTGCCAATGAGACAGCTCGTCACAAGAAATCAAATGACACAGAAATTAACAACTATAGGTCGCCGTACGGCCTTCAACAATGAACAAAGCTCATACAACACAGTCAGCTATAAAAGGCCCCGAAATGACAAGTTTAAAACAATTCAAACGAGGAAACTAACGGCCTAATTTATGTACAAAAAAATGAACGAAAAACAAATATGTAACACAGCAACAAACGACAACCACTGAAATACAGGCTCCTGGCTTGGGACAGGTAAATATATACAGAATGTGGCGGGGTTAAACATCTTAGCGGGATCCCAACCCTCCCCTAACCTAGGAAATTGGTGTAACAGTACAACATAAGAACGAACTATAAAAATCAGTTGAAAAAGGCTTAAGTCATCAGATGGATACAAATAGAAATACATCTCAAAAATGTTTGTTTGTTTTCTATACTACTGTAATGATGTAAAAATAAGAATTTGTGGAATGATTGTGTTGCCATATAAATTTATCAAAAGAGTAAGGATAGTATGCTTTACTACACTATACGCTATGTTTACAATATATTTACTCATTCGTTCATCCATTGACGGACAGTGAGAGAAAAAGCTCCGTTTTGAAGGCCGTACTTTGACCTATAATGGTTTACTTTTACAAATTGTGACTTGGATGGAGAGTTGTCTCATTGGCACTTATACCACATCTTCTTATATCTATTAGAACGTTTTGGATATCTCAATCAAAACGGTTGCCTTTCGAACGTGTATTTTATGTCCGCTTCGAAATACACAAGTTTTAAACTTCCCCATTAGAAACAAAATAATTCTATCATGCCATGCTCTACGCTCATTTTAACATAGGTAGGCATTATATTTGTCAATATTTTATACCTGGCTATCGCTTGGTTTAAAAATTTTAACAAATATAATGCCTTCCTATGTTAAAATGGGCATTGAGCATGGCATGAAAGAATTATTTCTTTTTATAAATAAAAGTTGGTTTGCAACATTATAACGTCCAATATCTTCGTCTTCGTAGAACAACCTAATTGGCAATTTAGCTCGTGAAAAATGACAATGAGACAGCTTTCCATCAGAGACCAAATGACGTAAAAGTTAACAAATATAGAACACCGTATGGCATCCAACAATGAGAAACGTCCATATGGCATAGCAAGCTAAAAAAGGCCCCGAAATGAAAACTGTAAAAAACAAAAAAGTAATGTGGAAACTAACGACCTAGATTTATGTACAAAACAAAAAACGAAAAACAAATACATGTATGATATATAGCAACAAAAGGCAACAACCGATTTACAGGCTCCTGAATTCGGTACTGGTACATACAGAATGGCGAGGTTGAACGTGTAAGCCCCCCCCCCCCCACGCTCCCCCTCCAAAAAAACAACAACAAAAAAAGTGGTATAACAGCACAACATATGAACAAACTATAAAATTCAGTGAGTTGAAAAAGGCTTAACTCATTTGATTACAGAGCCCCTATAGTAAATATGCGATTGGTGGCTGTCTCTGTTTTTTCGTCTTTTATTAAATTTTATGATGGTATACGATATAGTTACATTATATCAGAGGAGATTCAGGGGAGTAGAGGGAGTACGCCGACCCCCCCCCCTTTTTTGGTGGCTAGAAATAATTATTTTATCATGTTTTTTAGCATTTATATATGATTTTTTATTAAGCATAAAATCGTTAAAAAAAAGTTCCCCTAGCTACGCTCAGCGGTATAAAATCCGTTAATGAATACGCTCCTTTCAAAAATCATGGCCTCGGTCCACCATTGCTTATTGACAATTTTAAACTTGACCAAATTGCTTAAATTGTAGAACATTTGTCAATGTACGATAATCATTATACAATGAAGAGATAAACCTATATATAATAGTTGTACTATATAGGGCAGTTGTTAACAACTTGATACTAGTGCATTAAAGAATTTGTTAATGTTAAAAAAAAAAAAGAAAAAAAAGAGAGATAAAACATCGTTTATTTATAAAAACTACTAATCAAATAATCATTATTGCAATTTCCGGATGGCCTAAGTTTTTTTATACTAGTTTATACTTTGTATTATTGTAACAAGGAGGGGTAAACAGATTTTTAACGCACTATTATTGTGATCCTTTGCGCCGTATGGAAATTCCTTTTCTTGGGCGATTCTGCATGCACATACATTTGTCTTATTCTCTTGCTTTATAATGAACGTTTAGTTTCAGAATATTTATTTTCAAACGATTATACTGTCTTCCCTTTAAGTAGAGCGGAACACTAAGATAACCATCTTGTTGTCCCAGAAAATCACATATCAAATGTGCGTCCTTAAATTTTCAAGGCCGTACACTAATTAAGTTTGGACACTTAAATTTACATAGATGATATAAAAAAATCTAATTCCGTTTCAAAACCTTCATTTCTTTTTAATTTTTCCTTTTTTTTTATACAAAATAAAATTGAAATTTGCTTTGTTCTAATATAGCAGGAATTCAAGTGTTTACGGATTCAAAAAGGTTATAAGTTATCCTCTGAAAGAAAATGATTTTCAACGATCCCTCAAACTGCTGTTGAACGCCATATTTTAATTTTCGTCATGCGATTATGCATTATTTTCTATGACAAAACCGGGTCTGCTTTGTGAAATTTAAGGACAAAACCGGGTCGTACACATTGACAAAACCGGGTGCTTCAATTTTGACATGACCCACTTCTTTCATTCCATGCACAGACATGCAAATATTGAGGCGATCATAGTGAAAAGTCTTGAAATCTCCGTGTTAATATCTTTCTTTCCGTACCTTTCTTTCCGTACAATGTGCTCAATTTAAAGAGAAATTAAACAAATTCGAGGCAGGGTTCACTCAATTCACCATTTTGATGTGCATTTTTACTTATTTCTCCATAAATCTAGAACGGTGGTAGAAAATATTACATCACACTATCGAAAAAAGTTATATGTGTATGTATATTCTTCAATATCATTAAAACAACAAATAAATAAACAGAATTTCTACATTTCTCTGTCTGTTGATTGTCCGTCACCGTACCGGACATTAGATACTATTGAGTCCAAACATTTTTCGCCGGGGTAGTTTAGATACAGTGGCCTACGATGAATGAAAAACGTTTCTATAGCCCGGTTGGGACTATCAAAATTTACTTGGTCAAAGTTACCTTTGACCAGGTAAACTTGGTCCAAGTCATCTGTTGTCACTATCAACGTTTTTCATCAAAAACTTGGTCAAAGAAGATAACTGCACTGTGATTGGACAATACCAGTCCAAGTCAATCCAGATTTCAAGAAAAATAGGATGAGATTCTTTCACTAGGAAAAATTTGTACAACACAATAGATAGTGATAGTGATGTCGGTTGTTTCATGCACTTTCCATGACTAAAAGGCTCAATTTAGCTGTTAATAAGCAATGGTCCTTGATTTAATCAAAAATAGTCTATAAATTATTTTATTGCAATTACATGATCACAGATCATCAATTTTTTTCAAATTCAAATATGTAGTTACTGATGACAAAAAAACAGGTCAAGTTTGATTTTGACGATTTTCACTTTTTGCTGTTTTGGAGTTGCGCTCATTGAGGGCTTTTCAAAATATGTTATTACTGATAAATGTTTTCCGAAGGAAATCCGGTTAATGATTTGGGGTCATATGGCATACGATTGGGCATTCGGGTGGATCGGTCGGCGGGCTTGTTTCCGTTGCACTAACTTATGATATGCTGTTAAAATTTTAATACAAATGTGTGTTATTACTGTTGACAAAATAGAGGTCAAATTCGATATTCACGATTTTTCGCTTGTCGTTCAGGAGTTATAATTCTTGTATGATTGCAATAACGTTCAACCAATGGATTTCAAATTGTGTATATTGTTACTGGTAACAAAATGGAGGTCATGTTCGATATCGACGATTTTCATTTTTGCTGTTAAGAAGTTATTGTCATTTTGTTTATTTTCTTTTGTTTCCTATTCTGACATCGGACTCGGACTTCTCTTATACTGAGTTTTACTGTGCGTACTATTGTGCTTTTGTTTTTTCTACATTGGCTAGAGGTATAGGGGGAGGGTTGAGATCTCAAAAAACATGTTTAACCCCGCCGCATTTTTGCGCCTGTCCCAAGTCAGGAGCCTCTGGCCTTTGTTAGTCCTGTATCATTTTTAATTTTAGTTTCCTGTGTATAATTTGGAGTTTAGTATGACGTCCATTATCACTGAACTAGTATACATATTTGTTTAGGGGCCAGCTGAAGGACTCCTCCGGGTGCGGGAGTTTCTCGCTGCATTGAAGACCCATTGGTGGCCTTCGGCTGTTGTCTGCTCTATGGTCGGGTTGTTGTCTCTTCGACACATTCCCCATTTCCATTCTCAATTTTATGATCGTTGATTAATTGGAAAATAGTACTTTGTCAATTTCGTGCATTTTTACATAAGTGATATCGGTTGTTTCATGTACTTCCCATGACTAGATATCACTATCACTATCACTATTTTGTTGTACAATTTTTACATAATTGCTTTCCAAAGTTTGATATGGTGTAACTGATGACAAAATGAAAGTAAAGTTTGATATGGACGATTTTCACTTGTGCCATGCAGAAGTTATGCTCCTTAATTGATTGGAAAATTGCATTTTGACAGCATCTTGCTTAAAATCTTTAGCTTATTCTTTAGTCTATATTGTCTTGTTTATAAGGATGATGATTTCAATATACATCCATAAAAGGTGCAATGCATCTTAATTTAAAGTTAAATACTTGTATTAAATTTTGTACTGAACATGAATGAAATATAACTGGACGAAAAGCAAATAACAATTAATCAATCATTTATAAAATTATACATAAAATTTAGATCGGCTTTTAAACAAATAAAAAATGCTAGTTTTTATTCCATTTCATTACAGCGATGAATACATGGATAATAGTAACTGGTCTGGATATATCAGGATGTTGTATTTTGCTGCTGTGTCTTATATTCTACTGTATATTTATTCATTGCACTGTTTTGGATTATCGGAAAGTCAGTTGTGGTGTATTATTGTGTATACTTGTAATGCTGAGTGGTAAGTAAAACGTATTAGTAACGAAAACTTAACAAGTGAACACTAAAACCATTGAATACCATCTGTCAAGAGTCTTGGTGACTTGGTAAAGGCTCAGTCAATAATCTGATTAACCATCTGTCAAGAGTCTTGGTGACGTAGTAAAGGCTCAGTCAATAGTCAGATTAACCATCTGTCAAGAGTCTTGGTGACTTGTTGAAGGCTCAGTCAATAGTCGGATTATATGCATTCAGTTTAGAAGTTTCATTTGAACTAATTGGTTAACATATACATAGTAACATGCTACGCTTCTACTTGTTCTACGCATGAACCTAATAACAAGTAATTTATATCAGTTATATTCTTCATATGCTCCTAAAAATATGTTCACGTAATTTAGGAGTGTCCTGGCTTCTCATCTATTCAGAAGTAACAATTTCTTACATTCAATCCCAATACCATAACATCTTCAAAAATATAAAACAAAACGACTCACTATCAAAAATTTGTAAGGGATCTATGAACTAAACAATAAATTGCAGAAAATAACGGATAAAAGGACAAACACTCCAATAAGATGTCAATTGCCATGTTGACTTGTTTGTATACTTTCTTTGCTTGATATTTTTGCTGTTTACAGTATATCTCAATCTATAATGATATTCGAGATAATTAACAAAAAATACAAAATTTCCTTTCCTCCGCTCCAAAATTTATTTCATCCAGGGCCTGTATAATGCTGAAAATGCCTTTAAATGTTTTATGGAACACCCTTCAAAAAAAATTTGGGCAGGGGTTCCCCTGACCCCGACTTACCCGCCGGGTTGGGGTGAGGGTGGGGGGCATTCACCCAATATAAGTATGCTGAAAGAAAAAAGATAATAATGGTTTATAGAAAAAGTAACACTGAATAATTCTGAATAATGGAACATATCAAGGAGAAATTATTAGCACCACCCCCTGAAAAAAAATGCACCCCTGGAAAAAAAATCAAGTCATCCCATTGTAGTCCTACAATAGTTACTGAAGACCCCTTATCATTATCTAAATTATTTTTCAAGTTGTGACCTTTTGAAATTGTTTTTTTACATTTTTCCCGTAGACTTATATAGTAAACCCCTATGTTCTATTTTTACCAATGGTGGACCATGTTGGTTGTATGGTAGGGTCATCGGATACATTTTTCAATCAAGATACTCTAATAATAATTGTTGCTTAGTTTAATTCCATTTGGCCAAGTAGATTAAGAGGAGAAGATTTTTGTAAAAGATTATAAGCTTGTTTTCGATATATAAGCCATCTAAATTTGGCTGGAAATAATTCTCTCTAGATTTTTCATGAATTTAAGATTGGCTACTATTTTCTTTCAAAAGCTATGAAAAAATAACAAGTATTATTTAAGATTTTCAAATATGGCTTTTTAAACTATGTGTAATAAAATAATAAAAAGAAAAGTAGGGGTTTTCAGGTATTTTTTTTAATGGTACTACATGGATAAAACCAGAGGATTCCGAATAACTGGCAAAAATTCAAAAACACGAGGAGCGAACATCCTTAAGGGGTCAATTGAAAATTTTGGTAATGTAGACCTGATGAGCATTTTGGCCCCGTTAGATTTGCTCTAAATGCTTAAGTTTCAGAGACATGAGCCAAAAACTGCATTTTACCTCTATGTTCAATTTTTAGCCATGGCGGTCATCTTGGTAGATGGGGGGTCATCGGATGCATTTTTAAAACTAAATACCCTAAGGATGATTAAGGCCAAGTATAGTTTAACTTGGTCTAGTAATTTCAGGAGAAGATTTTTGTAGAAGATTACAAAAATTTACGATAAATTGTGAAAATTGACTTTAAAGGGCAATAACTCCTGAAGAGGTCAATTGACAATTTTTGTCAAGTCGATTTATTTGTAGATCTTACTTTGCTGAACAATTTTGCCGTTTACAGTTTATCTCTTATCTATTATGATATTCAAGATAATAACCAAAAACTGCAAAATTTCCTTAAAATTACCATTAAGCAACCCAACAACGGGTTGTCTGATTTGTCTGAAAATTTCAGGGCAGATATATCATGACCTGATGAACAATTTTCTCCCTTGGTCAGATTTGCTCTAAATGTTTTAGTTTCAGAGATATAAGCCAAAAACTGCATTTTACCCCCATGTTCTATTTTTAGCCATGGCGGCCATCTTGGTTGATGAGCGGGGTCATCGGATACATTTTGTAAACTAGATACCCTGAGGATGAATTAGGCCAAGTTGGGTTTTATTTGGCACAGTAGTTTCAGAGGAGAAGATGTTTTGTAAAAGTTAACGGACGACGGACGCCAAGTGATGAGAAAAGTTCACTTGGCCCTTTTGGGCCAGGTGAGCTAAAAAGTAATTGGAATACCTATAATAAAATGCTGTGTTCTCACATGTCCTGTAAACAAACAGATGAATATGGACAACGTTCAAGCTTATATATGGTTGTATCGATTGTTAAATGTACACTAGTTGTTATGATCTGTTTCAAATGTACCCACTTCCGTAGAATATTTTGAACCATAGACTTTTTTTGCACATTACACTCTGACTCTCAACCACCAGTTATACTACGACATAGTTGAAAGTCCTTTGCGTTTTCTCAGCAAATGACGATATTTCCAAGTCTTTTGTTTGACCTACCAAAGATCAAACCCACGACCTCTAGCACTCAGGCAGCCGTGCTACCATTACACCACTTGTTTCGGTGCATGATATTGATTGTCATAGTATATTATTTTATTAATTTTTAATACATAGTACACTGATAGAAACTTAGTCTTGTTCGACAATGACACCTATGCTATGGCTGTGGGGAATGAATAGATATAAATAAGATGGATTTAACTCGTAAATACTAATTGGAAAAGTGCCATACAAGAGAGCTTCTATTTTATCCCTGAAACTATTTTAAGAACGTTAATTGCATTTTATTTTCGATCAATTTATTACTTCGTAGATGAACCTCGAATGAAGCCGTATTCCAGAAGTACCTGTTCACTATAGAACGCTCAGATGTGTTCCGAAAGGTTGCAATTAAGAAAGACTGCAAAAGCCACCAATGTATATGAATTAAAAATTTCCCTGCAATATTATCTATATGAAGCAAGTTATCATATTACCATTATAATTGTCTATGAATTACAACTACTTTCGGACCACGTTAATTCAAATCATCTATTTTGATTGTTTTTATCATAAACGACATAACCTGTTACTACAGGGTTCACCTATGTGAGTGGTACTGCTGTACTTAATTTGTCACCAAAAACTTTTGAGCACCCGGGATTCACATTACCCAAATATTTCTGACAAATATAAGGCAAAATACAAAAGTAAGGAAAAAATAACGATCATAAGAACTGAAATAAAATATAAAAAACATTCTAAACAATAGCAAACTGTGTATAAACTTTGCAAAATAATATACCAAAAATAATATTTTTTTTACAGATAAAATACGGCGAGAAAAATATCATAAGTCATGACGTTTAGTTGTAAATATATATTTCCTATACCTATTGGTTACAAATAATGCCATGATCTGATATCGATGAATTCAATAATCATTTTGTGAACCTGTAACATAAAACGTACGTTACCAACTTCAGCGTGCACGAACAAATAATGGCATGACAAAATATATTAAATGTTTTAGCATGAAATCATGAGGAGATTAATCAGATCAATACAAACTTGAGTTCATCATTGTCGATCATCAACCTTATATTAACAACAATTGCATCATAAAAATACAACAATGTCATCATAAATAAGATAAAGTTATAAAATTCATACGAGTTAAAACTTATGCAATAATAGAAATAAATGAAAATATCAACTCAATATCAACTATATATATATGCAATTACACCTGACAACTGTTATTTTCAGTTGTTCTTCCACCTATTTACCTTTGAAATTTATTTTATGATACAAAGTGCAGAGTTCTACAGTTATAATAGAATTTGATCCTCATAAAAAATGTCAAAATGACAAGAAACCGGGTTTTTATTACATTTATTAGTGTCACTGGTAAAACAATGAAAAACTATAACGCCAGAAAAATACAAGTGAAACTTGACTTCAGTTGTGTCAGTTGTAGTATTAAATCTAAACGAATTTGTTGCAATATTTTCAATTTAATGCACGGTAACAACTTAAATGCCATGATCCAATCCATCATATCTACATTGACCTCAATTTGTCAACAGTAACATCATATGGCACTATGATAAATTGCCTGGAACATTCTCAAGATATAGCATGGAAACAGCATTAATCGCCATTTTCCAATACCACCTGAGAAGGAAAAGTTACAATAATCAATATTGAATGACCTTAACTTTGTCATCATTAACATAGTGTTAAAATATGAAAAGCATTGTTTAAAAGGTTCATAAGTTATTGCATAAAGTGCGATTGTCGAATGACGTATCATTACTCTAGCGCATGAACGTCAAAAGTGAAAATTGTCACCACTAACAACATATTGGTTTTTGAACAGCCGTGGTAGTTAATATTACATTGAGTTAAAGCAACAAGTATTAAATGTCTTGATGGTTACCTAAGACCCCCGAAACTCTATTTTAATCGTTAGGCTGTGGTCGCAATTACGTGTTGACAACCATATAACGGAGCACTGACATACGTTATAATAAAACCATGTGTTAGTTATCATTTCAGCCGAGTTAAGTTTATCAATGATGTCTAAATTTCAGCTTTGAATTTATCGATCCATGTACATTATTTTTTAAATCAGCATATTTAACTGTCGATTCATGTTACTAGTATATGAATTAAAAAAAAATAAACACAAATATTAGTCTTCATGCTAAAACATTTAATTATTTTCCTTGTTGAAAAGTATAATACCATTATACTTTTAATGTCAACTATTCTTAAACTTTTTTAATAGATGATTGCTGTACAAAAGTATATACATGCATGTTCTATTGAAATTAAAGAATCAATCCATTATTGAATCGTATGATTCTTTTTTACGTTATCGTTATGGTACTCAAGTAAAGATACCAGAACTATACATTGTCGGAGGTTCATGTCTGTCATATTTGTTTTTAGTAAATTGTTTTGTTATAAACTAGGCCGTTAGTTTTCTCGTTTGATTTGATTCACATTTTCAAGTCCGACTATATAGTAAAGGTTTTTCTCATTGTTGAAGGCCGTACGATGACCTATAATTACTTACTTCCACTTCATTTTAATTCTAGTGGATAGTTGTCTCATTGATAATAATACCACATCTTCACATTTTTATATTACATGATTGACCTAAATACTCCGACAAAGGAGTCTATCGATACTTTTACCTTAAATTTCTTATAAGAGAGAACTGGTTCTCAGATGTTTCATAGTACTACAACAGGTACTTCTTATCTGAGATACAGGCAAGATATGCCCTCTTATTTCAATTTCATTTTTGTAATTATTCAAGATAATTAACTTTCAACAATATTTCTAAAGAAATTCAAAGTCTTTAGCTTTCTTTGATACAAAAATTCCCAAAATAATTTACTTTTTGTAAAGTTACATCTATGCGTAAGAATATGTACAACTTTTTTTTATCAGGCCCGAATTAGTGGTGCTATACCTTATAGTACTGGTATACTGTTTTGGTTGGAAAGGACCTTACCATGTGTCTGTTGATGATTTCAGATGACAAAAGACAATTATCACACTATGCTGATATTGCAATCAATTTATTTAAACAATAAAATGTAAAAAAATAAATAAATTATTAAATAAAACCAATGTAATAAACAAAACAAAAACGCAAATGCAAACAGAACAAACAGAACGACAAACCCATTTTACAGCATGCGCCCTATAATCATGTAGTATACATGATATGAGATTTACGTCAGTAAAACACCAAATCAATATATAATAAAATCAGAAAAAGAGGGCAACATATATATATATACTACGCTCAATCGGAAATTGTACAAGAATTTTATCCGGATCAGTTTTTTTCTATTACGGTATATTTAACACTGATAGATACTTCTGCAATCAAAAATTTCCAGCAGATAACAAATTTTATAGCTTACTATAAGTGCAAACCATTGCCCACATGGGAACTATAATTATAGTATTATTTGAATTCTATTTTTTTTTACTTCCGCGTCGACAAAATAACAGTTCAGAAATTTCTTTAAATCATTCCTGGAATGTAATACTCAGTTATTCAAAACAATTATACTCAAATTGAATTCGTACATTTCATCCTAGAAACAAAGTCGCAATAGAAAGCAACTGCTGATATTAAACAAAAGCACGCGTGTAAGCTGATACTGGACATTTCATCATCTCTGTAAGAAATAATTCAAGAGCTTTGTCAGTACTATTATTCGTAAGAATCACGATGAAACATTGTGCCATATGCAATTCTTGCAGACATTAATCCGGTATGGTGGATTTTATAAATGAAACAATTACTTTTTGTTTAATTGTTTTCTTACATTCACTTTTATTGATTGTTTTTAGGATGTTAAAAATTGTAAGGTACAATTTCTGTCCCCAAAGTTAGACCACCTTTTCATGCAGACTTCATACAGATTTATTTAGATTTTTAAATAAAACTTTATATCGTTTCAGCTGGAGCAATTCTAAGTGGAATGGCAGTTATGGTGTGGTACTATTTTGATATTGACAAACTATACTCATTGGACTGGTCTTTCTATGTAGCGATGTCTGGTGGTGGCCTTGCTTTCATAACTTTCTGTATTATGATTGTTTATATATTTGCACTGGCGTTTGAGTGATATTACATAAAAAGATTATACTATGTTATAATTCCAATGCATTCATCAAATTATATGATTGATGATACTTAAAACGAAAATGATGTACATTTTCCATCTTTGAAACTTTGAATTTCGGACTTGGTTAATGAACAACATTACACAACTCTTTTTATGTGATGAATATAATTGTTCTTGATTATTTTCCTGAACCCTAAAGTTGTGAACATTTTCGAATTTGGTAAAACTATTAACCTACAAGTCAAAGTGCATATTTTCCACCCTTTTCGTATACAATAAAAGAACACTTTGCATGCTTTTATTAATCAGTTCAATTTTTAGAGCCTTTTACAGCAAAACGCATCGTTAATAATTATTAAAGTATGGCATCAACATTAACAAAAAAATGAATGTAAGGGTCGAAGTAAACTTGTAGGAGATATACGAGTCATATTACAGAGTGTTAGCAATGCATGGCTTGTAAATCATTGTTTATGTCGTGTTTATTTCAACACAGAATTGAACGATCGGTGACCTCTCCTCGCCTGATATTATTTGCTTGCAAGTCTTCTTCTTCTTCTTCTTAAGTTATACAATATACCATTGACATCCAATAAATACTGTAACATACTGTTGCATACGTGAACAATTTATTTAAATTTTTACCCAAAATTAAACAGAAAATAATTATTTAGTGCAATGAAAATGAAATAATAAATTTGTGATCATAACTATATTGTATTACATTCTTAATTTATGTGATTAAACAATAGTGGAGAGATCAGCAGAAGTGAGCTGTTCCATGAAGCTATCAATTGATGGTCCCTGAACGAGTACCACATGAAGTTGATTCCACTGTGATATTGTGAATGGAAATTATGAGTATCTGTATAAGTCCTTTGATGTATATATGTGCCTGTATGTGAGTGTAGGGGTTTTCCTGCTTCTTGAAACTGCTAGTATTAGTGTGTCAGATGGAATAGCAACAAGATGGTATGATATCTTGTAAATCATTACCAATCTTGTGAGTACCCTACGTTCTGGTAGTGATGGTAATTTCAATGTTTTAAGCATGTTTGTGTTGTGGTACCTGATGCTGATATACCGAGCAGCTCGTCGTTGGACCATCTCAATTGTGGATACCGATTCGGTTGTGTCAGGGGGACATGTCTCAAAATCTTAAACATCAATTTATAACAGTCACTTTGAATTAGTGGAATTCTTAATGACCTAAAACATGCGTTTTAATATCCCTGCCTAACTTCCTATGATTCGTATGTTTATCTTTTCGTACATTAAAGTGTGTTGTCAATCTTGTTGATAATCTCAAAAACCATGAAATACTAATTTAAATTGGTGTTGAAGTCACATTTATCAGTCTCGGTTAAGACTTTAGAAATTCTTAGAATTGTTCTCAAGTCCAGACAGTTTGTAACGGAGCCCCCTATTACAGATTGTTTCTGACGTTTTCAATTTTAACTTTAATTCGTTTTGTTTAAGGGGGCATTAGCTGTCAAATTCATATTCACCGATTTGACTCAAATTCTCATATTCGACTTATAACATAATAAAACGTATATCCAAATTATAAAAAGTCTAAAATAAACAATTTACGATGCATGAGCACGATAATATGTATCAACATTTCGTGTGTATTTTAGTTTAGACGCCATCTAATTAACCACCGAGATGATCTCCGAAGACTGCCGACGGTCATTTAACCCGATATAAACATAAATATAGATATAAATAGATAGCGAACTCGTGCAATTGGATTTTTCTAGGTCTGTTTGATTTCATATTATAGGTTAAACAAATATGTTAATCATCGTTTTTACCTGTATAAGAATGAGTTTTTGTTGATCGAATCAGTCAACCAAACGGTTTACCCTTATTTCACTTCCAAAGTTGACATTTTTTTTCCTTTTGATAACTGAACGCGCCTAGTTCATGATTAAAAATTTACCAGAAAAAAAAATACTAAATTACCACTTGACCAAAATATCATAAAACAGTATCATAAATTCATCAGGCTTAAAATTTTGTGAGACAGACACGCATTTCGTTTACAAAGCACTAATCAGAGAGGCTTGAATCAAAAAAAATAAATTAAAAGGCCAAATAAAGTACGAAGTTGAAGAGCATTGATGACCCAAAATTCTGAAATGTTTTGCAAATACTGCTAAGGTATATTTCTTGGGTAGAAAATCCTTAGTATTTTAAACAATTGAAAGATCTGTAAACAGTTAGTTTATACATGTAGATATGACCACTTATAATGATAATTCATGTCAACACAAGCATGACATTTATAAAGTGTTGTTTTCATTTTTACAGCACTGGGTCGATACTGCTGCTGGTGGGCTGTCAGCGTAACGTAATGTATCCAAGCGATGTAATCGTTGTTTTAATGTAGATATTTAATTCCAATGAAAAGGTTCGTAATGGCCGAAACGTATGGAAACTTGTATTATAGTTTTTATTATATATATATATAAGATTCAGGAAAAAAAGTTCATGGATTCCTAAATAGTTATCAAAGGTACCAGGATTATACTTTAATACGCCAGACGCGCGTTTCGTCTACATAAGACTCATCAGTGACGCTCAGATCAAAATAGTTATAAAGCCAAACAAGTACAAAGTTGAAGAGCATTGATGACCCAAAATTCCAAAAAGTTGTGCCAAATAGGGCTAAGGTAATCTATTCCTGAGATGAGAAAATCCTTAGTTTTTCGAAAAATTTGAAGTTTTGTCAACAGGAAATTTATTAAAATGACCATATAATTGATATTCATGTCAACACCGAAGTGCTGACTACTGGGCTGGTGATACCATCGGAGACGAAACGTCCACCAGCAGTGGCATCGACCCAGTGGTGTAAATAGTTGTGTCCACCGCCACTTCCCAAACATTCAACAATGTATCGTCTGAAGAAAATGAACTGTTCGGTTGCTTAAAAGCAGAGACAACTTAATAAAACCAGCAGATAAAGACGGCGCTGTTATGGACAAATGTTATTACATTCAAGAGGCAGAACGTCAACTTTCTGATGAAATATTTTATAAGAAATTAAACTCTGACCAAACCCCTCAATTCAACAAAGAGGTCACCACAAACTTGAAAATCATATGTGATTTAAATATCTAAAACCTGAAAAATCAAAGCCGGGGCGTTTCTATCTTCTGTCCAAAATACACAAATGTCAATAATCCAGGTAGACCCATTGTTTCTACCAATGACCACCCTACAGAGAAAATATCAGAATTTATTGACTTTCATTTAAGACCACATGTAGATAATGTACCATCCTATATACAAGATACAACACACTATCTTAATAAAATGGAATACTTGAACCCTCTCCCATCTGAAACAATCCTTGTCTCGCTTGTTGTTACCTCTCTCTATTACTAATCTCCCGCATGACGATGGTATTGAAGCCTGCAGGGAAGTCTGGAACTCTTGCACACCCTTCAACTGAATGTCTAGTCCAGCTTCTAACTTTGGTATTGAAATGCAATAACTTCACATTCAATGGTGAACACTTTCTCCAGGTTGATGGAACAGCAATGGGAACAAAGATGGCCCCGACTTATGTCAATATTTTTATGGACAAAATAGAACAGCAAATTCTCAATTCTTCTGTTTATCAATTTCCCTCTTGGTTCCGATTCATCGACGATATTGACATGAAGTGGGATAATACTGAACAAAAAGTCGACGTGTTCATTCAACGTGCCAACGATGCCCATCCCTCAATAAAATTCACTTATAAAAACTCTGACTCTAAAGATCACATTTTTTGACACTGATACGCTAGTGAAGGATGGAATCATATTTACAGCATTGCACCAAGAGCATTCCCTACAGCCAGGCCGTACGAATAAAACGCATTTGCTCCACCAAAAAATAAAAAAATATGATTTGTCCAAAAAACTCTTGTTCAAATTACAATTTGTACAAAATTTGACTGAAATTCACTTATAACTTGTACAAAGGATATATGATAATTTAACATGATACAAAAGATGGCCTTTGTTATATTTTTAACAGTAATAAATTTAATTGGATTAAGGAAAACAGTTTTGCATTCAACTCTTCTTGAACACTTTTGGAATATTCATTATTTGGGGTCAATTGTTTTAATAAATTTTCAAAGGTATATATCCCCGGTGTTTGTGAACACTATTTTGGTCGTTTACACATTTGTTGATATATTGTAAACAGGGCCAGCATTATTAATCAGCAGGATAAATTTGTCCAAGAAATATTGAACCTAGTCCAGAATAATATATGAAAGCACAACCATGTGTTCACCAAGGATTGTTTGTACCGCATTGGAACAGCTGTAGGATTTTTTATAGGATATTTGTCTAGAATTCAAATTGAAGCTGTTAAAGACACACGTTTATTCGCAGCAACGGTTCATGGGCTTCATCTTTCGTTACGTGAAGCAGCTTAAAAGCTTTTAAAAACTGGTGGTCAGGGGTTTCTTTCATGTAAATGCAAAGGGGGTGCAGCATTCTGGAATAATTTTGAACTCTGGAAAATTGATAAGAAATGTATGATAAAAACTAACCCAATTAAGGAGGGTTAGTCATGCATGCTACGGGGTTAGTTATTTCATACTGAAATATCAGTGAAAGTAATTTGAACCTTAGCCATGCGCTAAAGTTGGGTTAGTTTTCATCATACATTTCTCATCAATTTTCCAGAATTTGAATTATTTCAGATTCAAATAATTCCTTGTTTAAATGTAAAAAGCAAAGGATTATGTGCAATTCCCGATCCCATAATTCTATCACATGCTCAAATTTTTATTCTTCCATCAGCGGGATTCGAACCCCTGCTATAGCCTAGTAGGTCCAGTGGTCTAGGGCGCTTGACACAGTGCAGGCTGTTTTGCCACGATGTCACAGAGGCAGGGGTTCAAATCCCGCTGAGGAAAAGAACATAAAGGAGTAGGATCGGTAAGACCCCTTTTTGGCCCCAAAATGGAGCATTTTACAAAGTTGTTCAAACTGAAAACTTTTAGCTATTTATTGGAAAGTAGAATACTTTTGTTACATAAATTTGGTCTGTTTTTGACAATACAATGGACATGCATCAGGTACAAGCATCATTATTTATTGCATACAACAATACTGATTTTCACAATTTTAGCATTTGTGCTAATTTTCAGACGGTTTTTGTCTAAAATTGAAGTGGCAGCACTTGTGTTAAGTCTTGATATTTAAATATGTGTTGTATTTAATGATAATACATAACATATATGAATGTTGAGTCTGAACACGAATGCAGCCACTTCCATTTTAGACAAAAAACCCTCAGACAAGTGACGTTTTATGTCATATTTGATATATTTTTCATATTTCAGCTTGGATTTGAGCGTCTTTAATGACCAAATCAGTTCAAATCTTTAACATTAACTAATTGAATCAACTAAAGTAGACACTTAAGTGTTTGAAATATGTCAAAAATCATTCATGAGATGTACTTCAAAATTTAGGCCGAAATTACCCCTTACCGACCCTTCTCCTTTGTTGACGCAGATCTAGCTATAATCTGAGTAATTAAAACAGAGGCTTGAACTTGAAGAAATTCAAGTACGTCTTAGTGATATCAAACGTATTGAATCACATAAGCTTCACGTCAAGCAGATAAACAAATTTAAACGTGATGGTGTGCAAATTAACCACCCTTTAAACAGAGGCTGACCTTCAAAAAATTCAACTAAAAAGCCTCGCAACCGTAGATTTTGAAGACAAAGTCAAATTCCGGTCAATCCCAATAACACGGTTGTTAATTTGTCAACAGTCTCTTTAACTGAGGATGAAATAAAAGTTCTATCTAAGGGTTTGAATTTTTGCCCTACTCCCAAGAACATAGATAATATGGAACTGGAAGATGACCTCAATAACTTTGCCAGAACCCTCAGAATTAAAGAATACTTTGGTAACAAGGATAATGAGGGAGACTCAGACACGTCTGAATCTGAGGAAAAAATCAGAATTCCGCATTTTAAAAAGAAGAGTTCATGGATTCCAAAACCAAGCAAATCTGCTACACTGGAAGATGTTATCGACAAAATAAAATCGGATGTTGTTCATCTAGCTAGCAACAAGTAATCGTCGTTTTATAACACCTCTTCTGACGAAAAAAAAGCCATACAATCGCTGCGAAACCGAGATGATATTGTGATAAAACCAGCAGACAAGGGAACTGGACAAAGCTAACTACATCGCGGAAGCAGAGCGTCAGCTCTCTAATGAGAGATTTTATAAGAAGCTTGACTATGACCCTACTTCCGAGTTTAGTTCCAGAATTATTACTGCATTACAAAACATGCACAATGACGGTCACATAGATGAGGATACAATCGGATATTTAAAACCAGAGAACGCCACCCTGGTCGATTGTATCTTCTTCCCAAAATACACAAGGTTAATAACCCTGGTAGACCCATTGTATCCGCAAACGGTCACCCGACTGAGAAAATCTCGGAATTCGTAGACTTTCATTTAAGATCTCATGTAGAAAATCTCCTTCTCACATTCAAGACACTACAGATTATCTTCGTAAAATGGAATCCATGAACCCTCTTCCTCCGGAAACCCTCCTTGTCACTTTAGATGTCACCTCACTATATACCAACATAACTCATGATGACGGAATACAATCGTGTAAAGAAATATAGGACTCGCGCAAACCTTTAGAACCACCTACCGAATGTTTAGTCCAGCTGCTTACTCTGGTTCTAAAATGCAACAATTTCGCCTTTAATAGTGAACATTGACTACAGATAAACGGGACAGCGATGGGGACGAAAATGGCACCGTCTTCCGCCAATATTTTCATGGGCAAATTAGAGAAACAAATTATTTCAACATCTTTATCCAAACCTCTGTCTTGGTTCTGTTTCATCGATGATGTTGATATGAAATGGATTGAATCCCAACAAAAATTGGACGATTTTATCAGTCATGCAAACAACGCCCACCAGTCAATTAAATTTACATGTGAAATTTCCGACTCTAAAATATCTTTCTTAGACACTACTACATCTATAAAGGACAGTGTCATATCAACAGACCTCTACTGTAAACCTACAGATAAACATCAGTACCTTTCTCCCCAAAGCTGTCACCCAAACACTGTACAAAAAGTATCCCGTACAGTCAAGCTCTCAGAATAAGGAAGATTTGCTCCTCTGAGGAGGCAGTTACTAAACGGTTACAGGAACTTCGCAGATTTTTGACCAAACGAGGTTATAAAAAATGGGACACAGATGAGGGGTTTGCGCGTGCCAACAATAACAGCCGCAATGACCTGTTACAGTACAAACAGAAGAGTCGCAGTATAATAGTTCCGTTTGTTTTAACATACAATCCTGCCTTTACTAACCTTTCACGTTTGATCCGTGCTAATTGTCAAGTTATTGCCAAGCACCCAAAATTATCCAAGATCTTTCCCAATCCTCCTGTCTTAGCTTTTCGAAGACAGGCAAGTCTTAAAGACTTATTTGTGAGAGCTGACGTCTCCTCTAATAAAAGCAGTTCAACTGTAGGATGGTGCAAGTCGTGTGGTAACAGACGATGTCTGACTTGCCAACAAATACTAAATACTCAAACATTTACTTGCCACTCCACTGGGTCTGTGTACACTATATTTTGTAATGTAACTTGCAACACCCAAAATGTTGTATACCTTCTTGAGTGTCGATGTGGCATGCAGTATGTTGGCGAGAAAGAACAGCCATTCAACAAACGCATGAATGGTCATCGAAGTGACTACACCTACAAGCCCGACCTCCCCGTAAATCGTCATTTGAGATCACCTGGGCACGCCCAAGCTGATCTCAAAAACCTTACCATCACAATCATAGACCACAACGAGGGTTGGTCAAGGGCCGACAGACTTGCTCGGGAAAGGTTTTGGATAAGAAAGCTAAGGACAGTTTCCTCAGAGGGCATAAATGAAAAAACACAGAATGTTTCACTCATTTTCCCTTCCATCACTCATTTTCCTGCCATCACTTATTTTCCTGCCATCACTTGTTTCCAATGATTCCGGCTTCTGTACTAGACTCCTACATTTTTTAGGAATTTTTTTATTATACTAGTTTTAATTACAGGGTTCTACCCATTTGGGATGGATGTAAAAGTACGCAGTCACGTTCAATTATTTTTCTTATCATTATGAAACTGCTATTTATTTGGGGTGTTTAAATACGCAGCCTCTATTTTAATTACGCTACCGTTGTCAAATTTGAAATATTATACAAGCTTAGATCGGTCAGTGCTGTTTATTGGGAATGTATTTCCACGCAGTTGTTGTAAAAGCTTAACTGTCGTCACCTTTGGAATTTTAAAGTTGTACAAGCTCATATCGAATATTATTACTATTTTTATTTTAGGTACATGTATGTCGTTGCGCCGTGTTTGGAAATTTTAGAATTGTACTAGCGTCTCTTATGATGTTCTGGTAAAACTGTATTTTTTTGTATAGAATTTAAGATTGCTATAGTTTTATAATCAGAATAGGCTGATAAGATTCATTTTACATCATGATCATACTGATGAAGGATATCTGTTATCCGAAATATTTATAGTTACATTTGTTCATTTTATTATTATTTTTTGGTGATGTTGTACCCTTTTAGACTGGTTATATATTATATTTTGTAGTGTACTGTATCATAATTATATGATCCATAGCCCCGTAAGATTTATCGTTGGCTATTATTCAGTCATTTAATATATATATATATATATATATATATATATAATACATATAATTCGTCTAAACAACAGCCCAACAATGTGAGATTTCCGCAAATTTTTTGTTCTTCCCTGGCAGGGATTCGAACTCATGCTATTGAGATATCGTGGCACCAATATTATGATATTAGCCCTGTTTAACCATGGGTTATCCAATGGAGAACGTCTGTCCTAAAGTTGTCGCAAGCCATGTTTAGATATATATATATATGTTATAGTAAATGTGTAAAATCCCTGAAATTTCAGAAGTTTTGTAAAATCTCTGAACTGATTTGTGATTTTATAAAATCCATGTAAGTGACTAGGGATTATTAAAATCCCCGGAATAATTACAATTTTTTGTTTACAGATTTACTGACTTAATTCAAAGAATTTGTAAAATAATCAAATTTTTTGTTCAAATAATTCATTTTAAAAAGGCAACAGCTTACAGCAGTCAAAAGAAAATATAATTAAAAAAAAAATATTGATATTGAACATATTCGGGTTAATTTGTCCCATTTAATTAATACAAGATGAGCAATTTTCAAATAACTGCGGTAAGATTTAGTAAAATGGTTTTCCGGTTCCACATATCAGGACGAGCATATATAAGTACGAATAGTTCATGCGTGTTCAGGACGAAATCATCAAACTAACGTTTTTGTCGAGCCTGCGACCTTTGTCGCAGAAAGCTCGACATAGGGATAGTGATCCAATGTCCTTTACCTCATTTTCATGGTTCAGTGACTACTTGAAAAAACAGTTAAGATTTTTTGTAATGTTGAATTCTCTCTTATTATAAGTAATAGGATAACTATATTTGGTATGTGCATACCTTGCAAGGTCCTCATGCCGGTCAGACAGTTTTAACTTGACCTCGACCTCATTTCATGGATCAGTGAACAAGGTTAAGTTTTGGTGGTCAAGTCCATATATCGGATACTATAAGCAATAGGTCTAGTATATTCGGTGTATGGAAGGACTGTAAGGTGTACATGTCCAACTGGCAGGTGTCATCTGACCTTGACCTCATTTTCATGGTTCAGTGGTTATAGTTTAGTTTTTGTGTTTTGGTCTGTTTTTCTTATACTGTATGCAATAGGTCTACTATATTTGGTGTATGGAATGATTGTAAGGTGTACATGTCTAGCTGCCAGATGTCATCTGACCTTGACCTCATTTTCATGGTTCAGTGGTCAAAGTTAAGTTTTTGAGTTTTGGTCTTTTTTTCTAATACTATATGCAATAGTTCAACTTTATTTGGTGTATGGAAATATTTAATGATATATTTGTCAGTCACGCAGGTTTTTTTTTACCTTGACCTCATTTTCAAGGTCCATTGCTCAGTGTTAAGTCTTTGTGTTTTGGTCTGTTTTTCTTAAACTATAAGCAATAGATCAACTATATTTGTTGTATGGAAGAATTGTTAGCTGTACATGCCTGCCTAGCATGGTTCATCTGACCTTGAGCTCATTTTCATGGTTCATTGGTCAATGTTTAGTTTACTTGGTTAATGTTAAGTTTATGTGACAGTTGTAATAAAGCTTTATATTTAGGACTATCAACATAATATCAATGATTAGTAGCGTGTGCACTCTTGTTATTGATATGCTACAGTGATTTCTATCCAGAAAAATAGAAATGGCAGCATATAGAATGCTGGTAAAAAAATACTTAGTATTGGACCTGCATTTCAATTGATAGGTAACCAACCATCTTGACCATTTTGTTATGCTTCACTTTCTTTGGTCATGACGCTGTGATATACATTCATGGTATCACATAGGGATAAATAATTTTCTATATTTTTTTCACCCTTTAGATCCAAATCAAATGAAAGGTAAATTTTGTTTAATATTATTGATAATATCATGGTATGAAGTTCTTCAATGCAGTCTTTATATCTGTACATTTGCCTGTTATTAATAGTCACATAAACATAGTGTAAACCAATAATATGGAAAATCATCTCGAGACAAGACATTGATTCAATCCTAGAACGTGTATCCTTTGAATCCCTAGAGCAATGGTAATGTTTATTATATATATATATATATATATATATATATCGATTCTGATGATTAAAACTGAAACCCAGCTGGAATCTAGTCAAACCAATTTGTCATTTTCACATGATTTGCTGTTATGCGACATCATCATTGTTGATGATTAAAATAGACTTGTCAGTAAAATACAGAAGTTTACAGAAAGACATCCTGTCATAAGATCGTTGTCTCACTTGTTGTTAACAGTTAGACATCCTGTCACCCGATCGTTGTCTCACTTGTTGTTTACAGTAAGACATCCTGTCTTAAGATCGTTGTCATTCTTGTTGTTTACAGTTAGACATCCTGTCATAAGATCGTTGTCTCACTTGTTGTTTACAGTAAGACATCCTGTCACAAGATCGTTGTCTCACTTGTTCTTTAGAGTAAGACATCCTGTCACAAGATCGTTGTCTCACTTGTTGTTTACAATTAGACATCCTGTCACAAGATCGTTGTCTCACTTGTTGTTTACAGTAAGACATCCTGTCACAAGATCGTTGTCTCACTTGTTGTTTACAGTAAGACATCCTGTCACAAGATCGTTGTCTCACTTGTTGTTTACAGTAAGACATCCTGTCATAAGATCGTTGTCATTCTTGTTGTTTACAGTTAGACATTCTGTCACAAGATCGTTGTCTCACTTGTTGTTTACAGTAAGACATCCTGTCATAAGATTGTTGTCTCACTTGTTGTTTACAGTAAGACATCCTGTCACAAGATCGTTGTCTCACTTGTTGTTTACAGTAAGACATCCTTGTCACAAGATCGTTGTCTCACTTGTTGTTTACAGTTAGACATCCTGTCACAAGATCGTTGTCTCACTTGTTGTTTACAGTAAGACATCCTGTCACAAGATCGTTGTCTCACTTGTTGTTTACAGTAAGACATCCTGTCACAAGATCGTTGTCTCACTTGTTGATTACAGTAAGACATCCTGTCACAAGATCGTTGTCTCACTTGTTGTTTACAGTTAGACATCCTGTCACAAGATCGTTGTCTCACTTGTTGTTTACAGTAAGACATCCTGTCACAAGATCGTTGTCTCACTTGTTGTTTACAGTAAGACATCCTGTCATAAGATCGTTGTCTCACTTGTTGTTTACAGTTAGACCTCCTGTCACAAGATCGTTGTCTCACTTGTTGTTTACAGTTAGACATCCTGTCACAAGATCGTTGTCTCACTTGTTGTTTACATTAAGACATCCTGTCATATGTCCTTTGATTGAGTTAAGCAATTTCAGTTGATATTTTATAGTGTCTTTCTATGTTGTGATGTTACACTTCTGTTTCAGAAAAAGGGTGAAGGTTTGGTACCATTAAAACGTTTAAACCCGCTTCAATTGTTTGCACCTGTCCTAAGTCAGGAATCTGATGTACAGTAGTTGTCGTTTGTTGATGTGGTTCATAAGTGTTTCTCGTTTCTCGTTTTTATATAGATTAGACCGCTGGTTTTCCCGTTTGAATGGTTTTACACTAGTAATTTTTGGGGCCCTTTATAGCTTGCTGTTCGGTGTGAGCCAAGGCTCTGTGTTGAAGACCGTACTTTGACCTATAATGGTTTACTTTTATAAATTTTGACTTGGATGGAGAGTTGTCTCATTGGCACTCATACCACATCTTCTTATATCTCACTTGTTGTTTACAGTAAGACATCCTGTCATAAATAGCAGGGACAGTTCATTACGTTGAATCACTTTAATTTGCATGCGACAGCAAAAAATTTAATCCGGCTGAAATTGATGTTCACCAGATTTTGTTAACTTTTCAAGCTTCCATTGTGATTTTTTTTTGGTTTACTGTTATTACATTCATACGACATCAAACAATTGTCGACAAAAGAGTTATCTGTTTCAACTCAGCATAATTGAAGCTGTTCGGTCATCTTTTTAATTCACAAGAACTTGCAACATAGAAGAACCAAAGTTTGCATATCCATAGAAGAAAATGAGCGTGGAGTATCTTCAAACAAAACACAGGAGCCTATTTTTACATAATGATGAGGCCTTCATTTTTTGGAATTTTATTTTATTGTGTCTCATTGACATACATCCCACGACTTTGTTATGCCCCACCTACGGTAGTAGCGGGGCGTTATATTTTTCGGTCTGTGTGTCCGTTCGTTCGTCCGTCCGTCCCGCTTCAGGTTGAAGTTTTTTGTCGCTTCAGGTTAAAGTTTTTGGTCAAGGTAGTTTTTGATGAAGTTGAAGTCCAATCAACTTGAAACTTAGTACACATGTTCCCTATGAGATTATCTTTCAAATTAGAATTTTGACCCCAATTTCACGGTCCACTGAACATAGACAATGATAGTGCGAGTAGGGCATCCGTGTACTAAGGACACATTCTTGTTTATTCTTTTATTCATTATAAAAAAAACCCTATCGAAAGTAGATATCATACAATCATTGTCTTTGATGTGTAATTAATTTTTTGAAGAAAAAATCATACTCACTTCGCCTAAATAACCGTTTTTGAAAAGATCCTTTTGTTGTATCAAGAACAAATTGTTCAATTAATAAGTGCACCCAAGACAACAGTGTCATTTTCTGGGGGTTTTTGTTTGTTTTTTTTGGGGGGAAGGGGGGGGGGGGGGGTGATTGTCTCTGATTTGTTGTTTTAAGTTTGTGCATTTATGCTTCCTTCCTTCTTCAAAACATGAACGGATCTGATCTTTAGCTTACTGTATATTGAATGACTGTTTTTCTTTGTTCCTATTTTTCATTGTAAAACATTGTTTCTTCACATACGCAACAGCGGTGCCAACTGAAATCATATTTGTTCAGTTGTGAATATACAGATTGTTTTGATCGGACGATGTAAATAGAGGAATTTCCAAACTAAAAAAAATGTACACTTTTTCCGCGGTGAATATCGCTGAATATATAAACCTTTTCACCAGTTGCAAAGGAGAATTTTGACCTCGGATTATAATACTTTGTTTCCTTTTATTCACGTACTTTTTTCACTAATCTACTCAAATAACCATTGTATATTGTAATGAATGTAATATGAAGAGTTGTAGCGCCAACAAATTGTAAGAGATTATAGAGTAGATATTTCATGCAATCAGTTCATACCGTAGACATTTTTCATGTACCAACCATCGATCTTTTCGTTTTTTTCTGAAATACTGCAAGGACTTCATAAACATGATAGGTGTAAATGGTTTGTCTTTATTGTCATATGTTTAAAGGGCTTAGGTTATCAATATTGATAGATAGATTAATGTACTGAAAACGCCTCTCACCAAAAATTCCTGACGTTTAACTGAGTTTTATTGCAATTATAATTTTTTCCACTTCGAATATCTTGAGGTGAATGTTAGATTTGTCATGTCGCTGCTTTATCAGACTTGTTACATCGCATTTAAAAAAGTACATGTAATATAACTAATGGTAAACAGCCAAATAGAGATGAATTATAAACATAATAGACGTTACAAGAGAAATTATTCCCCCAACTCCACATAAGTAAAATGTCCATCCCACATAATTGAAAGCCTGGCTGGCTGTTGTTTTTGTCAACGCAGACTCCACTGCAACTCCTATCATAAGTCCATTAACTGATAATATGAAGAAAGCTGAAAGAAAAATAATGGTCTATATAATTATCACCAATATAAATGTATAAAGTAATTAAGAAAAAAATATTAAAGTTGTAAATTCAAACAAATTGAGAAATTAACCAAAGATGCTGTACTAACAACTAAAATAAAGAAACTTGCTGTTTTACTCCTGTGTTCCCTGTAATTTTATACACCAGCGTATACACCTTAAATGGTTTGTTTTCCTCTGGTCCATTGTAAGTTTATGTGTACAGGAAATTTCTAAATATGTATTAACTGTACATATACCAAAACTTGCATGTTATAACATTTAATTTTTGTAAATCTTTTTAACAAATTGGCTCGTTGGTGAATATGACATTTCCGGAACATAGTTTTCCCACTCTAACCCATGGAGATAATGTTCTTCATATGATATAAGAATGCTTATTTTAAAAGTCTTTTAAGGAAAATCAACAATAACGTCGGGTGATCGTTTAAAAGTGCCTGAGCCACAAATATCACTTTGTATTCACCCCTGAGTTTAAGTCGGAGGAATGCTTCATGATGTTAGTAGAACTAACCAGTAGATGCAACGATACTAATTTTATTACTTAAGATTTGTTGTCTTGCCCTTGAATACTTTGGAATATTACTTCAGGCGTCAGTGGAGTTATTAAACAAGATGTTTTAATATTTTTCTGGTGGTAGAAATCTACTTAAAAGCTTCTTAAATGTAGAAAGAAATTAGGGTTTATATACGGTAAACGAATGAACAAATACACACATAAAATAACGGCGCACCAAAACATTTGATTCATGAATTGCGAAACCAAGATGGAAATCGTAAAATATTTATTGCCATGTTCATTTCATGTTTCCAGAAATGTTTTGTCATTTCTCTTGTCCGTGTTTGTAATTCATAAGGTTTTTTCGTTGATTTGAAAAGATCGCAGCAATTGTTTTCCCCTATCAAAAAAGGGATGAGAGAACAAAAACCTCTTTCATATCATTACTTACACCCAAGTAGCAAAAAAATAACCAAAACAACTCCAACGATGATTTTCTGTGTTGTAATGACTTTATAACATGGGTAGATGAACACACAAATCTCAGATATCAGCATGAACAATGCTCCAAAACAAGCAAGGAAAATCATCGTGTACCAAAATGTTAGACCTGCAATAGAAACTTTAGTTCATTATATACACACACATGTAATTGTTTTTAATTTTTTAATTTTTTTTGTCTATTTTATATTTCACATTATATGTAACAAACATTTGTGGATTTCTTTTTTAACTCGGTCACATTCAACCCTGGCTTTGACAAAATTTAAAGCATGTTTTGTCTTCTTATGTATTAATTGCACTTCCTTTGATAGAAATCAACTGAACGTTTTAATTGCTCATTCCACAATTCAGTGAAATTATCATTGAAATCCAATCAGTGGAGTAGGAACAATGGCGGTTACAAGATGCACAAACTCTTTGATAATTATCACAATGTCTAAGTATTCTATTTTGTTTTGATTTAAGATTTATAAGGCCAAACTAATGGACTCAATTACGCAGCAGTGCACAAAGTGTTCCCACATTAATTCTTCATGATAAGATTTATTTTCCAGAACACTATAGCCGGGGGCAAATATACAAAAAGACGCATTTATAAGATCAATATTCTTACTTTCCATACAATGTTCTAAGGATGCATGATGTTCACAAATTAGGTGTTATGTGTCAAATTTTCCCATTCCACCAATGTCATTTAGACTCTTTTTGGACTTTACAAATAAAATTTAGATGACTCAAAAAAACATTTATTTTTAGCAATAAGATTTGACCAATCGGAAAGCGAGATATGTATAAGAGAAGAGAAAGATACCAAAGGGACAATTATAGTTCACCATTTACTGCGAGACTTCTATTTCCAAAGGGCTTTGAGAAGACAAAGTAGTTACGGTTGACACACATGGGAGGCCTGCTACGAATGAATCCGACAACAAAGGTAACAAAAATAGTTTTAGTGGGATAGACAACCGAGGAATCGAAATGTTACGAAAGCTCGCGACCAATTTTTATTTTTCAGAAATGCGAGTTAAGTACCTTGTGTTATATTAAGTTTTACAGGAATTTTTGTTTTTAAGAGACAAGTGTCTGTGAGTAGGAGGGACATACATTTTCATCGACATTAAAGAGCTATCGAGAAGACCAATTTTATCTGTGCGTAATGTGTAATATCTTTCAGTTTTCAAATCTTCTGATTATATCTAATATATTTATATAATAAAAACTTTTGATATCAACATTAATTTTTCATTAAAAATTGATTAAAACACATGTATCTATCACTTTCAACTTATTATTATTATTTGCATGGGCAGCAGCCCATCTTTTCAGTATGAATTTCATTGTATGAGGGTTCATATGGGGTCCTCCATTTCTGTATTCTTTATTTTTTTGGCCATTTCTCTATTCTTTATAGGGAGCCTGGGTGTTTGATGGGTCTAAGTAGTCTAACTACTGTATCGCTAATCTGACTGTCAACACAAGTCCCGCACATGGCAGGTGTGTTCGACTTAATTGAATAGGATTGTCAGTTTTCCAACCGAAGGTCGGTAATTCTCTCTGGGCACTCTGGTTCTTCCACCAATAAAAACTGGTCGTCACGAAATGGCCAACAGTGCTGACAGTGGCTTTAAAACACCAATCAATCAATGATCTATTCTTTATATTTTTGGCCATCATTCTGTATTCTTTATATTTTAGCACCCCATTATTCTCTTAATATTTTTTTGCCATATTTTTCTCTTAATTTTTTTGGGCCATATATTCTGCACATTTTGCCCATTATTCTCTATTCTAAAGTCCCATCCATGCTTTCTTGTATAGATCCATTCTACAATCGACAAAGGGAAACAACTTGTGTTAAAAGTGTGTAGTAACAGAATCAAATCGGTCATTGGCAAACAGACTATTCTTACTCTAAAAAACGGACAATTCATACGGCGCAATTACACCTCAAAATGTTACAAGTTAAAACTATTCATTTGAGATGTGGAGAAAAGGTTCAGTCAAATGTTTAAATATAGCATTAAAGTTCACAAATCAAAAGGAGGCTTAATACGTAGTCAATGTAGTCAATGGTTCATTTCTACATTCATATGTTTTGAACAAACGCCCCCATTCTATTTCTCGTCCTTACATCTGCCAATAGAAATTATTTTCTTCCTACTAAGCACCTTGTTGTAAATTCTGTTAAGAAAAACACGTATTTATATCAGTAATTGTAGTTTACAAGTACTTACTGTTGTTTGAATAATTCGAAAAATATGACACCGAGGTGAAACACTGCGTAAACATGGTACTGTTACACACTTGGAATAACCCATAATTTGTCTCTCCCAAAATGATCCAGTATGGCAATCCGATACCAACACATATCATAACTAAAGCTATAGTCAGAAATAACGGAACTAAAATACCAAGAACCTTAGCACCATTCGAATATGCATAAGTTCCATACATTTCGGTATCTATAGTATTTTGAATATAAACAGTAAAGATTACAAAAAGTCACTGTGACTCGATTGTCGAAAATTTCTCCAAAATAGTTGAGAATATTCTATCTCCATTGCTATTGAATATGTCACAATTGACAAGTTATGTTTGATAATAATATAATGTTATATATATATAATATATATATTTGAAGTATTCAATGGTGATGTCATTTCTCTAGACTATTGAATATTATAATTGAAAGCTTAAAATTTTCGAATTTCAATAAATTGATTTTTTGTATTGAAAGTCGTTCTAAAAAGTTAAGCCCAACGTATGCATGTCTAATGAAGCGAATACATTACAACAAAACGTTATTGTCACTATTAGTTTGTAAATGGTGATGCTTCAATGGACTCATTCAAAAAATTGTTTGATTTTTTCGGCCTTTTGAGATATATATCTTATGAAATTTATGTAAGATGTATATTTAAAAGAGATCGTATAGATCATCTTAGGCGGAGGCACGATTTGGGGCCAATTTGGATTTAAAATCAAATATATTTCAAACTTTCTCTGATTCGTAGTAATATATGTTGGAACTTTCAACATTACTGTTTTCGTTTACAATGTACCCTTTCCATGGATTAAGCATCCTAAAAGTTACAAAATTACGCAAAATCTTGACTTAAGTACAAAAAAGTTATTTACACAGAATTTGTACTTTGTATTTGTCTATCCAATTGGCAAAAAAAAAAAAACATTGAGCTTGGGCTCCTTGTTAATTTAGCAGAAATAAAAGAATTAGCCTATTTGATAAAAAAAATAACTGAAAAGTCTCACTATTGATGTACAAGTGGGTGGCTGTTGAATGTCCAGTGACAAGATAAATGCACATTTAGGCCGAGAACACAGTCAGGTTAATGCGATATAACTATGAATCCTGCTTTGTACTCGACAGACACGCTGAGTCGGATTTTAACGTGCTAGTTTGCAAGGTAACAGTCCTCAGGAAAACATATTACTTCACCCGAACTCATTACTCTGACTCCGACCCTCTTACTCCTAAAAGCCTCGTGCTTATATATAGCAGAGAAGTAGCAAATACCAATATTAAAGTCTTTGGTTTTATTAGACATCCCCGACTTCCCGTCCCCGAGCTTGTCTGCAGCAATAAAAAAGTGTCTATCCAATATATCTAGAAGTGGTGTAAATGAATTATCACCCTAGTAGCCAGTACCGAAAAATACGAATATTGTGTTATAAAAAATGCTGTTACAAAATTTTGGAAACTATTTTATTATTTAGATTTAGGGAAATATCTCCCCCAGGCAAAGCTTCATTCCCTGCCTGGCTTTGGCTTTACTTTTTGTCATTTTTTTAATAAGTTATGGATTTTTAAATGTACTTTGGTACT
This sequence comes from Mytilus californianus, assembly GCF_021869535.1. Lineage (NCBI taxonomy): Eukaryota > Metazoa > Mollusca > Bivalvia > Mytilida > Mytilidae > Mytilus > Mytilus californianus. The sequence goes on from NW_026262648.1 coordinate 3,214,854, forward strand.
GGCATGAAAATACGGATATTACTAGTATGGTATTAAAATTTGTTGAAAAAGTTCTTCTTTTTCCTTATACTTCCTGTCCATTCAACAGGTTAAATATTCTGGCAAGTTGTGTGTGATTAATGATTGGCTGAACAATATTGTTGAATTGGTTAGTTTCTGCATGGGGATGGTCACTTTAGACTTAAATATCTTAAGTGACTTTGCTGTGTCGATATTTGGACGAGTTTGTTCAAGTCATTGATTCGTGTTTTGGAAGACGGACCATTTCCTGCAATCTTTTGTATTATAAATATGTTTTATGTAGTTATTCTTTTCCATGGCTACCAGCTCATTTGTTATTTTGTAACACACGATAAGTCGTGATTCATTACGTCTCGTTTGTAAGTTCATATATCATTTTGCTGACACTTGATCTATATCTGTCTGCTGGTTACCTATTGTTTTTCTTCTTCATATGATTAAGTTAATCGGAAGAGTCGATTTAGAACACGGAAGTGGGTGACATGATATTGATTGTTCGTCGTTTGAATCTTATTCTGACTATGCGTTTCTTAAGTTTTATTCCATATTGATACGTAATTCATTTACAGTCAGGAAATATACATCTAAATTTTCTGTGATTATTATTACAAATAACAGTATTATAAAAAAAAAGAAAGATAATTTTTTTGTGGTATGATTGCTAATGAGACAAATCTCAACCAGAGACCAAATGACGTAGAAATAAGCAACTATATATCACCGCATGGCCTTCACCAATGAGCAAAACCCGTACCGCATAGTAAGCTATAAAAGGCCCCGAATTGGAATCAGTGAAAGATATGATAATATATTCTGACAACGGAGATAACATTTTAATCCGGAAGTTAGTTTTTTTTTCAATCCAATGATGTGCATTTGAGGTGGAAAGAATTGTTCTCAGAAAAAATAGTTTAAATAATCATTGTTTTTCTTCCACCACTTTTTGAAATTGATATTTTTTTTGACAAGATATCGAACAGATTTTCAGTACATGGTATCGAATAGTAATTACGCGTTCGCAGTTGACTATGTGTAATCGGAAGTTGCTAATTGTCTCCCTTTATTCATGAAAAAAAATGCCTAAATCTATATAATTTTTTTCAATCAGTGTGAAATAAATTATCTTCTTACAATGGAACTGACTTTAGACCAGAAACTATTATTTATCACCAAATTTGTTTTATAAACTGGTTTGAGACCTCACAAAACATGTTTAATCCCGCCACATGTTTGCGCCTGTCCCAAGTCAGGGACCTCTGGCCTTTGTTAGTCTTGTATGTTTTTTAAATTTTGGTTCATTTATATGTTTCGGAGTTTAGTGTGACGTCCATTTTCTCTGAACTAGTATACATTTTGTTTAGGGGCCAGCTAAAGCCCGCCTCCGGGTGCGGGATTTTCTCGCTGTGTTGAAGACCCTTTAGTGGCCTTCAGCTGTTTTCTGCTTTTTGGTCGAGTTGTTGTCTCTTTGACACATTCCTCGTTTCCATTCTCAATTTTACTTGGGTTTAGTGGAAAGACCTTCAATTGTTCAGTGTCAGAACAATTGGTTTTTAATATTTATTTAACAACGGTTCATGAAACTAGCTTGTGAAAAAAAATAACACTTACTAACAATGAATAGTACGGAATGAAAAAGAAACAAATTTGTTTGAAATAATATAATTGATAAAGTAATACAATAAGGAAATAAAGAAATGAAATTAATATTTCAATTAGTTTTAAATTTATGAAATTAGTAAGATTGAGGAGATGAATTTAATAAATAACCATTTTATATATATGAATAAATTCAAACTGTTATAGAGAAACAACTGTCATTATATGTTATAATGTAAACCTGTCAGAATCAGTTATCGGGTAGAACAGTCAAAATCGGTTCTACTAGGTAAGAACTGTAAAAAAAAAAGGTGTTTAAGGGTAAAACCGCTTCTATCAGAAAAAACTATTCAAAGACGTCAAGAGAACCGTTCTACAAACTGTCCATTCTCTTGGCAGTCCCTGACAAACTTTTAGGAGGTAAAAACTGATTTAAACTATAATTCAAGCAAAGCGCTTCGGACGCATAACATTTATTAAGGTAGATCTGTTGTTTTTTTTAATTTCTGATCATCCCTTCCGGGCATGTTGCAAAAATACTTTTTTTGTTTTTAAAATGTTTACCAAGTATTATTTAATATACAACAGAAACATCTAAAACTTGAAAGTTTAGGCTTAAACTATCAAAAGATGAAGTGTCGTTTAAAAGAATTTAAAATTTTCAAAATAAATCCTTTTAAAATAAGGGCAGATAATTATATTGAATTTGATAGGACAATTTATGTTTTTTTTTATTTTCAAGAATCAATCGTCGAACATGTAGACACCCGAACTGCCTTAAGTGTTATTTTCATTTTTTGTAATAAAGCATGAAAACAAGCTCAGTGATCCCCACTTTTATTTTTGTTTTGGGCAGTATTTATTGAAAAGTTTATCCTCAAACTATGTTTTAATATTCTATCATCTAGTTTTTTAGTTGTAATCTCTGTCCTGCCTTTTTATTTTTCACTCTATTCGGTCCTGACTTTTTTTTTACATAAATTGTCATCCTGCCTTTTTTTTGCAAAGTGTCTCATCCTGCCTTTTTTTTGCAAAGTGTCTCATCCTGCCTTTTTTTTTAACTCAAAACTCCTGTCCTGCCTATTTTTTCAAATTTCATCCTAGCCCCCCCCCCCCCCCCCCCCATAAAAATCAAATGGTAGCCCCCTAACAGCTTAATTAGTCTAAATGTCTAGTTAGGTATAATAGTTTAAGTCATTTGAATTTGCCCCACTCCATTTTGCAATGATTCATGTTGATATGCAAATGATTTTTTAATTCAAATTTTTAATTTATCAACTACCATTGGTGCAAAAGGAAACCTTTATTTTTTATCAGTGTGTATCTTTTATTTTGCTTGTGTCTCCATGTATTAGGATCAAGCTGCTTTATTTATAGTAAGATCGTTTTAGTAAAAATGGATTAAGCTAGAGAACTTATAAGTAGAATTGGATTCGGAAACGATAAAACAATGTTAAATGGTAATCTTCAATGGTAATATTTTAATTTGTAAAGTCCAAGCGACCAACTACGACCACTGAATTACAGGCTCCTGCCTTAGGACGGGACAGGTAATTTGCAAAAGTTAAATACGGTTATGTGTACTTATAGTTCAATTATTCTACTGCTTCTCCTAATAGTTGAAAACTACTGTCCCTTTTCCAAAGTACACATTTTTCAACGCGTTTTATAATAAAATCATGCATACATATTGATATTCAAATTAGTCCTCTAATTTAATAGATTACGCTCTAATAATTCTTAAACATGCAAAGTGCATAGTCTGGTTATTCAGTCTTAGTTTTCAATCGGATTACCAATAATTCAAATTGAAAAAAAATGCGTTTTATAATAAAAGTTATTAAGCAAAATAAAATAATTACAGATTTTAGTTGATTATGCAAACCCATATACCAGCTAACGTGATTTTAATTGAAACAATAGCTCAATTTATTGATACTACTTTTATTATTTAGAACATTTAAGTTTTTGATTATCAAGAATTAAAGAAAATATCCAGAGATTTCAATCTACCAAACTAAATCCTATTTTAAGGGTTAACAATGAATGTGGGATAAAATATACATTGTTATATTTTCTAATACATGTAATACAAGAATGATATAAAAATAATGAAATGTGGTATGATTGCTAATGAGACAATTATTCACCAGACCAAATGACGTAAATGTTTGCTTTGTCTCCGAAACTTTTACGGAATTATAACCATGGCTTATTTAAGATTGTAATGCCAAAAGAGAGAAATTCGCCAAAAGAAAATGGTATCATTTTAAACATTAATTTTATAACATTTTTCTATTCCGGGAATCGAACAATATTAGAAGCATTCTTCAGAAAATGTTGGTTTTAAAACTTTTGATTACAATTGTTCCGTATATAAAGTTTACTTTGTAAAGGAATACTGTTAAAATTCTCAAACCAATGTGAAATGTCTTTGCGTGAATGATAAGAAAGTTTCAATCAGAATGCGGACGTACAATCAACTGCTAATAGTCTAAGATTAATTCAACGAAGGGTTGCAATCTAATTTTTTAAGCTTTAAATAAGCTTCCGTAGCTTCAAACCAAAATATTACCATATAAACAATAAGCAACAAAAGACTCGAATCTACCTCTAGTTGCAATGAAGCTAGACAAGAATAACATATTAAGTGCCGACACCGGACAGATAATTTGCAAAGGTGGCAGACGCACGCATGTACTTTGGAGTCCAGTGGTCTCTTACTCTTAACTCACACTTTCAACGCATTTTTACAATAAGATCATGCATGAATATCGATATTAAAATTATATACTTTTATTATTTCTAAGATTGGTTTCAAATGATTCCCCAAAAATGCAAAGTACAGTACATGTATCCTGTAATTCAGGTCTTATACTACATTTAGCGACAATATTAAATAGGATTTGATTGTCACTTAACCAATTTGGTAGTGAGTTGTTTCCATAGAGAGCTCTTGATTATAACACATTATCACATGTTATCTTGTGATAACCTTGTTATTACTTTGGTGATTTGGCATAAACAGACACAGGCACTTGTCTCTGAAAAAGATAATACATGTACCTATATACTTTAATATGTGTTATATTAAAGTATATAATAGTTTTTTTTAGTGTCTGTGTAAACAGAGTAATATTCTGTCCCTCAAATATGTAGGATATCGCTTACTCAGCGTCTCATCGTCAACTGATTAAGTCATTAGTCCCGAACTTGATCGCCAGATGGATCGACTGAACAAGCTTAAGTGTAAAGCGTTTGTTATGTAAAAAGAAAAAAAAATAGAAATGAAATGAAAACAAAACTTAAAAGTAGAGAATATTAGCAGCCTATCAATATTCTCTTATATGTAATTGTATGATATAATAAAATGAAAAGAAAAGAAAAAATGAATAGAAAGATATAATCGTACATTTGAAAAGCAGGAAACTGCAGTTTAATAAAGGTACAAGAGACAAGCCTTAAATCAGCGGTTGGATAAAAGACAAAGTTATTCACTTATCTGGAACTGCAATAGACTTTTTAATCGAATTTTTACGGGAACTCGAAGTCTAACATTAACCTAAACTCTAACTTGAAATCAAAGTTGAGCTAAATCTTTAATTATTATTTGATCTCTGCTTAGCTTTTTTATTCATTTCTTTGAAAAACAAGTATTGCGCAAAAAGGGATGATTTCAGCCTTCCAATGGTCAACTTTACACTTCTATGTAATTTATAAACATTCCAGCAGGGCCGACTGTGGAGTAAACACCTCCCAGTCGATGCGATATTCCAGAGCTTGCGTTACCTATCATGATTTTATTGATAAAGGGTTGCTGCTTACGGGACAGATATTGGATCAAGGGTCCCAATTGTTACGTTGAAGTAATTCCTTTAGACGTATTACGAACGCCATCCCGAGTTGATTGAGCGTTATTGAATGTGTCTGGCACAGATGACCACGGATACGTTAAAATTGTCGTTACCACAATCTCGTCCTCTTTTCTTTCATCGTTCTAATAAACATGCATGCAATATCTCCCAATGAACGCAAAGAAGACAACAATCAAACAATAAATCAATCTTTTTCTACATTGTGACATCACCGAATGAGATTTATCCCTGAATTTTTACTAACCATATGCAACATAGATGTGTGTCTAGTGGATAAGGATCTACTTACCCTTCCGGAGCACCCCAGATCACCCCTAGGTTTTGGTGGTGTTTGTGTTGCTTAGTCTGTTATATTTTATGTAGTGTTTTGTGGACTTGTTAGTCATTTCGTCTGAGTTTTTTGCAATAGCGGTGTCAGTTTATCTTCGACTTATGAGTTTCGAATGTTCCTTTCATATCTTCGACGTCTTTTTTATAGATCTGGGAAATATGTTGAATCAAAATCAATTCATTCAATCTTTTATTAGGTCTTTCCACTTTTCCGTGGAAAGACCTATTGGTTTTCTTCTGATTATTAGGTCTTTCCACTTTTCCGTGGAAAGACCTTTTGGTTTTGTTCTGATTATTATTTTTTTTCTTCCGCCTATTTTTTTTTCCTTTGCTGTTTTTTTTGTTTTGCAAGATGTCGCTTAGACCTATAGTATATGATATCGAACAGTTAATACGCTTTTGAAACTGACACCGCGTAACCAAAAACTTTTCGATGTAAGAGTTACCTCCCAGAACACTGTTTTTCTTGTTATTACTAATACGTCGCAACCGCATAAGAAACTGACTAATTTATTTTACCAAATTGCTCGTTATATCCTCAGGATGATTTGATTAATTTTGACCGAAGCTATCTCGAGACTCCATATGAGAGTTATTTACTCTTATGCATTTGATATAAGTGATGTGCATTTGTAACTGAAAAACCATAACTTATAGAGACCTGAGGTCTTTTGATTTGAGGTCCTCGGACCAAAAAAAAGAAAATAAGGTCAAGGTCAAAGGTCAAGGTCATATTCTAAATTTTGATTTTGGCTTGTTATCACTTATTTTCAGAGATTGTATAAGATATCGACAAAATATGTTTACATAATTGTTAGTTGCAACATGTCATAACACCTAAATTTTAGTTGAAAGGGTACGTAGACATTTAATGGGAGTTTTCGCCCCTTTTATTTCTAATATTAGCTGTATGGTAATATAACTCATTAACAATATATAGTAGAGACCTAGAGTGTTTTGATTTGAGGTCCTTGTTTTATGACCTTGAAATTGGGGTCAAGGTCAAAGTTTGATTTGACGTTCTAGATTTGGACCTTTGCTTTAACTTTTAATGTTTGCCTGATAAAGCTATGGTACTTTGTGCATTAAGTTGCAAGCCATATGACCTTCAAAAAAATCAACCGGAAATGACCTTTTGTAAACCGGAAGTAGCTATTTCTTGTCTATATTTAATGTAAAAGTACATAGAACCATATATTTTTGAAATCAGTGTCAAGTAAACTATCAAATGATACCGGAAGTGACCTTTTTCAAACCGGAAGTAACAAATTATCTCCCTTATTTCAAACAAAAATGTATAGAAACCATATATTTTTTAATTCAGCGTATAATAAGCTATCATTTTGCGCTGAAAATTACATTTCTAACCGAGTTTTAATATTTTTCACATCAAAATATATCGTTTCGGGTGGAAAGACCTTTAATTGTTCTCTGAACAATTGGTTTTTAATTTTAATTTTTTTTCTTCCGCCTACTATTTTTTCCTTCGCTGTTTATTTGTTTCGCAAGATGTCGCTTAGACATATGGTATATGATATCAAACAGTTAATACGCGTTTGAAACTGACACCGCGAAACCAACAACTTTTCCATGTAAGAGTTACCTCCCCGAACACTGTTTTTCTTGTTATTTCTTATACGTCACAACCGTACAAGAAACCGACAAATTTATTTGACCAAATTACTCGTTTTATCCTCGGGATGATTTGATTAATTTTGATCGAAGCCGTACAGAGATTCCATATGAGAGTTATCTCCCCTTTTGTATTTGATATATGTGAAATGTATTTGTAGCTGGCAAACCATAAGTGATAGAGACCTATGATCTTTTGATTTGAGGTCCTTGGTCCATAAAAATGAAAATGATGTCAAGGTCAAAGGCCAAGGTCATGTTCAAAATGTTGATTTTGCCTTGTTATCACTTATTTTCAGAAATCTTATAAGATATTGACAAGTTTTTTTTACAGAATTGTTAGTTGCGACATGTCATAACATGTAAATTTGAGTTGAAAGGGTACAGAGACATTTAATGGGAGGTTTCTTCCCTATTATATTTAAAATTACACGTATGGTGATATAACTCATTTCTCATATATAACTAAGACCTAGGGTCTTTTGATTTGAGGTCCTTGGTTTATGACCTTGACATTGAGCTCAAGGTCATAGGATAATTTAACGTTCTAGATTTTGACCTTTGCTTTTACCTCATATGTATACATGATAAAGCCATTAGACTTGTTGCATTAGGCTGCAAGCCATTTGACTTTGAAAAACCCAACCGGAAGTGACCTTTTTTTAAACCGGAAATAGCTACTTTTTGTACTAAATTAATGTTAAATTTTATAGAACCATATATTTTCGGAATCAGTGTCAAGTTAACTATCATACGATACCAGGAGTGACATTTTTCAAACCGGAAGTAAAAAATTATCTCCCTCTTATTTATATTTTTTTTGTAGAGAAACCATATATTTTTGGAATCAGCGTACAATAAGCTGTCATTTGACGTTGGAATTGACCTTTAAAACCAAATTTTAATATTTTCATATCAAAATAGATCCTTACTGGTGGAAAGACCTTCAATTGTTCTCTGAACAATTGGTTTTTAATTATTATTTTTTTTCTTCCGCCTAATTTTTTTTCCTTCGCTGTTTTTTTGTTTCGCAAGATGTCGCTTAGACATATGGTATATGATATCGAACAGTTAATACGCTTTTGAAACTGACACCGCGTAACCAAAAACTTTTCAAGGTAAGAGTTACCTCCCCGAACACTGTTTTTCTTGTTATTACTTATTCGTCGCAACCGCATAAGAAACCGACAAATTTATTTTACCAAATTACTCGTTATATCCTCGATTTGATTAATTTTGACCGAAGCTATCCGGGGACTCCATATGAGAGTTATTTCCCCTTATGCATTTGATATAAGTGATGTGCATTTGTAACTGAAAAACCATAACTTATAGAGACCTGAGGTCTTTTGATTTGAGGTCCTCGGTCCAAAAAAAAAAGAAAATAAGGTCAAGGTCAAAAGTCAAGGTCATATTCTAAATTTTGATTTTGGCTTGTTATCACTTATTTTCAGAGATTGTATAAGATATCGACAAAATATCTTTACAGAATTGTTAGTGGCGACATGTCGTAACACGTAAATTTTAGTTGAAAGGTTACGTATACATTAAATGGGAGTTTTCACCCTTTTATATCTAATATTAGCTGTATGATAATATAACTCATTAACAATATATAGTAGAGACCTAGAGTGTTTTGATTTGAGGCCCTTGTTTCATGACCTTGAAATTGGGGTCAAGGTCAAAGTTTGATTTGACGTTCTAGATTTGGACCTTTGCTTTAACTTTTAATGTATGCCTGATAAAGCTATGGTACCTTGTGCATCAAATTGCAAGCCATATGACCTTGAAAAAATCAACCTGAAATGACCTCTGAAACCGGAAGTAGCTATTTCTTGTCTATATTTAATGTAAAAGTACATAGAACCATACATTTTTGGAATCAGTGTCAAGTAAACTATCAAATGATACCGGAAGTGACTTTTTTCAAACCGGAAGTAACAAATTATCTCCCTTATTTCAAACAAAAATGTATAGAAACCATATATTTTTAAATTCAGCGTATAATAATTTGGCGCTGAAAATTACATTTCTAACCGAGTTTTAATATTTTTCACATCAAAATATATCTTTTCGGGTGGAAAGACCTTCAATTGTTCTCTGAACAATTGGTTTTTAATATTGTTCTTACATCTGTTCTGAAAAAAAAATCCACATGCTTGTTATCAGATGTTCTCTGAAACTACATGTCCAATTGACCCCAAAATTTGCAGTCAGCAGGGTATACATGTATTACATCTTCATAAAACAACGTGGTGCAGATATCCTAGAGAAAAGAAATTGCAATGCCGTAAAAATCGCTTGCTATTTCCGTAAATCTCAGTGAAATCCTACAATAAAACGTCCGCTCCTAGATTGAAATACAAATCTGTGTTACAAACTGCTACTGAAAAATGTACATTATATGAAAATAATCAACAAACGTGTTTTAAAATTACACAGGATCAATTAAATCCAAAGCATGCACTGCCTGTGAACTGTGATCAAAACAGCAATTACCTACAATGACAAAAGAAATACATTGTGTAAATTCCGTCGCTATACATGTTGTCTGTTTAACGTCCCCACCTAAAAAGAAATAAAGTTTTCGCTAATATAAAGCCTCGTCACGTGACGCCACAACCTGGCGCAAGACAAAGACGCGCGCGGACCCTGAAATAGAATAAAAACTTTCCAAACTAAATATAGAAACTTAACCAACACACTAATATGGACCCTTTAAAGAAAGAAAAAAAGAAAAAAAAGAAACAAACAAACAAACAAACAAACAAACAAACAAACAAAGAAACAAACAAACATACACATATATCAATCAATCATGTTTCACAGGGGGAAAGACCTTTACAATTGCTTTTTAAAGCAATTGATTTATATTTGAATTTGAATAGGTTTATTAAATTACTGTTTTATAGACATATCATATCATGTTGTTTACATCCATCAGAGACACAGAACTGGTAGTCATCCTCATAATATAAATAAGCTCATATCTTCGGATAAAGATTACGCATTCAGGTTCAAAAGAAACATTTTTAAATTTTGGAAATAATCCCACTTTTTAAGTAGGAAGAAAAATCATAAGTCTAATCTTGGCAATTAAACACTCGAATCTTCCAACTTTTTTTTATAGGAATATCTTTGTCGGATAAATAAAAAACTATGTTTTTACGTTCTGTCAACGGTTTTATAACACTTTAATGAAGCTATATCTACATTAATCCTTAAGACCCTCTCATGACACCTCATTTAAAATAACAGAATTAGTAAGATAGAATGTACAGTTTATGGAAAATGCGCATCGAAAAAAAAAACAAAAAAACTTAAAAGCGATATTTATTGAATATGCCAGTGTGAGCTTTTGACATCTCGTGGCGCCCGTCGTCGTCCGCCGACCGTCGTCGTCTGTTAACTTTTACAAGATCTTCTCCTCTGTAACTGTCAGGCCAAATTTTACCAAACTTGGCCACAATCATAATTTGGGTATCTTATCTAAAAAATGTGTCCGATGACCCCACCTGAAAACCAATGGGGCCGGCATGGCTAAAAATGGAACATAGGGGGAAGATGCAAGTTTTGTCTATTATCTTGAAAACTGCTAGGAATAGAGAGAAAATCTGATAGGAGCAGAAATGATAGAATGTTGTGATCTGCTAGCTGTTCCTTTATGTCAAAACTGTCAGACGACTTTTATATTAGTTATTGCCCTTAAATATCAAATTAGCATTTTTTTTTCATTTTTGCTTATTCTTTTGAAAACCATATTATATAGAGAGAAACCTTTATTAGGAAAAATTATCAGAAAGACAAGATCTACAAATAAGTCAAAGGGCCGAAATCGTCAGACGACTCATAATGCGAGTTATTGTCCTATTTTGACGAATTTTACCATTTTGTTTTTGGGCGTTTTTGATTTATATCTTACAAAACCTTCTCCTCTGAAATTGCTCAGCTAAATTTACCCAAACTTCGCCACAATCATTATTAAGGTATTTACTTTGAAAATGTGTCCAATGACCCCGCCTGAAAACCAAGATGGCCGACATATCTAAAAATAGAACACAAAAACCGCTATGAATAGAGAAAATCTGACAGTGGCAAAAGTGTTCCAAGATGATGAGATCTACCAACTATCTATTTACGTTAAAACTTTTGACGACTTCTTATAGGAGTTTTTGCCCTAAAAATTCAAATTTTAGTTATTGTTTTTTTTTCATTTTTGCTGATTATTTTGGAAACTATTATAAATAGAAAGAATCTCTTATTAGCATGATTAGGAGATGGGATAATAAAAAAAATAATCTACAAATAAGTCATATGGCTAAATTCGTTAGACGACTCCCTATTGGATTTATTGCTCTTTAAAGTTGATTTTTACCCCTTTTTTGCGTTTTTGCATAATATTTCTTTAAATAGCCAATATGATCAAGACAAGATCTATAAATAAGTCAAAATGACAGAAATCGTCAATCGACTCCTCACTGAAGTTAGTGCCCTTTAATGGCGATTTATCCCATTTTTAGCATTTTTGCCTATACTCGAAAATTATAAAAGATAAATAGAAACTTCTAAATAGCAAAAGCGGTCAGCAAGACAAGATCTAGAAATAAGCCACAAGCAGTGTCAAAAGGGGGATTGTAAAACACTTTCAATTTTAAGATTTTTTTTTTATTTTTCAATTTTTAATTTTTTGAAATGTTTGCCTGGTCTATCTGGACTATCATCATCTAAATATATACCATCTGAAAGCGGTGAAAACGTTTTGTGGTGCTTAACTGAAGAGGAATTAGGGGTTTTGTAAGAAAAAAAACCTGAAACAGACGCACTGTGCAAGAGAGACATTTATTGTCGAAATGCGCATCTGGTGCAGACAAATTGGTACCGTTTATGTTATTGCTACCACTTGGTCGATGCCTCTGCTGGTGGACTGATAGTCCCCGAGGGTATTACTAGCCCAGTAGCCAGTACTTCGGTACTGGCATGAAAACACGGATTTTGTGTTATTAAAATTTGCTGTTACAAAAGTTTGAAAATTATATAAAACTAAGGAATGTATCTCCCTCATGCAAAGCTCTGATTCCTTGCCCGGCGTTGGCTTTACTTTTTTGTCCCTTTTGGTTTATAGCTCTTCATCTTTTTAATAAGCTTTGGATTTTCAAATATTTTGGCCTCGAGCATCACTGAAGAGACATTTATTGTCGAAATGCGCATCTGGTGCAGAAAAATTGGTACCGTTTATGTTATTATAAGCAAACAACTGCGTTGGCAGGACGATGACGAACCTATCCCAATCGGAGGCAAAATCGTGGTGAAAGAGACCATGAAGGACCTCCGCCAGATAGCTAATGATGAGGGTTTGAGGGGGTACAGTATGAAATCAAAGGAGACGTTAATCAAGCTCATTGAGGAAAAACCAACCGGATATTTACCCGCGAAGAGGATTTTACCAAGAAGGAGTTGAAAACCCTCGCAAAGAGACGCTATATCACCAAGTACTCTTGGCTAAGCAAAGACGATCTACTCGAATTGGTAAGAAATGCATTGGTTGAAGACGACATCAAAGTCATTGATAGACGCGAAGCGCTAAATGGTGTTTTTGGCACGGTGGTCATTGAACCTTTGAAGCAGCATGATTTAAATACGTTTTTTAAGGTAAATGAAAACACAATTTCCAGTAAAATTTCGGAAGCACTTACTAAAAAGAATAGTTTAAAGGTGCAAGTAGTGGTTCAAGTGGAGTTGGTGAAAACCAACCTCGCAACTGTAGAGAGAACCTACATTATTCACTTTTTTAGATCGTCCGTTGTTACTATGACTCAATCATCGGACCTTTAATTGGAGATCGCATTTATGACGGAGAAGGTGAGAGAATATCTGGCAAAGTATATGCGTGAAGGTAGTGAATGGACAATTGGTCATATCGATAAATTCATTTAAACAAATTTAATCCACTCAAGGGGCTCTTACATAGCAACTCCATCAGCACTTTCCAAAAAGCAAGCGATTGTTAACTAAGAAACGAGGATGAGCGGTGTTTTCAATGGGCGGTGTTAGCAGAACTACATCATGATGAGGTAGATAAGAATAATCCCCACCAGCTGGTTAATCAATACAAGAAATGGGAAAACCAGCCTATCCGTCCACGTCCTTTTTGTGTTTTGTTAGATGTATTTCTATTTGTATCCTTCTGATGAGTTAAGTCTTTTTCAACTGATGTTTATAGTTTGTCCTTATGTTGTACTGTTACACCACTGTCCAAGGTTAGGGGGAGGCTTGAGCGCTCACAAACATGTTTAACCCCGCCACATTCTTTATGTGTCTGTCCCAAGTCAGGAGCCTGTAGTTCAGTAGTTGTCGTTGGTTCATGTCTGTCATATTTGTTTTTCGTAAACTGTTTTGTTATAAATTATGCCTTTTGTTTTCTCAATTGAATTGTTTCATATTTTTCATATCGGGGCCTTTTATAGCCGACCACACGGTATGGGTTTTGCTCATTGTTGAAGGCCGTACGGTTGCCTATAATTGCTTACATCCACTTCATTTGAACTTTGGTGGATAGTTGTCTCGTTGGCAATCATATCACATCTTTTTATATTAAGTTTGACGGTATTGAATTTCCAATGTCACTTAAATCATTTAATAAATTTGTTGAAAAAACAGAATCCAGATCTGTAGATAAACGTTTTTAGATTTAACGTTCGAGAAAAAATAGATACTTTGAGAATATCTTTCTACGATAGAAATAGAAATAACGAAAATATCAAACACATAGACATCTTTTTTTTACTAACGCCAGCAAACAGAATTACTGTTGGATTAAAAACTTATCACGCCTTTTGACGTCTCGAGTAACAAATCACAAAGAATCAGTCTATTTCTGTCGAAGGTGTTCGAATCACTTTTCTAGAGAAGATATTTTAGACGAACACATGGACTATTGCAATCAAAAGGAGACAGTTAGAATCGAGATGCCTGAAAACGGCACCTTTATAAATTTTCAAAACCACAAACATAAAATGCGAGTTCCAATCGTGATTTATGCCGATTTTGAATGTTTTTTTTAGAGAAGATACACTCTTGTCAACCCGATTTTTATTGTCGTGTAAAATATGCACATAGAGACTAGAAAAAAGCAGACGTGTACTGTGGAGAAGATGTAGCGAAAAAGTTTCTTCAATGTATGGAGCAGGAAGTAAGAGAGATCGCTAAAATTTACAAAGACAAAAAAGAAATGGTGATGACGGAGAAAGAAAAGAAGAGTTTTGCAGCAAGTACACACTAACATTTGCGATGGTGCATTGGGTAAGGATAAAGTTCGTGATCACGGTCACCTTATGGGTAAGTTTCGCGGTGCTGCACACAAGGAGTGTAACTTAGAGTTTCAACTTCAAAAGCATGTACCCATCGTGTTTCACAATTTAAGTGGGTATAACGCTCATTTGTTTGTGAAGGATTTAGGCGAAGGACAGATTCGCTGTATCCCAACCACGGATGAAAAGTACATATGTTTTTCTAAGAAAGTATATGGAGATTTGGAGATGCGATTTATCGATTCATTTAGGTTTATGCCAAATTCCCTAGAAACCTTGGCAAATAATCTAATGAATGAAAATATTCAAGGCGGTGAAAAAGTGTTTTGGTTGCCGTTACGACATAATAACCAGGGAAGGAGTGTATCGTTTTGATTATATGGATAGTCCCAGGAAAATGAGGGGAAACAGAACTAGCATGCAAGAACGAGTTTTTCAGCACACTGTATGGTGAGCACATTAGCGACATGGATCGTGCACACGCTCAACGTATGTTTCAAGCATTTGGATGTCAATCGATGGAAGATTATCACAATCTCTACCTAGTAAACTAGAGGACATTTTTGAGGACTTAAGGTATATTTGTACAGTGGACTATGGACTCGATCTCATGCATTATTACACATCACCTGGACTGTCCTATGATGCAACTTTAAAAATAACTCAGACTAGAACTTCTTTCAGATCCCGACATGCATTTGATGTTTGAGAACCAAGTTAGAGGTGGAATTTCTATTATTTCTCATCGACATTGTAAGGCGAACAACAAATACACGAGTGATTATTATAAGACACAACCCACCAAAATACTTAACCTATCTAGATGCCAATAATTTATATGGATGGGCCATGACACAACATTTACTCACAGATGATTTTAAATGGGGAGAACACATTTTAAAGTGTTAAAATTGAGAGACGATCACCAGTATGGAGCTTCGGTGGAATGTGATCTAGAGTATTAATGAAAGTACATCGCAACATTAGATTAAAATATCACCATGGCTCAAGACATATATTGATCTCAACATCTATCTTAGAACCAAAGTAAAAACCGATTCTGAAAAAGATTTTTTTAAGTTGATGAACATATCATTGTTTGGGAAGACCATGGAGAAGATTCGTAAAATAGTCAATGTCAAATAAGTAACAACAGAGAAGCAGGCATTGAAGCTTGTAGCCAAACCTAACTTTGATCGTCGAGTTGTATTTACTGAGTATTTGGTAGCAGTTCACATGAAAAGAGCCAAACTCAAATTTGATAAACCCGTCTACTTAGGAGCATGTACCTTTAGATATTTCAAAGATTGTAATGTATTAATTTCATTGTGGGTTCATACGGAAAATGCATGGTGATAACGCTCGATTTCTGTTTAACAACACCGACAGTTTATGTTATGAGATTCAAACCGAAGGATATTACACCACACGTTTGATATAAGTTTGACACATCAAACTATGCAGCCGAACATTCATCAGGAATTTCAACGGGTGTGAACAAGAAAGTACCTGGTGTGATGAAGGATGAATGTGCAGGTAAAAGCATGAAAGAATTTGTCGGTCTTCGAGCAAAACTGTATGGATATTAGATTAATGATGGTAAAGAAACCAAGAAAGCCAAATGAGTGAAAAAGTCAGTCGTCAAACGTAACATCGATTTCGAGGACTATAAAAGATACCTTATGACACAACAAGAATGTTATAAATCTATGAATGTGTTTCATAGTCATCTTCATGAGATCTTCACCGATCTACACAACAATATCGCCCTTTCGGCCAAGGATGATAAACGTTACATCTTACCAGATATAATCAGTACACTGGCACATGGACTCGACAAAATTAAGGAGAAATCTAACTTATAAATTAAGAATGAATTTCTTAGTACCCATTGATGGACCTGTTGGAATTGGTAAAACAAAACTACATTGTTAAATTCGTTAGCAAAAAAAAAAAAAAAACAAAAACACCTGCGTTTGTCAGAACCTGTTGAACAAGATACGCTTTTAGAAGCAATTTACTTTGAAATGGCTCATAAGAAAACAGGTATGTTAGATTATGCATTTGCATTACAGTATTAAATTTTACTCGCGCAAAAGGAATTGATTCGACCTGTTTGGAATACAACTCATTCAATTATCATAGAAGAACATTGGTTATGGTGTGGTCGACAGATGTTCGTAGAACAATTAAAGAAAATAATGGTAGAGGGATCGTTTAAACTTTTAGATCATTACTATAATCTGTGGACGCATAAACCCGATGTGCTTATTCTTCTAACAACTCCACAAGACGTTATTTTTAATCGTATTATGAATCGCGGACAAACATCAGGGTAGAACGGTTCGAAAAGTATTTGCAGACACTTATGAATGCGTATGAACATTTAGTAACACCTCATACTCACGTCATACAAGTGGACACAAATTATAGTGCTAAAGATGTCTTGGTAAAAGTAAAAATGATTATAGAACAACAATATTAATAATTAAAAAAAAAACCCTTAAAGAAATTTGTAAATGAAAATAAGAATGCCTAGATTAAACAAACGTCATAATAATTCAATGTAATTAGAACGACAACGTTTTAACACTCATAAACAGTGGATGGATGCTAACCAATGACGATTGAAACTCCGCGCTCGTTTGAAGGCTAGAAAACTTAAAATAAATGAACCGAATACACAACACAATTCTTCCCAACACATCCCTTTCGAACAGACAGTTGGAGAAAGCAGCCAGTAATCTTAAGATACCTCATTTTAGAGGTGTATTTATGCGGGACACCTTACATCTAAACCACACAGTAAAGAGTGTGGTATTTTAAACCATGATACCTTTATGGGTCCGGAAACACATTGGACGTGTTGGTTTAAGAATACAACCAGCACAATCGACTCTTATGGATTATCACCCCCTGACGAAATGGTACACTACTTAAAACCTAAAACTTACTACAAAACTGATGAACTTCAGATAAGAGGAACAGTGGTCTGTGGTCTTGTTTGTATGTGTTGAAATGTTTGTCGGAAGGTCAACTTTTTGCTGAAGTCGTGCATATGCTGCAACAAAACGGTGGGACAAGTGAAAGACGGTATGCGTAAAACCGAAGCATTACTATACGAGTGTAAGCAAATAAAAACGGATATAAACCAAATGGAGAAAGAATATTATGCAACCATAAAAAAACGTAAGAAAAAAGTGGATACGTCTGAAACAATACTGCAACAAGAACTCGAGGGAAAAGTGTATAAGTATGAAACCACCATACAACAAAATATCGATACATCGGTGGAACGTTTGTTACTAATGCAAGGTATTACCAGTGCAGCAATCGAAATGGGGATCTTCCAAGAACGAAAAAAATGCTTACTCATTTTATTGCATGTCTGATAGGTTGATCCAAGAATTAAATGACTTAGGATACACTTTCCGTTTGACAATGATCTCTTTCACACCGCCCTTCGTTCGTTTTTGCAAAACTTTTGCGATGCGATACAAATCTTTATCCGTCTTTTGAAGTTCGGGCTCGTAGAAAGAACCTTGTATTTCCTCGTCATTGAAATCCTTGATACAATAGGTTTGGAGTTGAGTGTTTAATACGTGGGACACCGTAAAGATTTCTTCGGTCCACCTAGGAGTGTATCCCTTTTAAAAAATGCCTTTCATTTTAGTGATTCGAACTTTATCCCCTTCTTAAAATTTAGCCTGTTTTAATGGAAGAATCTTACCATATATATTGCAATAGACTTTATTTTCGTGTTATTTTTGACTTGCAACAATAGGAGTCATTTTAATAGATCTATGTTTAGACGTATTGTAGTGATGAACGAGATCATCCAACACATCGATGCAAGTACGTATAGAATTGGCTGAAAAATATTTAAACATTTTTTTTTCATGGTGCGGTTCCATCGTAAAACGACAGTCGATTTCTCTTCATTCTCGGTAGAGTACAGTTCAATGTCATGCTTCCGAAGTAGTTCCTTGACCTCTTTGTTGTAAAATTCATTAAATTTTATCTGTCCATAATTTTTGAGGAATACGTGATGATGATTTGAATACCGCTTGGAAGGCAACTCTCACCGTCACACCTTTCTTATTTTTGAGCGGTATGAGCATTCCGTATTTGGAAAATACATCGATGATACTTAGAATGAATTTAAATTCTTTGTTATCGCGAATATCCACAAGATCGGCAGTCCGAATCTCATCCGCACCTCCAGCGTTTTTGGAATTTACGTCGAACGGGTTTATGTAATTCTTCTGCTGATTGATCCGTCCAAAGCACTTTTTTTAAAGTCCTAAACTAAATCGCATTTTGGTACCGATCAGGGGTTTAACGATACCACGATCCAATTTCTCTCTCACGATTGGATTGTTGATGGAGTCTAATTGACTTAACATATTTTTTATCACACACAGAATTACGTGTCGGTGTATCTTTGTGTCTAGCATAACAGAGATCATGACGATAGGCAGCTTCATCGACTCGATTGATAGGTTTAGACTAAGATTTAGGCGTTTTTTCTGCATTGAGTCGTTTATTCAACTTAGTACCAGGTCCCGTAAACTGATGTCCCGGAAGATGCATTTCTACGGGCAGACTTTTTTCATAAAAACCCTTACCACTATTGGTTTTGACAAACTGAGATTTCTTAGATCACCACACGACGCAAATTCCACCTCTTCGTCGTCGTCCGTTGCTAGTCGTATCTTCGAAGAGACTTTTCGTTTCTGTATTTCTCTTACATTTCAAACAATAGAATGTCATTTTATTTAAATAAATGGAAGACTTTCAAGGTATCTCGTATAATGAAACGACTGCGACCAAAAGGAATCATTTCCTCCTTCCGCAGCGATCGATTAGAAGATTGATTATTGGAAAGTCAGACTGTGGTAAAACGACATTTCTCAACAACCTTCTCTTCCAGTCGGGGTGGTTACATTACGATTGTTTGCATGTTTTTGGAAAATCTCTTCACCAACCCATCTATTAACTCTCGCAAAAAGCATTGGAAAATGGGTCTCAAAAGAGGATATACGTTATCTTTTATCCGTCAAAAAAAAAGTCTTCACTCTTTGATCGATGTTGTTACTCTCACCCAAACAACGTTGTGGTATCGATGCCTTCTTTTTTGAACAAAGCAACGATTTACCAGACTTTCGAGAGCTTGATCCTCATCGTAAGATCTTAATGGTGTTTGATGATTTGATGTTGAGCAAACAGAATAAATGTGAAGACTATTATGTCCGCGGTCGACATAATAACGTGGATTGTTTCTATGTCAAAATTACTTTAAACTTCCACGTCAAACGATTCTGGAAAATAGTAACTTTATATGTCTTTTTAAACAAGACGCTCAAAATCTTCAACACATCGATCGCGATCATTGTTCGGATCTCACCTTTGAGGAGTTTAAAACTTGTCTGAACCTTACGGAATGTCACCATCGATCTGACTAGCCCTAAGGATTATGGAAAATACAGATCAAAATTAAAAGAGCTTTATGTCGTTTAAAAATAAAAGAATGAATAGCATTTCTAACCTTAAAGAATATTTGACTCTGTTTGTCGATAGTAGCAGTGATAGTAGCGAGGATGATGATCCTCCAAGAATAGTGTGTAAACATAACTTGTTACGTTATGACGACAAGATAAATATATTTTAACAAATCTACAATCGATTTAACAATGATAATGATATCGACAAACCTTCCATCGACAAAAACCTCAATGTAGTGCAAAGACGGTCAGAGGACCTCAATGCACTCATCCGTGTCAACCAAACCAAAACCTATGTTCAAGACATGTGAAACTTAAGGGTCAAGTGTTCCCAAAGTCTCAACCACCCCTATGCAATGCAACGACAAACAAAGGATATCAGTGTGTGAATCCATCTTCCCCAAACCAAGACAATTGCCTCTACCACTTAGAAAAAAAAAGATGGATATTTACCCCATTGTTCCGTTGGTCTATTCCTGTGAGTAAAATGTTTCTGTGAGAAAAAAAATTATTCGCTCCATCACTATAGAGCGTTCATTGTTCAAAACGTTGAACAATGAACGCTCTATAGTGATGGAGCGAATAATTTGTTTTCATCGCTCTATCGCTATATCGCTATAGAGCGTTCATCGTTCATCGCTCCATCAATCGCTCAAGAACGTTTATCGTTCAACGTTCAACATTCATCTTCATCTTTCAACCTTTATCGCTCATCGTTCAACGTTTATCGTTCATCGCTCTATCGCTATAGAGCGTTCATCGTTCATCGCTATAGAGCGTTTATCGTTCCACATTAATCGTTCATCGTTAAACGTTCATCTTTCAACGGTCATCGTTCAATGTTCATCGTTCAACGTTCATTGTTCAACGTTCATCGCTCCATCGCTATAGAACGTTCGTTACATCGCTGTAAATAAATGACGTTTGTCAACATCACCGATCCTAAACAACGTGAAATTATTGCTAAGGAGTTACACGATAACGAGCGTAGCATTCAAGCTAGCAACTTACAACAACGACCTGCCAAACAAGGATTGAGTCGTGATCTTAACAAGTTTTTTAAACCCGTCGGAGAAGCACAAGAGAAAACGTCTTCTAAGATCACCAAGACGATTGAAGATCTCACAGCGATCCTACCACTCCCTGCATTGTCTCCTCCACCTCCAGAGTTTGCAGATCCACTTCCTATCGAACTAAACGCAGACATTATTAGCGTTGGTCCTCTAGCAGAACATTATTTGATTTGACTGAGCCTGGTGATTCGGAGCACTATAGTGAGATCTTGAAAAACACCGATGCCATGTACCACGGCAACTCAGTCCTCTCCAGAACTAAAGGGAGTAAGAATTACAAATGGAACAATATCGTCTCACGTATATACAACCTAGATAAATATGGTAATTGGCTTACTCTGTCTGCCATCAGACTTTGATCAACTCTTAGATCGATTAGAGCTGTGTGTTGTTTCTACAAGGTCATGGTCATACGAGTGAGAGGTTTAGCGCTATAAAACCAGGTTCAATCCGAAATTTTCTACAAAAGAAAATGCCTGTACCAAGTCAGGAATATGACAGTTGTTGTCCATTCGTTTGATGTGTTTGTGCTTTTGATTTTGCCATTTGATTAGGGACTTTCCGTTTTGAATTTTCCTTGGAGTTCAGTATTTTTGTGATTTAACTTTTTTCTTATCAAGCTGGAAATAGTAGTGTACACAATGAAATCGTAGCCATCCTCAACGCCATGAGAAAGCGGTTTCATCAACAGTGAGGAGTACAAACAGATCATCGTAAACTTTTATAAATAAATGTTAGACATTAAGAAACGTAAATATGTGTATGGTGGTAGAAGACTGTTCGACGCGATCGCCAATTTAGCTGGACGCATGTTTACCTCTTCTGACGCTAAGACATTGTGGAGTAAAGCCATGACTGCTGCCATCAGTGCAGCTCTTAAAGGTGTTGAAAAAGGAGCTACCAAAACTGTAGATCATATGGTTCATGGTAAGTAAAAAACCCACAACAAAAACTTCTCATCAGCAAGCCCGTTTGAACAACATCATCTCATCTAAAAGCAAAAAGACTCCTCCGTTGAACAATATAATCTCAGGCAGTGGTATTGCAACCATTCACGACTTCGTCAAACGCTATAAATAAATGAATGATATACTTAGTACCACAGAAGGTTTGTCTTTTGATGAAAGTATTCAGGAGTATTAAGTCCATGAATACGAGCCCCAAACTGGAACATCCTTAAACAGTCCAGGTGCTGAAATACGAATCAACATCGAAACCCAGAATCTGTTTGTCCATTCGGCTGAGAGTTATCTTTTGGTAGAAGGACGACTTCTGAAAAACGACAACACGGCTTATGCTGATGCAGATATGGTATCCCTTGTCAACAATGGCATAATGTATCTCTTCAAAAGCATCGGTTACAGAATATCCGGTCAGCTGATTGAATATCTAAACGATCAAGGTATAGATGGAACGCCGTAACTGTCTTATTGTGTAAATATTTAATGTGTTTTGTCGCTTTGTCTTTACGTCCTGTCATTTCTTCTTTATGTTATGTGTAAATTCCTTTATTTCCTGACACTGCATCTCAGTGTTATGTCAAATTAATTATTTTTTGGTCAAACAATTGTATGATATGTCATTGCTATTTTTTGTTATCTGCAATATGCATTACAGTATGTTGTATCTACTATATATTCTGTGAATACCTCTATTTGTATGATCAACCACCTTTACGTTCTTTCACATTTCCTCTATGTTGTGTCTATTCTTCCTTTAAGTAAGTCAGTTAATAATTGCGTCCTGTCTCAAATGTGAATGTTATGTTGAATGTTCTAAACGTTTTGTTTTGATACATCTTTGTTCTATGAAAACCTCATGATATTATATTTTAATGGCTTTGTGTTGTGTTTATACATATGTATCTTCTGTGAAAAATATAATAATCATGGTATAGCTTATATGCGTTTTGCCGAACAATTGATACTCTCTGTTAACATTCAGGATGTCATGTGAATCTACTGGTGCGTTATGTGCAAACACGTATTACATTATGTGTAAACACCTATTACGTTATGTGCAAATGGCTATTACATTATGTGTGAAGTACAAATACCTATTACGTTATGTGCAAACACTTATTACATTATGTGCAAACACTTATTACGTTACGTGCAAACACCTATTACGTTAATGACAAACGCCTATTACGTTATGTGCAAACACCTATTACGTTATGGTAAACGCTTTTTTAACACAGATTAAAACAAAACGCATCAATAATATATATATATATTAACAGAATATCGAAAGTTAAGGAAATCAAAAGACTGTAATAAGTTAAAAAACAAAATGCAACCGCATTTCTTTACGGAGAATGTGAACGGAAAATAAATTTATGCTCTCTTTCACGTTTGCCAACCGGGTCATTACTATAGGTCACCATAGTTTGCATACATACTTATTATGTAATTAATTACATATGGTTTTGGAAGGCGGCTTATTATATATAACACAATCTATTTGAAAAAGAGAATTTCTATTTTATTCTCTTATTTCAATGTTTTCTATTTGTGTGAACAAAATATTCCAACAAACATTTAACTGGCATGATTGTAACACATATATTTGATAATGGTATCAAATAACACTACACAACAAAACTAGGAGAACAATCTCAAGAAATAAACACGTTTTACTTTACATATACAAGAAACGCAGAAATTATTTGTTAACAAGTATTGGGGAAATTTCCCCATAAAGTTGATAACCAATCAGATATCAATAATTTGGGAAATTTCCCCAAAAAGATGATGACCAACAACAAATCAATAGAATGAGGAAGTTTCCCTAAAACGATGTTTACGAAAAAGAAATCAATAGAAAGATAAGTTCTCCCCAAAATGATGAAAACTAAAAAGAAATCAATAGAATGGTAAAATTTCCCCTAAAAAGACGATAACCAACAAGAAGTCAATAGAATGGGGAAATCTCCCCAAAAAGATGATAACCAACAAGAAATCAATAGAATGGGGAAATTTCCCCAAAAAGACGATAACCAACAAGAAGTCAATAGAATGGGGAAATCTCCCCAACGAGATGATAACCAACAAGAAATCAATAGAATGGGGAAATTTCCCTAAAAAGATGATAACGAAAACGAAATCACTAAAATGGGGAAATTTCCCTACAAAGTTGATAACCAAAAAGAAATCAAAAGTCTGGGGAAATTTCCCAAAAAAAGATGATAACGAAAACGAAATCACTAAAATTTCATAATCAAAAATAAATCAATAGACTGGGGAAATTTCCCAAAAAAGATGAGAACGATACCGAAATCAATAGAATGGGGAAATTTCCTTACACAGTTGATAACCAAAAAAAATATTTAGACTGGGGAAATTTCTTCACAAAGATTTTAACCAAATAGTTTTCTATAGACTGGGGAATTATTCCCACAGAGGTGATAACCAAAATAAGTTCACAGGCTTGAAGAAAATACTCATGCATTGCACAATGATTGCACATTCTGTTGTATACAACAGCGAGAAATATGTCGTCTAACAGATACTGTGAGAATAGAAAAGAGTCACTGTTGTGAATGTGAAACATTTTCAGCAGCAGATAACACAATTGAAAGAAATCATTGGCTGGGGAAACATTCACACTGATAAATTAAACAACTAACATCAGAGATAGCGATGATACAGTATAGGAAATGGGCTAATTTCCTCACAAACTCTTGTGTAACTGTAATCATGTATATCGGGGCCTTTAATAGGCGACTAAACAGTATGGTTTTTCTCATGTTGAAGGCCGTAAGGTTGCCATTAATTGTTAATAAAATGCTCCGCAGGGCGCAGCTTGATACGACCGCAGAGGTTGAACCCTGAACAGTTGGGGCAAGTATGGACACAACATTCAAGCTTGATACAGCTTTGTATTTGGATTGTGATTAAATATTTGACACAGCATAGGTTTCTGACACAGAATGAATGTGGTCTAAGAACTTAAAAATTTTAAATTGGACATTCACCTATAGCTATTATGGTCCAATATCCAAAATCTAAATACATGGTTAGATTCAGCATATCAAAGAACCCCAAGAATTCAATTGTTGATGAAATCAAACAAAGTTCAATTTTGGACCCTTTTGACCTCAATGTGGACAAAGTTGATAACGGGGCCCAAAAGTCAAAAATCTAAATACATGGTTAGATTCAGCATATCAAAGAACCACATATATTCAATTTTTGTTGAAATCAAACAAAGTTTAATTTTGGACCCCGATTTGGACCAACTTGAAAACTGGGCCCATAATCAAAAATCTAAATACATGGTTAGATTCAGCATATCAAAGAACCCTAAGAATTCAATTTTTGTTAAAATCAAACTAAGTTTAATTTTGGACCCTTTAGACCTTAATGTAGACCAATTTGAAAACGGAAACAAAAATTAAGAATCTAAATACACGGTTAGATTCGGCATATCAAAGAATCCCAATAATTCAATTCTTGATGAAATCAAACAAAGTTTAATTTTGGACCCTTTGGACCTCAATGTGGACCAATTTAAAAACGGGGCCCAAAATCCAAAAACTAAATACAAGGTTAGATTCAGCATATTAAAGAACCCCAAGAACTCAAGAATAAAACCCCACTGAAATTGGTCAAGAAATAAGCAATTTATATGAAGTATCTTCTTTTGCACAATACTGTGCAATTAAATATTTCTTGCTATTGCGCAATACTGTACAATTGACAATATCTTGCTATTGCGCAATATTGTGCTATTGGACATTCCTTGCTATTGCGCAATACTGTGCAATTGAAGATTTCTTGCTATTGCGCAATACTGTGCAATTGAAGATTTCTTGCTATTGTGCAATACTGTGCAATTGAAAATTTCTTGCTATTGCACAATACTTATAATATAATAATTTACACATCCTGTTTGGTGTGTATCTCCTACCATATCATTATTATTTGCTTTTAAATATAAATCAGAAATAATCAACTTAAAATGAAAAATTTTAAAAGAAAAAAAAAGGAAAAAAAAAAATCCCCCCCCCAAATTTTTTGAACCCCCTTATGATTCATCACCCCCAAACTCAATCCCAGCCTTCCCTTTGTGGTATGGTACCTTGCAGTACAATTTCAGAGAGATCCATACACTTGAACACAAGTTATTGTCTGGAAACTAGAAAAATGTGTTTTTTGGCCCCTTTTTGGCCCCAAATTCCTAAACATTTAGGGCAATTACCCCAAAACTCAAACTTAGCTTTCCCTTTGTGATATGGAACCTTGTAGTACAATTTCAGAAAGATCCATACACTTACACACAAGTTATTGTCCTGAAACTAGAAAAATGCTTGTTTTTTGCCCCTTTTTGGCCCCTAATTCCTAAAATATTGAGGCAATTACCCCCATCATCAATCCCAGCCTTCCCTTTGTGGTATGGAACCTAGCAGTACAATTTCAGAGAGATCCATACACTTGAACATAAGTTATTGTCTGGAAACTAAAAAAATGCTTATTTTTGGCCCCTTTTTGGCCCCCAATTCCTAAACGTTTCGGCAATTACCCCCAAACTCAATTCCAGCTTTCCTTTTGTGATATGGAACCTTATAGTACAATTTCAGAAAGATCCATACACTTACACACAAGTTATTGTCATGAAACTAGAAAAATGCTTGTTTTTTGCCCCTTTTTTGGCCCCTAATTCCTAAAATTTTGAGGCAATTACCCCCAAAGTCAATCCCAGCATTCCTTTTGTGATATGGAACCTTGTGGTACAATGTCAGAGAGATCCATACACTAACACACAAGTTATGTCTGGAAGTTACAAAAATGCTTATTTTTTGCCCCTTTTTGGCCCCTAATTCCTTTACTGTTGGTACCATAACCCCCAAAATCAATCCCAACCTTCCTTTTGTGGTATTGAACCTTGTGGTAAAATTTCATAGAGATCCATTCACTTAAACTAAAGTTAGAGTGCGAAAACCAATGTGTCTTCGGACGACGCAGGACGACGCCGGACGACGACGACGACGACGCCAACGTCATACCAATATACGACCACTTAAAATGATCTTTGAGGAATAGATGTCTCATTGACAATCATACCCGATCCCCTTATTTATGAATAGCTATAAATTAACTCGTATGTTTTAATCTGTCGGGGCCTCGATGGCCAAGTGCTACAAGTAGTCCAACTACTGTATCACTAGCCAGTCAACGCTGAGATTATGAATTCGAATTCCGCTCGTGCAAGGTGCGCTCGACTCCAATCTTAATTGACTAGTCCCATGATTGTCAGTTTTCCTATCGAAGGTTCGTGGTTTTCTTCGGGCAATCCGGCTTCCCCCATCAATAAAAAATGACCGCAACGAAATAGCACAATAAATAGTGTTGAAAGTGGCGTTAAACACCAACAAATCAATCAATCAATCAATATAATCTGGTGAATTTCCCAGCCTGTTTGGGAAAAATTACACCCTATGGGAGACCATGAAAAAAATTTACACATTTGAAGTGAGTTTATAATATTGCAGAATGTGGTTTTAATTTCAACTGTTTAACATCTACAGCAAATATTATAATTCAAACCATACAGATTAAATAGAAAATAAGCTCTGTCCTTTATTTGGTGTCTTTATACAGCAGTAATAGATCATGCCTTAAGTTGAAGTCTTCTTTTCCTTTCCTGTAAATATATCATGCCTTGAGTAGAAGTCTTCTTTTCCTTTCCTGTAAATATATCATGCCTTGAGTAGAAGTCTTCTTTTCCTTTCCTGTAAATGTATCATGTCTTGGGTAGAAGTTCTTTTCCTTTCCTGTAAATAGATAAATCGTTGATACATATAGATTCTACCACTGCATCGAGTGTGATACAATATTTATCCACTCGAGACAGTTAAATTTTCAAATTTAAAACGCGAGGCTCGCCGAGCGTTTTAAATATTTAAAATTTAACTGTCGAGAGTGGATAAATATCGTATTACACGAGATTTGGTGGTGGAATCTGTTTCTCTAATGATTTTCAAACAAATACGCAGGCAAATTTATTCCTTCTTTTCGAATGATCTGCAAAAAGATGTGTTCTTTCTATGTGACGTCATCAGGCATGGTCGCCTTTTTTCATGCCGTCACAATAGGAAATTCAGAGGAAAGCAAGAAAACTCGACGTCATAATCGGATTTTAACCAATGAAGAACTGAGATCAAACGAATCACACGTTGATTAAATTTTTTTTCATACAATGGGTACAGAAAGGGATAAATTGACGAAGAATTAGAGAAAAAAGATTGCTACATGTACCAGACAGTGTGACGTTACGTTAATATTATAAGGAAGCTTCCATTTCATTTTTAGGGGACGGGGGGAGGCGGCTGGGATGAAATTTGAAGAAAAAAAAACGTCAGGACCGAATACAGGGGAAAACAAAAAGAAAAAGGCAGGACAGAGATTACAATAAAAAAAAAAATGCAGGACAACATTTTTCATCCTCCCCCCTTTTTCCCCCAATTAAAGTCAAATGGTAGCTCTCTTACGTATAAATAAGCCTGCTATATGTATATCGTTACAGGGTTAACTGCATTGAATGTCTCTATACTTTCTGTTATCGTCATTCTGACGTTGATATCTATAAAATGAGAAGATTGTACCTGCATAGGGCAATTTTGATATCATTTAGAAAGAGTACGAGCACCTTTACAGACATTCTGATATCTGAGTATACAACAAATTTTGAGGAGGTTTGCGCGAACTATAAGTTCAGTTTTAGAATATGTATCATGAGAAACATTCTGTCAACACTGTGTTAATCGGGACAATTTCAAACTCGATATTTGATTCATAATATTAGGACAATACAAACATTTAAAAATAGATGTGAAACCTGTCTAATTTAGAAAAGATGGAGTTACTGTCTATACAGTAACTTTCTTTCACTTGCAGTATATTTACATATTTGCCAATGTGCGTGTTTGTATTGGCAGCAGAAATGTCCTTAAAAACTAGTAAGTCTATTTCCTCATCAATTGACTACGCTTGAGAATTGGCAATAGTTAGGATTAGTTCACGCTCACGATTTTTTTTACGACACTGTATGGTATAATAGCGTTATAGAGTATAGAAGTTGTGGTGACGTTACAGTAGAAATTAAATAAGGTCACCGAATTTGTTTTTTTTCCGCTAAAAATCAAACCTTAAAGAAATGCATTCTAAAAAAATAAACTAAATAAATGGGAATGGACACAGATGCTGCCCCCGCTTGCATATAATGTTATAAAGGGACACAACTCAAGAACTGTAAAAGTGACGCTACCCAAATTTGTACTTGCTCTAAGTTTTGTGGTAATTAGCATTGTGTATACGTTTCATAACATTTAGTTGAGGCAAACTTAAGTTAGACAACCGAAACAAAAAATCCAGCAATTTTTCCATTTGTAAAGGGCATAACTCTAGAACGGTAAAAAATGACGCCACCAAAGTTCAAACTTGATCTGTGTTTTGTAGTAATAAGCATTGTGTATAAGTTTCATAACATTTGGTTGAGGAAAACTAAAGTCAGAGAACGGAAACAAAAAAATAAACATTTTTTCCATTTGAAAGGGGCATTACTCTAGAACGGCAAAAGTGACGCCACCAATATTCAAACTTGGTCTGTGTTTTGTGGTAATAAACATTGTTTATAAGTTCCATAAAGTTTGGTTGAGGCAAACTAAAGTTAGAGAACGGAAACAAAACAATTAGCAATTTTTCCATTTGTAAAGGGGCATAACTCTAGAACGGTTAAAATGACGCCACCAAAATTCAACCTTGGTCTATGTTTTGCGGTAATAAGCATTGTGTATAAGTTTCATAACATTTAAGTGAGGCAAACTAAAGTTAGAGAACGGAAACAAAAAATTCAGCAATTTTTCCATTTGTAAAGGGGAATAACTCAAGAATGGTAAAAGTGACGCCACCAAAATTCAAACTTGATCTGTGTTTTGTAATAATAAGCATTGTGTATAAGTTTCATAACATTTGGTTGAGGGAAACTAATGTTAGAGAACGGAAACCAATTTTGGGACGTTCTTAAGGAAGTACAGACAGACAAGGATAAAAAAAACTTATTGCCCCTATTATATAGTTATACCCGCTCGACCAAGATCGTTCAAATTCGAATTAAATGTACGTATGAACGACCAGCCACTCCGCTAGCAGCCATTTTTCAGATATGTCTATAAACCAAAAAAAATTGCATAAGATTCATTCTAACTTAATTTTTTTGTATTAATATACTAGTAACCCCTAAATCGTGTGTTTTATATATAAAATGAAGCAGTCAAAGACACTATTAAATGAATTGTCGTTAAATTAATGAACACGAACTGAAATTTTGAAATTCATTTAATCAGAGTGTCTTTGACTGCTTAATTGTATCCTTAAAACAGATAATTTAGTAGTCATAAATTAATAAAAACGGTTTCAAGTTAACTAAGTTTGAATCTGATGCAACTTTTTGTTTAAAGCCATCTCTGAAAACTGGCTGCAAGCGTATTGGCTGCTAGCTTGATCCTGGTCTGCGAGGCATTAATACCCTAAAAATGAGATTACTAGCTTGTGTATATTGAAATTGATCTTATTTTGTCATGTTTTCTAAAATCCTACCCATAAAATTCCAACCTATTCATGTTATACTTTTTTCATAATATTTATAGCATGCAAAATCAGATATAATATAAAGTAATGTCTACTAAATCTGCTTATAAACCATTCGTGCAACAGTTACTTGAAAGCATAATCGAGTACACACACTATCGTTTGCTATAAATACGTATTATATCCAAGTGAAAATAATGCCATGATGCAGCTAAAAATACTTCCAATACTGTTGATTATGATTCATAAAACGTACGTTGATATTAAGCGAATATATCAATTATTTTCGTTCAATCTCGGCTCCCATGTCGTGCTACGGTTGGTACGGCATCAAATCGGGTATCTGCTATTAAAATTTCTCTTGTGCAAATGTAGAAGAAGAGATGAAGGAGTCTGCAGCTGTGAATTTTTGTGTTCAAGATAATTTCAGAATTGATGATTGTTTGTTATTTCATTTTCACTAAGCGTTGGTCATTTGACTTTCCCACAAGTATTGATTACAGCACGGTGTTGTCTGTTCACTTTTAATTGTATGCATCATAAATATCTAGCAAATAACACATCTTGTTGTGATTAACAAAAGATATCGATTAAAAAGATTGTCTGAATTATTCGGGTTATTTATATATATTGTGCATAAAACAGTGAAAAATAGTAATTACATGCTTTATTTAAAAATTGACACACTTGCATTTTCACTGATGCATGAAATGAGCTCGAGGTCAATTGAAAACTGTCAGACGGGCATAAGGACCTTGCAAGGTACGCACATATACCAATTAACTAGCTATTTGTTAGCGAAAAATACGTCATAATTGTGTCATTTGGACAGAGGATTCGTTCTGCATATGTCTGAAATATTTGTCACTGGAAGTTAAACAAGCATGCAGTTTTATATTTGTTTGATAATATAAATTTTAATTTCTGGTAAATGATGCAATCAAACTATTTTTTCAAACTGATATGCTACAATTAAAATAATAGTAAATATTTGATATTTTTCTGATCAAAACCCTTTAACCTCCCCCGGCTCCCGCCGCTACTGGAATAAACTTTTGAATTTTTTTTTTGGGGGGGGGGGAAATTATTTCAATAAACACTTAAATTAAAAAACATTGTCAAAGCGCGAGGATAATTGCTGATTAATACTTTTTATAAGAATTTTATGATTTTCAAGCCTGTATATATAACCGTTATGCGTGTTAAGCCAACGGCCCTTTCATGAATAAAACAAAACTTTTAAACTGATTGTAACTTAAACTGAAATGTTTATGGCTTGTGGGTAATTTTTTTTTTTTTTTTTTTTTTTTATGAAAATAGTTGCGGGGATTTCTTTTCTTCCTTTTTATTTATTTTAAGGCAAACATTGCGTAAAAACTGACATATATGTCATTAATGACATGGTCGGTAAATGTCATTTCCTTGACAATGAAGTACACATCCGGTTATTTCGGTATGTTCCGTTATTACAATGTCACGAGGTTCCAAAAAATCGATCGAAACCAATGCATCCATATGACATGTCGAGTTAATTAACAGATAGTTAATGCGGCATCGCACTATAAACGATTGAAGTCCACTTGTTGGAGTTCCTGTCAATATAAATGATAATACTTCCATGAGGATACTAATATTGGGTGCATGCCCCCAGACCTGGTGGGTAATTAGCCGGGGTTTAGGAAACCGCTTTTACATTTTATTGAAGGGTGTTCCAATAAACACTAAAACAACTGGCATATATAATTTCTTTCCTGAAAGAAGATTTCACCTGTTAAATGATCTTAATGAGGAATTCTTGTCAAATGTTCTGACTCCTTCGTTTTTTTTTTTATACGATACAGGGTAAAATATTTTGCCCCATAACACCCATTTTTCTTTTCATTTAAGACTTCAATAGCTCATAAAACGTCATTAACCAAACATTAAGCAGACTCCAGATTTCTTTTCTTTCGATTTGAGACCCAAATGATGCCAATACTAAATATAAGGTAAGAGTCAGCCTTTTCCCGCCATTTTTTAAAGATTAGATATCTCGAAAAGGAGCTCTCTAACCTATCAATATTTTTAGATTATTTTGTTCCTTTACTAATTCCTTTCTGACTAATAGTATCAACTTTTTAAACTCTAGATTTTTTCAATTTCACCCAAGTACATCCTTTATCTGTAATATTGTTTTAAAAACCAATAGAAATATTCGTGCTGTTCAAATTACATGTACATGTAGTTAACATAAAAGCTTTTGCAAGGAGACATTTCAGACAGGTGTCAATATTTACACACCCAACGATAAGCTGTCATAAATAACGCATGTTGAAGCTGCCATAGGCGGATCCACGGGGCTCTGGGTGGTCCAGCCCCCTCTTTCATGGGAAAAATTTGGTTGATTATATAGGGATTCAATGAAGGTCAGTCAGCGCTCCCCCCCCTCCCCCCCCCCCCCCCCCCCCCCCCCCTTTCCCCTTTAGAAAAAGTTCTGGATCCGCGACTGGAGCCTGGGTTTGATTAACAACAAGTGTATAAGTCAAATCAAGCTGTAAATAATATCTTAGATGTGGATAAGTAGATTCAATAGCAATACAAAGTTTGCTGGTGACCTTGACCTTGCGATGGGGAGGGGCACGTGGCCCCCTCTGACTCCAAGTAAATCTGCCACTGCAGTGATCAGTACGTAAACAAGAATATTTCACCCCCTTTCCTCGGAGAAAATATGCATTAAAATTGATTCTTACTGAATGCCTGATTACTAGCATGATTAGTATCATAAAAAGAAGAATAATGGTGTATTATTAGGTTGCTGTTACAGTATATTAACACTATATGTATAAGTTTTGTTAAAATTGAGGGTGGGAATGGGGAATGTATCAACAACAACCCGACCCTTAGACCCGACCAAAGAGCAGTGAAAATAGATCACGTGTTCACTTAAAAACATGTATTTAGTACACTTAACCCATTATCATGATTATTGACTATACATTTTAACTTGTTCTAAATCACAAAAGATAAAATTTCATGTCTTATACTCGTACAGCGTTTAAGGATTTGAATTTTTCTAATTTTTCGATGTCTTTTAAGATCGATGCATGTTTGAACACGATTAAAGATCATTGAATTAATTCTTAGGTTTTTCATCGTTTATTTCAACAAGCGTAAATTCATTGTACAGCCACAGTTATAAATATTTGTTAATCATGTATAAAACATACCTGTCGCCAATTTTGTTCTTTTTTTCACTTTCACTTCTTTTGTCGTAGATGGCATCAACATTCATTAAAATACACAACAACATATGGCAGCATTGTAAATGTGAAATTTTACGCGTACATTAAGTTAGATGTGCAGACGAGATGATGACGACTATTTCCGAGATCTGTAGTAAAATCATGCTGTGATTGACAAGCATTTAGTGTTGTGGGGAATTATCAAGATTATACAGGCACACAGTAAACCGTACTGTTGTTCGTTATGAATAATTTAGACACTTAATTTTACATTTGTGAACGATAATCATAAATTGTGTTTGAATATTGTGTAGTAAACTCAAGTAGTGAGAAAAGTAAAGACAACAAACCTACCAGGAGCATAAGGAGTGATACGTTCAGGTACATATATAAGATTTAAAATATTTCTTTAACTTAAACTTTTGTAATTTATGTATCATCAGAATACGTATGTTTGTTTCGGTTTTTGTTTTATTTTCAGAGAGATTTGTAGGACTTTATGGTTTTCTTTGTTATACGAATAAAATTGGTATTCTCGCATTTTCTATTATTATGATTATACCGGTTTTTTTGGAACTATATAAATATAAGTAGATGTACGTGGTATGATTGCCAATGAGACAACAATCGACCAAAGCTTAAATGAAGAGGATGTAAACAATTGTGACGGGATTGCTTCCCTTCATTAGTAGATACTTAGTCAGCCGTAAGCGGTTGATCTAGGGAAGTACTTCTTTAGCTCAGTCGGTATACGCGCTGCCTTGTAACACAGAGGTCCCGGGTTCGAGTCCCGGTGGAGACATAGTCGGCAATATAAAATGTTCCGACCTCAAAATCATGTAACAATTCAATTAGAAAACAAACGACCTACTTCATAACAAAATAGTCGACAAAAAACAAAGACATGTGTCTATATATCATGCACTGGTATACAGGCCATGCAGAGTCTAGACGCATTGCATAAATCTAATACAACCTTTCCAAGATCTGACCTCAAGACCTACATGTACAATCTCCAATGACAAAATAGTATTACAGGCAAGATATATCAAAATATAAAGAAATGTTTTGCACAGAACATCATTTCAAATCCTACTTTATATCAATTAGAACGAAGAAGAGACATTCGTTTTTTTTCCTAGTTTGTGTAGTCTTCGAGAAATAAAATACGAAACATCGCTGGTACCATTCGGAATATGCATTACGAATAATTGCGCTATTGTAACCTTCAAACTAGTGTAACTCCGCCACATTCTGTCTTTGCCTGTCCCAAGACAGGAGTCTGTAATTCAGGGGTTGGCATTTCATGCTGTGTATCATATTAGTTGTTGGTTCATTTTTTAGTTCATAATTTAGTTTTCTCGTTTGATTTGATTTACATTTGTAATTTCGGGGCCTTTTATAGATGACTATAAGGTATGGGTTTTATTTATTATTGAAGGCTGTATGGTGACCTGTAGTTGTTAATTTCTGTTCCATTTGGTCTCTTGTGGAGAGTTTTCTCAGTGACAATAATACCAAATATCTTCTTATTTATATAATTATCAACTATAGTAATGATGCTTATCATGCATCAAAATATATCGGCAATTTATTAGTTATGAATCTATTAGCAGTAGCACTTATTATCGCCTCCTTTGGTTTCCTTTTTGATGCCATCAGCTAAGAGGAGACGATTTGTAGATTTGTAGACTTGTAGATTAACAAAAACATAGGCAATATATGTTAGACTCAGATCGACGTCCGGCCTCTAATCGACGTCCGTTCCTCAAATCGACGTCAAAATCTAACGTCATATTCTCAAATCGACGTCCAATATTTTTATCCTCAAATCGACGTCCAAATCTGATGTCACATTCTCAAATCGACGTCCAATTCTGACGTCATATTCTCAAATCGACGTCAAATATTTTGATCCTTTAGTCGACGTCCAGGCATTACCAAAACAACGACCTATTTATTGTGGTCTTCTATAATCAATGTCCAATATCAATAAATAATAAATTACTGCACTAACACTAAATAAGGCCTTTACTTTTCTAGTTCAAATATTTTTACATTTTTCATATGGCTTTTAATCATGTAGCGGCTTTGAATCATTAACATTACCGTATTTTTTTTTATCATTGTTGAAGGCCGTACGGTTGCCTTTGTTTCAACTCTGGTGGATATTTGTCTAATTGAAAATCATACCACATCATCTTATTTTTTTATATAATTTCTTAAATTCCGAAATTAGTATCACAATCTAATTACATAGTTGGTCATTAATTTTAAAAAAACATATTTTTTAAATATATTTTATTTGTCACAGAGAATATGTTTTAAAAAATTGTAAGGTCTGAGCTGATATCTGTTGAGTTCAAATTTGTATTTTGTGTTGTCATCTTCTATTACAAATAAATTCCCTCTTGACATAGTATTGATAATATTTATGCATCTTCCTCTTCTCCAGTATCCACTAACAAATACAGCTGTTCCCTTGTTCATGGCGGGGTTTGTCCTAAATTGTAACACTTCCCCCACCGTAGGTGTGAATACGTTTTCACAGTCTCCCCCAAATAACTCCAAGGGATATAATTCTAACTGCTTTGCCTTAAAGTATTCCATAAGTCCCTCGTTGACTAGTTGATTTTGTGACGTACACGGGGTAAATATGGTATATGTAACCATCCGGTTATCAGGTTTATCAAAACATTTGTACATAATTCCGGTCAAACTTATATCACGATGAATTACTCAATATGTGGAGTCGTGTGTAATGCTGATTCAAATTATTATGTCTATAAATCTTACATTACTTTGATTTACTTGAAAATTAATTGAAGTTGTATGACTTGAAATTAATAATTAAATGGCTTTGAATTGTGCATCTATAGTGTTTATTAGAGAATAGAAATATCTTGGTCACCTAGACTTCTACAAGCCGAAAATAAAATCCTTACTGACGTATAGAGTGCATGCATGCGGGATTTATAATTAAGCAACCACTAAATTTTTAAATGTAGGCCTTTCATCCAGATCGACCCCCGGCTGAACCAAAGTACAAAAATACACGACAAAAGGGACGATTTTTCATTCCTTATTGTTAATTTTCCTTTTTTTTTTTTGGACGGTGGTGTTCCTTCTGCCCCATCTTACGGTATTTATGCATCACAACTCGTTCGCTATGCACGTGTCTGTTGTGACGTTTCGGATTTAAATGAACGTAATCTATTTATAACTGGTAAATTATTAAGTCAGGGATTTCGTTACCAAATTATTTAAAACCTTTACTAAACTCTTCCATAGATATTTAGATTTGGTTTGGAAGTTTGGTTGTATTTTAATCGGAAAGCACACCCTAGTTTTTACGGAGATGTACATGTAGTTTGCCGTGCCTGGAAATTAAGATACATGTACGTCCCGGGTAAACTTATCGTTCCTTTTATTAAACTTATTCTAAAAAGGTTACCAATTCAACGCTATAATTAGATCTTTTTGTACTGTTTTCATTGGTATAGTGGTTATCAGTAAATTAAAATCAAACTTAATATTAATTTAAATAGGCACATTCATTTATTATAAATCTTTACACTAAATCCATTATACAGATGTTGGATGTGAACTTATTTGATATTATAGTCTTAGATGCATGATTTTATTAGTTATTATTGGCTTTGTCAATAACTGCGAGTACACTCAGATCTGTACTTAGTGTCTTTTTGTAGTGGGGATGTATAGGTACCCTGCCACGACAACTCTGCGTTTTTGTAAGATGTATTTTTGCTTTGTATCGATCTATCGAGTTTAGCCATTTTCAACTGATTTTTATAGTTCGTTCTTATGTTGTACTGTTACACCACTATCCCAGGTTAGGGGAGGGTTGGCGCGCCTTCAAACTTGTTTAACCCTGCCACATTCTGTATGTACTTGTTCAGGAGCCCGTAATTCAGTGGTTGTCGTTTATTGCTGTATATCATATTTGTTTTTCGTTCATTATTTTGCACATACATCAGGCTGTCAGTTTTCTTTTTTGAATTGTTTTACATTTGTACATGTCATTTCAGTGATTTTAACAGCTAACTATGCGGTATGGGTTTTACTCATTGTCGAAGGCCGTACGATGACCTATAGTTGTGTTATTTTGTGTCTTTAGAAGATTTGTCTAATTAGCAATCGTACCACATCTTCTTATTTTTATAATGACATATATAGATTAGACCGTTAGTTTTCCTGTTTGAATGGTTTAACACTAGTCATTTTTATGGCCCTTTATAGCTTGCTGTTCGGTGTGAACCAAGGCTCCGTGTTGAAGGCCGTACTTTGACCTATAATAGTTTACTTTTACAAATGGTGACTTGGATGGAGAGTTGTCTCATAGGCACTCATACCACATCTTCTTATATCTAATATTATGATGATATGGACAAACGAATAAACTATTTAATAACAAAGCCTCGTCTCAATTTTTATGATATTCTATGAAAATTCTATTTTGATCTCCTTACATACGTAGACGTACAGTGTGCCACCGATTGGTTCCAAATTATAAATTATGTTTATGCTTTGATTATACAATTCCTTGGCGTTACATAGTATCTACAATCAATAGTTCACAGCTGGTCATAATCATCTATAATATTCTGGTCATCAGATAAGTTCATGCTGTGAAGACAAATACACAAACGTTTGACTAAATTATTTACTGATTAACTGTATGTGCTGGCTACGTAGGGTTGAAAGGAGTGTCGATATGGGGATAAAAATATATAATCTTATTTTCCAACTACGTCACGTTAATGTTTAAAAGCAACGCAATTCAGTGGCGGATCCTGGGGGGTCCTTGAGTTGGAACTCCCCGCCCCTTTTATCCTGGGTTGGGAACCCCTCCCCCCTTTTGAAATCGCCCCTGCAATCGTCATAATCACACCTTGCTTTTTCTGATAAATTCGTCACATCTTAAATACTTTCCACTATTTGCCCTTTCATATCTTTCAGTATGACGAAATTTCACTTTCAAAATACAATAAACAAGTTTGGTCAGATAAATGTAGTGACACCCCATGGCCAGAGATAGATTTATATTATTGAAAAACTGATAAAAAGTTACATTGCCGTTCCCTCTTAAAAGACGCTGACACTGTGGAATTTCTTTAAATAATTGTTATCATGTTTCATGTATACAAACCGTTGAATGTTAATTAGGTGCAAATGTCAAAATGGTCGGATTTAACTGCATCAAAAATAGATACTGACACCTGATTCAGATACTTACAGTGACTTATGATATAATCAAGCAAGTGATAAATTCAACCTATTGATATATGTTATCTGAATTTCTCATATGGAGCATGAAATAGTGAACTATTTCAGTGGCCCATCCTTACCACTCATTACATTATTACATTAAGTGCCATCCCCCCCCCCCCCCCCCCCCCCCCCCTTTTCCGGGCAAAGGATATATATATATATTCGTTTGCATAATGGTTAGGAAGGTCATTTCATACGAAAACAATATTTGTTTTTATTGAATTTTGCGCTAAATCGGTAAGTTAAAAAACTTACGAAGCCGTGTTACAAAGTAGGTATGCATATTTACATTACGGCATTTATCAGATTATCAATTATCGAAGATTAATATCATTAGTATATATATTTAAAAATGTTGCTTAAATGAACCTAATTATATAAATAAAGGCTAGACCTTTAACTGGGATAAAAAAGCAAATACACAATTTTTTGTCAAAGTTTCAGTTTCACAAATAAAATCATAACTATTGTATAATGATAACTGGATTGCGATTGGCATGAACAAATATCTGCATATTTGTTTGAATTGTTTTACATTTGTCATTTTATAGCTGACTATGTGGTATGAGTTTTGCTCAATGTTGAAGGCCGTACGGTGACCTATACTTGCTAGCTTCTACGTCATTAAGTCTCTTGTGGAGAGTTGTCTCGTTGGCAATCATATATGTACCACATCTTCTTATTTTTATATTTATCAAATATTTGGAAAAAAAGAGAGAGAAAAAAAAAAGAAACTTTTATACAAATTTTCTAAATATAAATCTTACAAGCGGTGATCAAAGACATCATTTGTTGAAGTAGAAAAAGGAGAAATAAAATAATTGTATTCAAAATTTTAGAATAAGGTATAAAAATGAGAGAGTTTTTTCATAGATACATATTTCAAAGTCGTGTTATCAGACAGCCCAACGACACAAATAACCAAAAGACAGTTGGACAGACAGACGTCCATATTTAACATTCTGATTTCGTGATGAAAGAAAATTTATAAATCATTTGTTTTTGTCCAGAATAAAACTTGATAAAGCAAAGTATAATATATTGTCATTTCTGAAATACGGATTATAAAAATAAAGCATAGCACCATATCGATCCATTTTGCGTCTTGTGAAACATCTTCATAGCAATTATCATTCGTAATGTTAGAAAATATTGGATAGATAATGTGTTTTTGTTCAGAGAAATTTTTGATAAAACAAAGTGTATATTGACATATATTCATAGCTTTCGTCAATATAATGATATATATTCAAAGACGAGGAATTACTGCCATGCCGATTCTGTTTTCCTCTTATGAAACAATGTTGTCATTTTTGAAATATGGATCATCAAAATTCCTATTTCTAGCATGAATACCACTACATGTTCTCATAAAAGCATACCGGTAGTTACTGCGAGAATACCTTACTGCGATACCAGTTCCTTTTTGCGTCTAGTGAAACATTTTAATTGTAGCATATCAATTTGAAAAAAATAGTTTGATTGTATCATTTACCAGAAATTAAAATTTATATTATCATACAAATATAAAACTGCTTGTTTAACTTCCAGTGACAAATATTTCAGACATATGCAGAACGAATCCTCTGTCCAAATGACACAATTATGACGTATTTTTCGCTAACAAATAGCTAGTTAATTGGTATAGGTGCGTACCTTGCAAGGTCCTTATGCCCATCTGACAGTTTTCAATTGGCCTCGAGCTCATTTCATCGATCAGTGAAAATGCAAGTGTGTCAATTTTTAAATAAAGCATGTAATTACTATTTTTCACTGTTTTATGAACAATATATATAAATAACCCGAATAATTCACACCATCTTTTTAATCGATATCTTTTGTTAATCACAACAAGATGTCTTATTTGCTAGATATTTATGATGCATACAATTAAAAGTGAACAGACAACACCGTGCTGTAATCAATACTTGTGGGAAAGTCAAATGACCAACGCTTAGTGAAACTGAAATAACAAACAACCATCAATTCTGAAATTATCTTAAACACAAAAAATCACAGCTGCAGACTCCTTCATCTCTTCTTCTACATTTGCACAAGAGAAATTTTAATAGCAGATACCCGATTTGATGCCGTACCAACCGTAGCACGACATGGAAGCCGAGATTGAACGAAAATAATTGATATATACGCTTAATATCAACGTACGTTTTATGAATCATAATCAACAGTATTGGAAGTATTTTTAGCTGCATCATGGCATTATTTTCACTTGGATATAATACGTATTTATAGCAAACGATAGTGTGTGTACTCGATTATGCTTTCAAGTAACTGTTGCACGAATGGTTTATAAGCAGATTTAGTAGACATTACTTTATATTATATCTGATTTTGCATGCTATAAATATTATGAAAAAAGTATAACATGAATAGGTTGGAATTTTATGGGTAGGATTTTAGAAAACATGACAAAATAAGATCAATTTCAACATACACAAGCTAGTAATCTCATTTTTAAGGTATTAATGCCTCGCACACCAGGATCAAGCTAGCAACCACTACGCTTGCAGCCAGTTTTCAGATATGACTATAAACCCAAAAGTTGCATCAGATTCAAACTTAGTTAACTTGAAACCGTTTTTATTTATATATAGGGACTCTGCAGGATTTTTTGACGCAATTGCATCATACTTAAACTATACATCATTTTAGAAGATTAATTGAGGCAAAACGGAAAAAAAATATTTTGGCGGGAAGAAATGTGATTTGAATGGTTAAGGATGAGTTATCGCCTTGTTGGAATACAATGTTTATCTGCAATTGTTTGAACATGACTTACTTGCAGCATTGTCATGA
Source organism: Mytilus californianus (assembly GCF_021869535.1). NCBI lineage: Eukaryota > Metazoa > Mollusca > Bivalvia > Mytilida > Mytilidae > Mytilus > Mytilus californianus. Next base: position 3,257,112 of record NW_026262648.1, read on the forward strand.
AAACAAGTAGATATAACATGGCAAATATCCTTTAAACACTGATTTTAAGTCTTATAAGTCTCTAACAAACAAAAAAGTTACCTACATTGTACATCTGTTAGAAATGGAAAATCATGTCCTCTGATAATTACTGACAGCTTTAATAAGATGGAAGATGTTTGGCGAAAAATTCCTAATTCGACTTGCTTGTTTAAAAGCATAAAAGTTGGGTCCAATTTGTTTTTACATTGAACAAGCTCTAGTTAAGCAATGTCAGTCAAAATATTCTGTATATTATTCCTTTACGGACATTTCAAGATTGCGTTAACTTTTTTTAGGTCCAGAATTGAATTTTTATACGTATACAACTTACGTGCAAGAAATTTATCCATATTGTAGTAATAATATGAACAGCGTGTAATTCAGGAGGACCGACTGAGAACAAATTTTTACTTTTCATGCTATTATAAAGAAAATGATTAATGAGGGTATAAAAACAACTGTGAGGTCTAAAGCTCCAGATTCTGTAATACAGAAATGATAGCACCGTTAAAGAACTACATTCTACTGACATTGCTATCAAATCACTGTATTGCAATCTATGAAATCAACAAAGCTACTCCTAGTGAGGCTACTTGGTTTTAACTGTGACATGATATTATACTCTATGTGGATGTTTTCTTAAATGAAAACTATGAAAGTGTTTTATTTATTTTTTATATTTTTATATGAATAAAAGAAGAATAGTGGTATGCTTAATGAGACATCAGTCCAACGACACAAAAGACATTCAGAGTTCGACAAAATGTCTTCAACAGTAGACAGAATTCTATCCAATATGTGAAATTCTAAATCGACCAGATTCTTAAAAAAAGTGGTTACTAACTACATGGAATTTCAAAAAAGTCAAAAAATGAAAACTAAAAAAAGATTATCTTAGTGTTTATTTTGTATGAAGAAAACACGTGCACTTTGAATTGTTTTTTTTTTTTCTTATTTTTTCATGAATTAAGCAATATCTTTCTTTTTTACATTACTATATGTTTATCTTTGTCGTTTACAATCATCATCGTTTGATATACTTCAAGAAATTGACGAAACAAAACGTGGACCTAGTATATCGATAGTTTTCTTTATAAAAACCCAGAATCCATGTATAGGAACCATAAAGATAACTTTCATGGCTTGTATTCGCCAACAGTCAATTCAGAATTAAAGATTGTTATTTTCTGCGAGAATAGAGAGGGGTAGTGAGTTCGAACCCCGGCCCGATGGAAACCGAAAAACTTTACAATTATTCCATTTGGACCCGCTTCATTTAGTTTGATATTTATATGTGTAGTCTTTTGTATCGTATTATATGAATATCTTTATGTGTATATTATACTAATTTATGTATGCATGTATGTTAACTCAAGCTGCCAAAATTAAATTATAAGTGGTTTATATTTCCTTTATTTGAAAGCCCCGCAATTTGTAAACCGTATAATCGTTGTCAAAACCGTAATCTGCTATATAATATGAAAAGTTCACATTATAACGAACAATTGTCCTTAATATAATTTAATGTTGATGAGACCAGCCCTTCATGATAAACTATCTAAACCAAAACCTTAACCAAATATGGGACGGACTAACAGAACAGAAAATATAAGCCCCCTACCCTGTTCTATCGTAGGTGGGCATACAAAAGAATGTTACAACCATAATACGCTCTTCATTATTTCAGATAGGAAATTAAAGCTTCAGTTTCTTTATTGTTAAAAGTTTAAGTTAATACATCTGTACTCAATACTTGACCTTTATGTATTATTATTGGTATCTATTTTTGTCATGCATTTAATATTTCCGTCTATAGGTACTATATCGTGATTTCTATTGTTTTTCTGTCATGTGGTTTTCTTTGTTTGAATCAAACAAACGTCAAAGTTCAAGTATTTCCTGCAATTGTTGTAAAATTGTATGAAAAAAAGTGTAAACAATTATTTCCGCATTAGTTGAAAATTCCTGTTATTGGTTTCACGTTGTTTGATTCGGTGTGATGTAGAGCTTCATATATTGCAATGTTGCACTCTAGATGTCTTCTAGTTATTTGTGTCGTTTGGTTGCCGTCTCGTCGGTATATCGTTTAAACGTACTCATTTGTTCTAGTTTATCATTCAAATAATCAATCTCAGACTAACAAGTCTGTTACATGTATATTGTATAGAGCTCCCTTTTGACTATTGTGTGTCGCTCGGTACATTTAAGGCAATTCTAAGATATATGAGCTTGTCAAAAAATTAAACGATCTTCATAATAAAGAAATATATTTTAAATCTGTACAAGATTATGCCCCACGTTAAGAATTTTTGTCCGTTTTCTACATCTTACATAAAAACGAGATTAAGTCATGCATCTTTATTTATTAATTCTCTGATCTTTCAAAGCAAACAGTTTATTATTTACTGTCATAATCCCCATAATCAGACATAAAGTGTTTACTATACTGAAAAACAGAATTTTCAAAGAAATCCAAATTCCCCGGCCTCGAGCAATAGTTGATATCTCAGGGACAACAAACTTGCTATTGCCCTCATAACCAGTCAATGCATGTATAATATTACACCATAACCAGTCAATACGTGTATACTATTACACCGTTTTATTTGTCTTATAGTTTTTATAGTGTCTTGCTTTTAAATGAAAGTTTATGAGAAGTAAATGTCAATATAACTATTTCTCAAACATTTTTTATTCACTTCATAGTGGGGTGATCACAAACGTATGTATATGAGTAACATGTTTTGGTAAAAAAAAGACTATTAAATACAAATGCATTCAAAGCATGTTAATACATTAAGCCAAGGCTGGTCATTTCACATCAAATAGTACTTATTATCCATGTTAGCACCATGCTTTCCAGAAATGCTCGAAATTGACATGATCAATTCTAGATTCTTTTTTGTTTTTTAAAGGTAAAAATAGATGACGTAATCGTGATAAAAATAGACGTAAAATACTACTTGAATTTTTAGTGATACCAATCTCAAATGGAACGCGCTTTTTGTATAAGAATAATCTCTGTACACGACAGTCCGAACTTTAATTATTTTTATCTGTAGAATTGAATGGGACTGGTATAAACTGCGAAATGTTCCACAAAACCCTAGATTTTTCAATAAATCTGAAATGAATGCATTTGTTTGCTGCTTAGCACCATTATTTTGATTTTATACCTATCTTAAACGAATTAGGGTATACAATACTTAATATCTTATGTTTTCTCATATTTGGATTTCTGCATAGAAAAAAGCGAAATGGTCTTAAGTGCGAGGTGCTTGTTAGAATACGACCGCAAATTCAGAACGTTAACAATGCACACGTAACAATGGATCATCAAAATCGGACTTTGTGTGCTCTTTTATCGTAAAACTATAGTAGAAGAGTACTCTGTGGAATATTGGTTTTCGCTATATATAATTTTTAATGTGTTGGTTTGGAGGAAAAGTTATTTGTTTTTAATATCAGGAAAAAAGGGTTTGCCAAAATTGCACTGTGGCAGATATAACGTCGGTAACGTCAGAATCCCTCAGAGTCCCTTTAATATATGACTACTAAATTATCTGTTTTAAGGATACAATTAAGCTGTCAAAGACACTCTGATTAAATGAATTTCAAAATTTCAGTTCGTGTTCATTAATTTAACGACAATTCATTTAATAGTGTCTTTGACTGCTTCATTTTATATATAAAACACACGATTTAGGGGTTACTAGTATATTAATAAAAAAAATTAAGTTAGAATGAAACTTATGCAATTTTTTTTTTGGTTTATAGACATATCTGAAAAATGGTTGCTAGCGGAGTGGCTGGTCGTTCATACATACATTTAATTCGAATTTGAACGATCTTGGTCGAGCGGGTATTACTATATAAATAACACATAGCTGAGAGGGTGATAGAGCAGATTGTTACCCCGAGAAAACATTGTCAACTGAGGCGAAGCCAAGGTTGACAATGTCTTTTCCCGGGGTAACAATCTGCTCTATCACCCTCTCAGATATGTGTTATTTAATTTATTATACTGAATGTTCTGTTATTACTGTCGATTAAATTTCAAATTCAAAGTAATAAACTATGACGTCTTGTATATAACAACCATCCGTATTTAATAAAGCGCACACTTGATCAAGCGTCTCCGTGAAGGGTAATAGAGTATTTGCCATATGATAGAGTCATATTTAATAAAGCGGACACTTGATCAAGCGTCTCCGTGAAGGGTAATAGAGTATTTACCATAGAATAGAGTAAATTGTCTCCCTCGTACCAGTCTTTTCTCTTACTCCTTAATGCTGCGTGCTCAGCGTAGTCGCAGCAAATGTCACTTTTAAAGTTTTTGTTTTGACCAAGCCGGGTTTCGATCCCATGACCTCCTGCACTCGATGCAAACATGCTACCACGACACCACTGAAAGTTGTTCTTGTTATTGTTATGCCCCACTTACGATAGTAGAGGGACATTATGTTTCCTGGTCTGTTCGTCCGTTCGTTCGTCCGTTCGTCCGTCCCGCTTCAGGTTAAAGTTGTTGGTCAAGGTAGTTTTTGATGAAGTTGAAGTCCAATCAACTTGAAACTTCGTACACATGTTCCCTATGATTTGATCTTTTTAATTTAAATGCCAAATTAGATTTTTGACCACAATTTCACGGTCCACTGTATATAGAAAATGATAGTGCAATGGGGCATCCGTGTACTATGGATACATTCTTGTTAAATATAATTCATTGCTTCTAGATATTGCTTTTTTCATCGGCAACAGGCTTCTAAAGATTTATTTTTAAATTGTATGCCCCCGCCGTAGCGGAGGGGACAATAAGTTTTTTTTATCCTTGTCTGTCTGTACTTTCTTAAGAACGTCCCAAAATTGGTTTCCGTTCTCTAACATTAGTTTCCCTCAACCAAATGTTATGAAACTTATACACAATGCTTATTACTACAAAACACAGATCAGTTTTGAATTTTGGTGGCGTCACTTTTGCTATTCTTGAGTTATGGCCCTTTACAAATGGAAAAATTGCTGATTTTTTTGTTTCCGTTCTCTAACTTTAGTTTGCCTCACTTAAATGTTATGAAACTTATACACAATGCTTATTACCGCAAAACATAGACCAAGGTTGAATTTTGGTGGCGTCATTTTAACCGTTCTAGAGTTATGCCCCTTTACAAATAGAAAAATTGCTAATTGTTTTGTTTCCGTTCTCTAATTTTAGTTTGCCTCAACCAAACTTTATGGAACTTATACACAATGTTTATTACCACAAAACACAGACCAAGTTTGAATATTGGTGGCGTCACTTTTGCCGTTCTAGAGTTATGCCCCTTTACAAATGGAAAAAATGCTTATTTTTTTGTTTCCGTTCTCTAACTTTAATTTTCCTCAACCAAATGTTTTGAAATTATACACAATGCTTATTACTACAAAACACAGATCAAGTTTTAACTTTGGTGGCGTCATTTTTTACCGTTCTAGAGTTGTGCCCCTTTACAAATGGAAAAATAGCTGGATTTTTTGTTTCGGTTGTCTAACTTAAGTTTGCCTCAACTAAATGTTATGAAACGTATACACAATGCTAATTACCACAAAACTTAGAGCAAGTACAAATTTGGGTAGCGTCACTTTTACAGTTCTTGAGTTGTGTCCCTTTATAACATTATATGCAAGCGAGGTCAGCATCTGTGTCCATTCCCATTTATTTAGTTTATTTTTTTTAGAATGCATTTCTTTAAGGTTTGATTTTTAGCGGAAAAAAAACAAATTCATTGACCTTATTTAATTTCTACTGTAACGTCACCACAACTTCTATACTCTATAACGCTATCATACGATACAGTGTCGTAAAAAAATCGTGAGCGTGAACTATTCCTAACTATTGCCAATTCTCAAGCGTGGTCAATTGATGAGGAAATAGACTTACTAGTTTTTAAGGACATTTCTGCTGACAATACAAGAACGCACATTGGCAAATATGTAAATATACTGCAAATTAAAGAAAGTTACTGTATAGACTGTAACTCCATCTTTTCTAAATTAAACAGGGTTTCACATCTATTTTTAAATATTTGTATTGTCCTAATTTTTATGAATCAAATATCGAGTTTGAAATTGTCCCGATTAGCACAGTGTTGACAGAATGATTCTCATGATATATATTCTAAAACTGAACTTATAGTTCGCTAAAACCTCCTCAAAATTTGTTGTTTACTCAGATATCAGAATGTCTGTAAAGGTGCTCGTACTCTTTCTAAATAATATCAAAATTGCCCTATGCAGGTACAATCTTCTCATTTTATAGATATCAACGTCAGAATGACGATAACAGAAAGTATTGAGACATTCAATGCAGTTAACCCTGTAACGATATACATATAGCAGGCTTATTTATACGTAAGGGAGCTACCATTTGACTTTAATTGGGGGAAAAAGGGGGGAGGATGAAAAATGTTGTCCTGCATTTTTTTTTTAATTGTAATCTCTGTCCTGCCTTTTTCTTTTTGTTTTTCCCTCTATTCGGTCCTGACTTTTTTTTTTTTCAAATTTCATCCCAGCCCCCTCCCCTAAAAATAAAATGGAACCTTCCTTATAATATTAACGTAACGTCACACTGTCTGGTACATGTAGCAATCTTTTGTATCAACGATTTATCTATTTACAGGAAAGGAAAAGAACTTCTACCCAAGGCATAATATATTTACAGGAAAGAAAAAGATGACTTCTACTCAAGGCATGATACATTTACAGGAAAGGAAAAGAAGACTTCTACTCAAGGCATGATATATTTACAGGAAAGGAAAAGAAGACTTCTACTTAAGGCATGATATATTTACAGGAAAGGAAAAGAAGACTTCAACTTAAGGCATGATCTATTACTGCTGTATAAAGACACCAAATGAAGGACAGAGCTTATTTTCTATTTAATCTGTATGGTTTGAATTATAATATTTGCTGTAAATGTTGAACAGTTGAAATTAAAACCACATTCTGCAAGATTATAAACTCACTTCAAATGTGTCAATTTTTTTCATGGTCTCCCATAGGGTGTAATTTTTTCAAACGGGCTGGAAAATTCACCAGATTAAATTGATTGATTGATTGATTTGTTGGTGTTTAACGCCACTTTCAACACCATTGTGCTATTTCGTGGCGGTCATATTTTATTGATGGGGGAAGCCGGATTGCCCGAAGAAAAGCACGAACCTTCGATAGGAAAACTGACAATCATGGGCCTAGTCAATTAAGATTGGAGTCGAGCGCACCTTGCACGAGCGGAATTCGAATTCATAATCTCAGCGTTGACTGGCTAGTGATACAGTAGTTGGACTACTTGTAGCACTTGGCCACCGAGGCCCCGACAGAATAAAACATACGAGTTAATGTATAGCTATTCATAGATAAGGGGATCGGGTATGATTGTCAATGAGACAACTATTCCTCAAAGATCATTTTAAGTGGTTTTTATACGACCGCAAAAATTAAAAATTTTTTGGTCGTATATTGGTATGACGTTGGCGTCGTCGTCGTCGTCGTCGTCGTCTGGCGTCGTCCGGCGTCGTCCGAAGACACATTGGTTTTCGCACTCTAACTTTAGTTTAAGTGAATGGATCTCCATGAAATTTTACCATAAGGTTCAATACCACGAAAGAAAGGTTGGGATTGATTTTGGGGGTTATGGTACCAACAGTTAAGGAATTAGGGGCCAAAAAGGGGCCAAAAATAAGCATTTTTGTAACTTCCAGACAATAACTTGTGTATAAGTGTATGGATCTCTCTGACATTGTACCACAAGGTTCCATATCACAAAGGAAAGGCTGTAATTGATTTTGGGGTTAATTGCCTCAAAATTTTTGGAATTGGGGGCCAAAAAAGGGGCAAAAAACAAGCATTTTTCTAGTTTCATGACAATAACTTGTGTGTAAGTGTTTGGATATTTCTGAAATTGTACTACAAGGTTCCATATCACAAAGGGAAAGCTGGAATTGAGTTTGGGGGTAATTGCCCGAAACGTTTAGGAATTGGGGGCCAAAAAGGGGCCAAAAATAAGCATTTTTCTAGTTTTCAGACAATAACTTGTGTTCAAGTGTATGGATCTCTCTGAAATTGTACTGCAAGGTACCATACCACAAAGGGAAGGCTGGGATTGAGTTTGGGGGTGATGAATCATAAGGGGGTTCAAAAAATTTGGGGGGGATTTTTTTTTTTTATTTTTTTTTTTATTTTTTTCCTTTTTTTTTCTTTTAAAATTTTCCATTTTAAGTTGGTTATTTCTGATTAATATTTAAAAGCAAATAATAATGATATGGTAGGAGATACACACCAAACAGGATGTGTAAATTATTATCTAATAAGTATTGTGCAATAGCAAGAAATTTTCAATTGCACAGTATTGCACAATAGCAAGAAATCTTCAATTGCACAGTATTGCGCAATAGCAAGAAATCTTCAATTGCACAGTATTGCGCAATAGCAAGAAATATCCAATAGCACAATATTGCGCAATAGCAAGAAATTGTCAATTGTACAGTATTGCGCAATAGCAAGAAATATTCAATTGCACAGTATTGTGCAAAAGAAGATACTTCGTATAAATTGCTTATTTCTTGATCAATTTCAATGGGGTTTTATTCTTGAATTCTTGGGGTTCTTTAATATGCTGAATCTAACCGTGTATTAAGTTTTTGGATTTTGGGCCCCGTTTTTAAATTGGTCCACATTGAGGTCCAAAGGGTCCAAAATTTAACTTTGTTTGATTTCATCAAAAATTGAATTATTGGGGTTCTTTGATATGCTGAATCTAACCGTGTATTTAGATTCTTAATTTTTGGTTCCGTTTTCAAATTGGTCAACATTAAGGTCCAAAGGGTCCAAAATTAAACTTAGTTTGATTTTAACAAAAATTGAATTTTTAGGGTTCTTTGATATGCTGAATCTAAACATGTATTTAGATTTTTGATTATGGGCCCAGTTTTCAAGTTGGTCCAAATCGGGGTCCAAAATTAAACTTTGTTTGATTTCAACAAAAATTGAATATATGGGGTTCTTTGATATGCTGAATCTAACCATGTATTTAGATTTTTGATTTTTGGGCCCCGTTATCAACTTTGTCCACATTGAGGTCAAAAGGGTCCAAAATTTAACTTTGTTTGATTTCATCAAAAATTGAATTATTGGGGTTCTTTGATATGCCGAATCTAACCGTGTATTTAGATTCCTAATTTTTGGTTCCGTTTTCAAATTGGTCTACATTAAGGTCCAAAGGGTCCAAAATTAAACTTAGTTTGATTTTAACAAAAATTGAATTTTTAGGGTTCTTTGATATGCTGAATCTAAACATGTATTTAGATTTTTGATTATGGGCCCAGTTTTCAAGTTGGTCCAAATCGGGGTCCAAAATTAAACTTTGTTTGATTTCATCAAAAATTGAATTCTTGGGGTTCTTTGATATGCTGAATCTAACCATGTATTTAGATTTTGGATATTGGACCATAATAGGTGAATGTCCAATTTAAAATTTTTAAGTTCTTAGACCACATTCATTCTGTGTCAGAAACCTATGCTGTGTCAAATATTTAATCACAATCCAAATTCAGAGCTGTATCAAGCTTGAATGTTGTGTCCATACTTGCCCCAACTGTTCAGGGTTCGACCTCTGCGGTCGTATCAAGCTGCGCCCTGCGGAGCATTTTATTAACAATTAATGGCAACCTTACGGCCTTCAACATGAGAAAAAACATACTGTATAGTCGCCTATTAAAGGCCACGATATACATGATTACAGTTAAACAAGATTTTGTGAGGAAATTAGCCCATTTCCTATACTGTATCATCTCTATCTCTGATGTTTGTTGTTTAATTTATCAGTGTGAATGTTTCCCCAGCCAATGATTCCTTTCAAATGTGTTATCTGCTGCTGAAAATGTTTCACCGCAGTGACTCTTTTCTATTCTTACAGTATCTGTTAGACGACATACTTCTCGCTGTTGTATACAACGGAATGTGCAATCATTGTGCAATGCATGAGTAATTTTCTTCAAGCCTGTGAACTTATTTTGGTTATCATCTCTGTGGGAATAATTCCCCAGTCTATAGATAACTATTTGGTTAAAATCTTTGTGAAGAAATTTCCCCAGTCTAAATATTTTTTTTTGTTATCAACTGTGTAAGGAAATTTCCCCATTCTATTGATCTCGGTATCGTTCCCATCTTTTTTGGGAAATTTCCCCAGTCTATTGATTTATTTTTGATTATGAAATTTTAGTGATTTCGTTTTCGTTATCATCTTTTTTGGGAAATTTCCCTAGACTTTTGATTTTTTTTGGTTATCAACTTTGTAGGGAAATTTCCCCATTTTAGTGATTTCGTTTTCGTTATCATCTTTTTGGGGAAATTTCCCCATTCTATTGACTTCTTGTTGGTTTTCATCTTTTTGGGGAGATTTCCCCATTCTATTGACTTCTTGTTGGTTATCATCTTTTTGGGGAAATTTCCCCATTCTATTGATTTCATTGTTGGTTATCATCTTTTTGGGGAGATTTCCCCATTCTATTGACTTCTTGTTGGTTATCGTCTTTTTGGGGAAATTTCCGCATTCTATTGATTTCTTGTTGGTTATCATCTTTTTGGGGAGATTTCCCCATTCTATTGACTTCTTGTTGGTTATCGTCTTTTTTGGGGAAATTTTATCATTCTATTGATTTCTTTTTAGTTTCATCATTTTGGGGAGATTTTGTCATTCTATTGATTTCTTTTTCGTTAACATCGTTTCAGGGAAATTTCCCCATTCTATTGTTTTGTTGTTGGTCATCATCTTTTTGAGGAAATTTCCCAAATTATTGATATCTGATTGGTTATCAACTTTATTGGGAAATTTCCCCAATACTTGTTAACAAATAATTTCTACGTTTCTTGTATATGTAAAGTAAAACGTGTTTATTTCTTGAGATTGTTCTCCTAGTTTTGTTGTGTAGTGTTATTTGATACCATTATCAAATATATGTGTTACAATCATGCCAGTTAAATGTTTGTTGGAATATTTTGTTCACACAAATAGAAAACATTGAAAAAAGAGAATAAAATAGAAATTCTCTTTTTCAAATAGATTGCGTTATATATAAATATATAATAACTGCGCCTTAAATTCATAAAACATGTACATGTACGTGTATATGCATATAATGTATAAACCTTAAATCCTCAATATGGTTTTAGTATTACTGTTAAACATTTTCACGGGACAGGTGGTGGTTTGGGGGGGGGGGGGGAGGAGGGGGGGGGGGGGGGTCTCATTATGGGTTTTTGGGTACAGATGTGCAGTCCTGATTTCAAAAACAACCCCATTCATATATTGAAGTCTTGTGAATTCACGACAATAAAAATAATTCATGGCAAAATCCGTATATTTCTCAGATATCACATATTCATTTTTTTAAGATTTTAACTTGATTTTAAACGATGAATCAAAATTTATACAAAAATCTAATCGAAAGATGAAAATAATTGACCCATTGTCATATTACCTGGGTGAAATCACAACCCATTGATATATTTGACGTATAGAAAAGTGACCCATTCCAGCGGCATATATGTATATATTTCTTCATATAGGAAGAGCCTGCTCCACCGGCCCGCTCCCCATTTTATTGTCGTTTATTGCCCATAACAGTCGTGTATATTATTCTGAATAACATTCCAAAGACCTACTGATCCCTCCGTCCCTGACGAGGCGTATTGAGACGGGTGGGGGTGGGGATTTGTGGGGGGGGGGGGGTGGCCCGCCCCCTCTTATCTTGGACTTTTTTTTTGAATTAACAGGGGTTTTGGGCAAAATTTGGTCCGATTCTTGATTCTTGATTAAAAATGTACAAGACAGGCAAAAGGGTATATTAAAAAGCTGCATTTTCTTAGAAAAACTTTTTTTCATATTGAAAACTGCCTTATCTGTATTCCACAAAAATGAAACATACACATATTTCCTCTAAATAATGTGTGTTATCAGCCATGTATCACCTTCATTTGCCATACTCGCTATTAAATCCCACAAACTGAAATTCCAGATAATGACTTTAATCCACCCGTATTTTGTCCAGTAACTGTCCGAAACGTGTCATGAAGAACGATAAAAAATACGTATTTTATCTAATTGTTATTGTTTTCTACCATTTTTTTATACAATTGTTGTATCGTTTCTTTTGTTGACTATAAGAATAATAAGATGTGGTATGAATGCCAATGAGACAACTCTCCACAAGAGAACAAATGACACAGAAATTAACATATATAGGTCACCGTACGGCCTTCAACAAAAAACTCATACCGCATAGTCAGCTAGTATATTTATTTTTTGATCCCATTTCGTTTTTCACCAGTTTTTAGAAAAAAGGTAACAGTTAAATAAATCGCTTATATATAATCAATACATTATTCCACCCAGGGGCGTAGCTGCCGTTATATTCCACAAATATTTTTTTTCTTTTTAAATAATAAACAACGTTACTGTAGATGCACGCAAGTGAAGTCGTCAAAACTCTTTAATTATCGAATGTCATGTGTACACTAGTCTATCATCCTTAGTGAATGAAGTATTGGATAGAATTGTATGTCATTATATTCCCCCTTATATAGAAACTATAAACTAGAACTTTGGTTCAGATCATTTCACTTTTATCAACAAATACTTGAATGAACCTCAACTTAGACAAATGATTTTTGTTTAATTAGTTGTTGTTAGCTTTCAACTAGCTTTCCACTTGGTCTTTATCCGACCTACAATAAAACCCTTGCCAAAGTTGGGCGTCCGTTTGGCTGTACAGGATTTATAAATACGCAGTGGCACCGTTGTTGTTATGAATTTATCTTTTTGTTCATCATTTCAACGAATACCGTCGTATAGATTAGAAACATCTACGTACTTTTCCGAACGGAGAGACAGAAATTCAATGAATATTATTGCCGGATACGGTATTAATGGTTAGCTTCGATGCGTTAAGTTATGAACGCGAATGGTTTGATAAATTTAGCTAAATACACATTTAAGCCAAATTATTTATATAAAGGATTTGCTGCACATTTGAGAAATCTGATTTTAAAGAATATAATTTTTTATACAAATATATTCTATTAGATCTACATATTATCATACTAAAATATACATTGTTTTGACAGTTTCCTTTAGATATTGCCATTTTTAGAAATATCGTTCCCCCTTTTCTCGGTTGCTGTTAAAGTGTGAAAAATATATATTAATAGCTAGTGAGGCATGTAGTTCATATGATTCAATCCAAATTATCCTAAAAAGGCGGAATCCCTCTTAAATTGATGAAATCTGGATCGCCTTGAAATCGACAAAATATTTTGGCAAAATTCTTTTAAAAAATCCACCTATATAACGAAAAGAAAACTGAGACAGGCTTTAAAGACGAAAGGGAAGGTTTTAATTCTTCTTTCATTTTCTTGCTACTGATTACAAATTAAGGATGTTCGCTTGTCATGTTTTGGAAATTTTGTTAGAATTTCGGAATCCTCTTGTTTTATCCGTTTAATATATCATTGATACGTTTTTAGTTCTCAAAAAGCCACGGGACACGTTTCTCGCTAGAATAGCCTACCGGGAAGGTGATTTAGGGTCCATATTCAATTCTTATTCGCCGATAATCAATAATCTTATATACTAAATTATCCTAACATCCATTATATTTCTAGTCCGGGAGTGCAGTCGGGAGAAACAAAGGGAATTGCTATTGTTCTTTCCGGCTGCACTTCTTGGAAACTACCGCAAAACATTTACCAGGATAAAGTATAGACATCCAAATTAAATGTAGGATTTTACCGAGGAATCTTTAAAAAAGGGGACATTTATTCTAATGTTTTATCAAGTTATGCTTTAATTTCATAATTATGATAAATTTCTAAACAATATCACAAACTCTAGAAATATCTGGAACTATCATTTGTATTTGGTTGTATTTTTTTTGCTTTGGTTTTTTTTTCCTTTAATTTTGTTTTCGGTGGTTTTTAGTATTTAGTTTGCTTTATACTATAAAGCAACACAGTTGACATGTCCGTCATAGTTCATATAATTACTCGCAAATATGTTCACAGGGGGGGGGGGGGGGGGGGGGGGGGGGTCTTGGGTTCTTATATGAAGTAATATACATATGTGCCGCTGGAATGGGTCACATTTTTATGATACCACAAATATATCAATGGGTTGCGATTTCACCAAGTTAATAGGTCAATGGGTCTGTAGTTTTCATCTTTTAATTAGATTTTTGTATAAATCTTGATTCATCGTTTAAAATCAAGTTAAAATCTAGAAAAATGAATATGTGATATCTGAGGAATATATGAATGGGTACTGATTTTGCCATGAAATATTTTTATAGGTCGTGATTTCACAAGACTTCAATATATGAATGGGGGTGTTTTTGATATCCCGGCTGCACATCTGACATCTGTTACCAAAAACTGATGTTTAGACCCCACCCCCCCCCCCCCCCCCCACCATGTGAAAATGTTTAATAGTAATTCTTAAATCATATTGATGAATGAAGGTATATAGGCTACACATAATATGCAGATATGAATTTAAGGCGCAGTTATTATATATCTATAATACTAAAATAATGAGGTCCAATTTGTTAGCCGGCATGGGGTAAACACGACGAATCAAAGAATTCAACTTTATATATAACTTATATAGGACAATGGTGTTGATTAAAAATTACACCATTCCAGGCCCTTTTGTTTTCCACATAATTAATATTACCAATCATTAACAAGTTCCGGGTCGAATCCGAATCCGATACCGATACCAATAGTATATGTCACCTGTTACCTATTACCTAAACTGTACGTGCCGCATCTGTCAGGCACACCACCATTTGCTATATAGACGGGTCATAATCACACCTAAACTTCGTCATTATACAGGGTTGACGCTACTAAATTCAATCATTGTCACATTGTTACCGTTTGTACTATTTTAATCAGTTTTAATTTATAAGATAACAATACGAATATTAAAAATCCAGACTTGAAATAAAGGCGTAGGTACAGTTTCTAATTTGTTAGCCGGCATGACTTAAAAACGGCGAATCAAAGAATTCAACTTTATAAATAACTAATAAAGGACAATGCTGTTGATTACAAATTACACAACTCCAGGTCCTTTTGTTTTCCAAATAATTAATATTACAAATAAAAAAGTTTCAGCTCGACGGGTTCAGACAGAAAGATTTTGAAAGCAGAGAAAACAGTGCCTCTTATAATCAACATGAATTTATCATATGGCAATACCAATACTAAAAATCCAGATTAAAAATAAGGCTTATACATAATTAGATACTTTAATTCATTCACGGACCTGCGATGTTGCGGGTGTAGTCTAGTTTATATATATAATTAACCGCCTTCCAAAACCATATGTGATAAGTATGTATGCAAGCTATGGCGACCAATACAATGACCCGGTTGGTGGATGTGAAAGAGAGCATAAATTTATTCTCCGTTCACATTCTCCGTAAATAAATGCGGTTGCATTTTGTTTTTAACATGTTACATTCTTTTGATTTTCTTAATTTTGAATTTAAACTGTAAATGTATATATCACTGATGCGTTTTGTTTTAATCTGTGTTAAAAAAGCGTTTACCAGAACGTAATAGGTGTTTGCACATAACGTTATAGGCGTTTGTCATTAATGTAATAGTAGAGGGTAATAACTGACTATGTACATTTGTTACTTATAACTATGGACTCAACTGTGCTTATTAATGCTAACAACATGAACAATGTTTTATGTTTCATTACAGATGACCGTGGTCATTGTTCTACATTAACGACTTGTATGAATAAATAGACATTGTTCTTATTTATGACCACGGCCAAAGATTACTCAAGACCTGTGGAGAACAACACTTAAACGACAATGCCTGCAGTACAGTGTCGTATACCTGGATGTGATTATGTCACTGACGATCTTGATGCAGCAATCGTTGCTGAAATCATCACTGTTCATAGCACAACACACGCTCCGGGACCAGTCACAGCAGCGAAAGAAGAAAAAATGAACAGACCGGTTATATCAACAGCTGGAACTAGTGAGGAATGGGCATATTTTGAATCACGGTGGTCCGATTATGTTGAAGCAACGAAAATTGCCGGCCGTGACAAGTTAGTTCAGCTTCTAGAATGCTGTAATGAGCAGCTACGCAAGGACTTGACACGATCAGCAGGGGGTAGTCTAACAAACGAACCTGTGCAAGATGTGTTAGCCGCAATTAAGAAACTTTCTGTTCGTGAGGAAAATACGATGGTGGCTAGAGTCACACTTCATAATATGCGACAAGACCCTGTCGAACCAATACGTAGTTTTTGTGCACGTTTGCGAGGACAAGTCGGTGTTTGCAAATTCTTCAAAAAGTGCCCTACTTGTAACACAGATGTGAACTATACAGACACTATTATTCGGGACGTTCTTGCACTAGGCATTTCCGATCCAGAAATCCAATTTGACCTCCTCGGTGACAAAAACCAAGACATGACCCTTGAAGAAGTCACTCAATTCGTTGAAGCAAAAGATTCAGGGAAACGTTCTGCATCTAGATTACTTGATTCTCAAATAGTCCAAGCAGCTAGCAGCTCTTATAAATAGGCAAAGCAGACAGCCGTGAGCATCAAAAATGAAGTTTGTTAATATTGTGGTAAAAAGGGACACGGCAAAAGTGCATCACCTCGTCTCCGTAAATCGCCATGCATATGGCCATAAGTGTGGATACTGCAACCGTGAACAACACTTTTAAAAGGTTTGTAGGAGTAAGGAAAAACCAGAAAACTGGTACAGAAGGTGCTGTGTTTGATTCACTGTGTAGCATATCCAGCGATTCACATAAAATAAATGGCAGAACGCTAGCCATAGACCATAATCTTTATGATAATCTGTCAGATACCTGGATCAGCAAGGCATCGAAACCTCAATCATTCGTCAACCTTGTTTTGAGAATATTGCCAGAGGATTATGAAGCATTTGGTTTCAACATTACAAAAAGGACAAATACTGTTGCCATCTCTGCAATGGCGATACAGGGTGCCAGAGGTGCCTTGCCGGTATCAAGGTCATCCATCGACTAGGAATAAATCAGACTGAATTAATCCCTGTCAATATGAAAATGCATGCTGCCAACAACAAAGGTATCACGATCCTTGGTGCAACAATACTTCGCATCTCCGGCAAAGATGATCAAGGTAGACATGTAGAAACGAGACAAATGACGTATGTTACAGACAACTCTGATAAGCTATTTATTAGCAGAGAAGCTTGCATTGCTCTTCGAATGATCTCCGACAGCTTCCCAACATTTGGTGAAATCGACGAGACGCAACCAACTCCTGGTACTGAGAATCCTCACAACATCACAAACAACATCGGAAGTGTTAATGGCATAGATACCACCTGTCGCCTCCAATTCCGATGTAGCTACCATATCCAGCAACTGAAATCAACCTCACAAAAATAAAATAATTTCTCATGGACTAATACAAATCTAGTACCTTCAATATATGTGATTACCAACCATTGCCACTGATAGATAGACCACCAATGCGATTGATGGTGGATCCCGAAGCTGAACCCGTTGCTCATCACACTCCAGTACCAGTACCAATCCACTGGAAAGGGGAAGTCAAAGCTGGTCTTGATCAAGACGTCCGACTTGGCGTATTGGAACCTGTTCCGGTTGGTGAACCTTTCACATGGTGCCATAGAATGGTCGTTTGTGCCAAGAAAAATGGAAAACCACGTCGCACAGTTGATTTTCAACCCCTTAATGTGCACGCAACACGTGAAACACACCATACGCCTTCACCTTTTCACCAGGCTAGATCAGTACCGAATGGAAACAGGAAAACCGTTTTTGACGCCTGGAACGGCTATCATAGTGTACCAATTCCTGAGGAGGTTCGCCATCTGACTACCTTTATTACACCCTAGCGCAGATATCGTTACAAGACGGCTCCACAAGGTTACATAGCTTTAGGCGTCACCTATACAAGACAATATGATGAACTTGTTGCCGACATTCCAAACAGAACCAAATGTGTAGATGACGTCCTCCTATGGGCTGATTCAATTAAGGAAAGCTTTTTTCAAGCTGCACAATGACTCGATATATGTGGTCGTCATGGCATTACTCTTAATTCTGAGATTATTCATATTGTTCATATTCGGTCAGGATGTTGTAGAATTCGCTGGATTTGAAATCACGTCCAACACTGTCCGCCCTTGTATGAAATACCTAAGAGCGATCCTAGATTTTCCAACTCCTAGAAATATCACGGATGTACGATCATGGTTTGGTCTCGTTAATCAAGTGTCCTACGCATTTAAGCATGGCTGATAAGATGCTTCCCTTCAGGCAATTATTGAAACCTGGAACACCATTTTTCTGGGATGAACACATCAACATACTGTTCGAGGAATCGAAAGCTGCTATCATAAGCGAAATAGAAGAGGGCGTTTGCATCTTTTATAAAAGTAAACCGACATGCCTTGCTACAAATTGGTCAAAAACTGGTATTGGCTTCTGGCTATTTCAGAAACATTGTTCCTGCATAGAAAGTGAACCATTATGTTGTAACACAGGATGGCGGATAACGCTTGTCAGGAGTAGATTTACACATCCAGCTGAATCCCGTTATGCGCCAGTAGAAGGCGAAGCTCTAGCCGTTGTCGACGCTTTGGACAAAGCGAGGTATTTTGTACTGGGATGCGACGATCTTATTATAGCTGTTGACCATAAACCCCTCTTGAAAATAATCAGTGACAGATCTTTAGAAGACATCTCTAATTCACGCCTTCGAAATTTGAAAGAGAAAACATTCGGATATCGTTTCCGGATGATTCATGTACCATGCGTCAAACATCATGCCGCTGACGGTGTATCACGTCATTCTACTGGGGATCCTGAAAAACTTATTCTCTCAGATGACATAGCAGCCATCAAGAATAGTACTATGTCGTTGCCACATGCCACATCATTTTTATCAGACATACAGCATTCAGATTTAAATTCAGATGCTACTGAAATAAATAACAGTGTCTTTATATCAGCCGTATCCTCGCTTGATTCGCTTGCAGTCAGATCTGTTACTTGGTACAGAGTTCGTACCGCTACAGCAAGTGATGACAGTATGGGTGAACTTATCAACTTGATTGAGTCGGGTACACCTGAATTTCGACATGAATTTCCTCCACAACTGCGAGAATACTTCCAATTCCGTGAACACCTTTACACTATTGATGGTGTTATAATATACAAGGACAGAATCATTATTCCCCCCAGTCTCCGAGAGGAAGTTTTGTCTGCTTTACACGCAGCCCATCAAAGAGTAACAACAATGCTTTCTAGAGCAGAGTCATCGGTTTTTTGGCCAGGTATCACCCCCGCTATTTCAGCACAAAGAGTCGGATGCAACCATTGTAATCGGATCGTATCTTCCTAACCAGAGTGCTCCACCCACACCTCTGATGTCACCAGACTACCCGTTTCAATGCGTCTGTTCTGACTTCTTTCAATACAAAGGGATTTGCTACCTTGTCATAGTTGACCGATACTCAAACTGGCCAATTGTTGAAAGATCGTCAAACGGAGAAGCCGGACTCATAACCTGCCTTTGACGCACATTTGTCACTTTTGGAATTCCCGACGACGAACTAGCATCTGACGGCGGTCCTGAATTTACCTCTACTGCTACCAGACAGTTTCTTCGAGACTGGGGTGTACACCATCGCCTATCGTCAGTGTCTTTCCCTCATAGCAATTTCAGGGCGGAAGTTGGGGTAAAAACCGTTAAACTCATGATTGCTGGTAACACTGGTCCAAAAGGTGATCTCGACACGGATGCATTTCAACGGGCAATGCTACAATACAGAAATACACCTGACAGAAACACAAAACTTTCACCTGTGATGTGCGTCTTTGGTCATCCAATCAGGGATTTCATTCCGATTCAGAAAGGAAGATATTCTCCTCACAATACTTGGAGGGAAACGTTAGATGCCCGTGAAGAAGCTTTAAGAAACCGCCACATCAAACAGGGCGAACGCTTATCGGAAGCACACAAAACGACTACCTCAACTTGCAATTGGTGATTGTGTGCGTATTCATCCCCAGATAGGACATTACCCACTAAAATAGGACAAAACTGGCATCATCATTGAAGTCCGCCAATTTGATCAATATGCAGTAAAGGTTGATGGCTCTGGAAGAGTGACTTTACGCAACAGAAAGTTTCTCATGAAGTATGTTCCTGTCAAGGGCATCAAAACAACAAAGACTATACAAGATGACCTTCGTTATAAGATTGTACCTGCCCCACCATCATTCGACACAAAACAGGCACTTAAACCAACTCCTGAAACATTAATGGAAACCCCAAAAACTTCGACTCGAGAAAAGCACTATCCACTTGGTCAGGCAACTTCAGACTGACTCCAAGGACAGCTCTACACCAGAAATCACATATTCACAAGATTAGCCTAGCGAGCGAAAACGTCACATCCCGAAAACGCCCAAGACAGGTCTTTCTGCATCCAACAGTCCTAGAGTAGAAAACGCGCATCCCGAGCGTCGTCGTTTGGAATTCAGAGAAACACCACTTGAGGAACAAGGAACACAGCCGACCACCAACACTCCTCCGTTGATTATCACTCCAACAGAAATTACTACACAACGAAAATCTAGTCGTGCTAGTAGACCACCTGCCTGGCATTCAGATTATGACATGGATTAACAATCATATCATTGACATTTTGGATTTTTTTTTTGCATTTTAACTAACAGAGATTAGTGTGAATATCATCTTAGTCATATTACAGTGGACAAATGTTTGCCACCTATAATGGAACATTACAGGAGCCAAAAACTTAGGGGGAGATAGAGGATTATAATTGACTATGTACATTTGTTACTTATAACTATGGACTCAACTGTGCTTATTAATGCTAACAACATGGACAATGTTTTATGTTTCATTTGACCGTGGTCATTGTTCTACATTAAAGACTTGTATGAATAAATAGACATTGTTCTTATTTTAATAGGTGTTTGCACATAACGTAATAGGTGTTTGCACACAATGTAATAGGCATTTGCACATCACATAATAAGTGTTTACACATAATGTTATAGGTGTTTGAAAATATTGTAATAGGCATTTGCACATAACGTAATGGGTATTTGCACATAACGTAAGAGGTGTTTGCACGTAATGTAAAAAGTAAAATTACAAAAACACTGAACTTCGAGGAAAATTCAAAAGGAAAGTCCCTAACCAAATGGCAAAATCAAAAGCTCAAACACATCAAACGAATGGATAACAACTGTCATATTCCTGACTTGGCACAGGAATTTTCTTATGTAGATAATGGTTGATTGAACCTGGCTTTATAGCTAACTAAACCTCTCATTTGTATGACAGTCGCATTAAATTCCATTATATTGACAACGATGCGTGAACAAAATAAACAGACACAATAGTTACACATGTCAAAAATAGGAGTACAGCAGTCAACATTGTGTTATTATCTTAATCACTATAAAAACAAACAAATATAACAAACAAATATAACAAAGAAGCACAAAAAGGCAACCATCAAATTTAACATCCTCATTTTGTTTTTTTATTATACGATTTTATTTATCTATGTAAAATCCACCCATACAGGATGGAAGGTTTTAAGTACTGGCGTAGAATCGCGCGTTTGACGTCAAATGGGTAGATATAAAATAATTTTGTCGTTCAAAGTATGACGGGATACATAAGTACAGAGTCACGTCAAATGGATATCACAAAAACAGACTTTACAGTAAAAGTATTATTGATAGAATAAAATAATTGTGTCGTTCAAAGTATGACGGGATACATAAGTACAGTCACGTCATAGGCATTTGAACAAAACGTAATAGGTATTTGCACATAATGTAATAGTTGTTTGCACATAACGTAATAGGTGTTTGCACATAACGTAATAGGTGTTTGCACATTATGTAATAGGTATTTGAACTTAACGT
Source organism: Mytilus californianus (assembly GCF_021869535.1). Taxonomy (NCBI): domain Eukaryota; kingdom Metazoa; phylum Mollusca; class Bivalvia; order Mytilida; family Mytilidae; genus Mytilus; species Mytilus californianus. Next base: position 3,279,192 of record NW_026262648.1, read on the forward strand.
AATAGGTGTTTGCACAACACGTAAACGAAGTTTGCACAACACGTAATAGGTGTTTGCGCAAAACGTAATAGGTGTTTGCTAATAATGTAATAGGTGTTTGAACATAATGAAATAGGCATTTGCACATAACATAATAGGTGTTTACACATAATGTAATAGGTTTTTGCACATACTGTAAAAGGCATTTGCACATATTGTAACAGGTGTTTGCACATAACGTAATAGGTGTTTGAACATAATGTAATAGGCATTTGCACATAACGTAATAGGTATTTGTACATAACGTAATAGGTGTTTGCTCATAATGTAATAGGCATTTGCACATAACGTAATAGGTGTTTGCACATAATGTTATAGGCATTTGCACATAACGTTATAGGTGTTTGCACATAATGTAATAGGTGTCTGCACATAATGTAATAAAAATTTGCACATAACGTAATGAATGTTAACAGAGAATATCAATTGTTCGGCAAAAACGCATATAAGCTATACCATGATATATAATATTTTTCACAGAAGATACATATATATAAACACAACATTAAGACATAACACAGAGATGCAGTATCAGGAAATAAAGGCACTTACACATAACATAAAGAAGAAATGACAGGACGTATAGACAAAGCGACAAAACACATTGCGTATTAACACTATAAGACAGTTACGGCGTTCCATAGTATGATATAGCGACTAATATCTTGGGGTTGGTGACTTATCCCGACTATTTTAGCAAATCGCGAGGTCTCAACCAATTGTGGTATAAAGATTCTACGACTGACGCCGAAGCTAAAAACACTGGTTTTGCAGCTAGACATGGTTACATCATCGTAAAACCTACAATCAAAAGAACGTTCTCATTCACCATTCCCTTACAACACATCTTTGGTTTCGCGAAGAATTATGACAAGATCGTGTATGGATTCAAACACGACTCACACTCGTTCAAGACTCTGATGCAAACACAGTGTTAAGAGCAGCAGCGGCAGATCCAGCAAAAATCGTATTAAGTAAACTATCCTGGTTCGTTCCTCATGTGGTCCCCTCCAAAACAAAATAAAACTATACAAAACAATCCAAAGTAAAAGCAGAATTAACTGTTTCCGCATTAGATAGTGCGGTTCCATATCCGTCCCCCAAAGTAGAGAATTTACTTGGCGACTCTCTGCCGAAAGTGGACGGGATAAGCCTAGATACTTCATCGCCGCAAAACCGAGAAGGGTAACTATCAAACTCATAACGCAGCCATGTTTGATCACTATCAATTACAAAATATCTATGTCACCCTGAATGCTCAACGTTATCCAGCCGTAGACTTCAACACCCTCTTCATCCAGTGTCAAGTATCTAGGGTGTACAAGGAAGCCACTGAATTTCGTAAAGTTCTTCAACATGGATCATTTCGTTAGCAATAGTAACATCAACCCCTCCGACTGTATAGACCTATACCCTTTGTGCGTCATCGATGTGAGTCACCAGTCTGAGAAGCTGAAGGAGTCTGTGGTTGATATTAAGATCAAGGCAAAAATCGAGCGGAATGTTGAACCAAACACCGAAGCATTTGCACTAGTTATATCAGATATAGTTCTTCAGTTCGAGTCCAACGGACAAAAGATGAATGTTGTGTTGTAAATAAATGGATAATTATTTATTACAACAAATTGTTGAGAATACAGCACCCAAGCATGGGTTCTCTTTCAGTGTATCTGCTAATAACAACAAAATCGATACCCGGTTCAATCCACCCATTCACTTAAAAGATGGAAAGAATTATGACATGGCTCTGGTAAACCTGGAGACTTACTACTCTTTCCCATGTATTCATGCAGGAAACATCATTTTTCGTTATTCTAATGATAATGGTGGCACCTGGTTTGGTATTGCACTGAAAACTGGCTCTTACTCTATCGAAAACCTCAACGACACGTTACAAAGACATCTGCAACTCAACAAACACCCCACCAAAATCAAAATCGGTGCCAATCATAGTACACTGAGGGCAACACTTACTTTAGCGTAAAATTAACAAGTCGATTTTAATGTCGACAATAGCATCAATACAGTGTTGGGTTTCAACAAAAGAATTTACACATGATGATCGGGCCACAAACGTAACACAGAGGGTGAGACCATTGTGAACATCATCAGCATCAACAGCATTCTCGTCAATAGTGATATCATCAGTGGTAGCTAAGTCAACGCATCACAACAATCCACCATCTACAATGTATCCTCTGGTATGAAAAACCCCAAAAACTTGATTTATTTACCAGTCACACTGAAAACGACCAATCGTATGACTACTACTATAAAGGACCAATACGGAACTCCTATCGATCTGAGAAGTGAACATCTAACCATACGTTTTCATCTACGTGACACATAAACCACCTTAAAAAAGAAACGTAAATACTATGAGTTAATATAGAATTGAAATGTAATTGGTGCGTTTCAAACATTGATCATGTGATACGGTGTACATGTCCCATCGATAAGGAGTATCCATCCGATTTTCACACCCTTTGGTCGTGAATACAAACTTGACATGTGTAATTATATTGCAACCAAACCCCCCCCCCCTTTTTTTGCTCATTTGAATGTTGTTTAGCCTTCACAAACACAATGCTTATCAGTGCAAATATGTAAAATCTAAACAATTATTGTTAGAAATTTATCGAAAAGTACATGGAAACGATAATCCCAAACCCTGTTGTGCACAGCATAAAAGTCAATTAACGATGTTTGAAGGTACTATGGAGTATTCCGAATTTAAAAAACAATTCAAAAACATTCTTATAGTGATTATAACATAGAAGAAGATAGGGTTTTACCTCCTGTCGAGTTTATTGTATGGAAACGACAAGAGGAACCTATTTAATTGAAATAAGTTTTAACGTTTTTTTTTTTGTTTGTTTTTTTTTTTAGGAATTGGACCAAATCCCTGTTCCCTAAAAAAAGAAATCTTCATTAGGTATAAATAAATGAATTATCATAGTTATGGTTTAAATTTGAAACAAGGTCAAATGAACAAATTACAAAAAGCAGCAAAGAATGGTTGTACAGTCAGCATCAACTTATCGCAATCTAACAGTATTATCCAAACGTATTAACAAAAAAAAAAACAAAAAAAACAAGAAAAAACACATAAAGATAATGCACATCTTATCAGAACTTCCAAATCCAAGATCGAAGATGCTGCCAGTAAGGATTTGGATGATGATGAAATTAGTGACATAGAATTTAGTAATATTCTTACATGTTTAGACTCTTACTACGATAAAAAAAAAAAAAAAAAAACACATACGACACCTGAAAAAGATGTATCGTTATATATATATATATATATTAATGCATTTATCCGGCGGGTTTGTTGGATAAAAAATTAAGGTTTTTATTTCATGAGCTTTTAATATTCGTTTTAAAAATCCGTATCCAAAACGACTCATTTTATTCTCTTGTGTAAAAAGAGTGTAGGGATAAAAATATAATGTTTCTCTCATAGCAAATTCGAGAGTAAATGGTTAAATTTTACTCTTTCCTTTTATTTGGATTTTTTACTTTAATTGGTAATAAAAAAATCGTATCCCTTTTTGGATGTCAACATACCATAACTTACCACAAAAATCTGTCGATTTGTCTTTATCATTATCAATTCCTTAGCCAATCGGCTACAACTCCATACTCTCGTTATTTCCTCCTTCCGTTTTAAGGTTAATAAAAAACACTTACCAAATTTGCTTTAAAATTCTTTCATTTCAATAATTTCATACTTTCTCGATTGAGATAAATCATTCCTTCTCAAAATTTTCATAAATGGCTGGGGTTTAGTCAATCGTTTCCTTAATAATTCTCTTTCTTCTCTCGTTAACTCACCTTCGTGTCCACATCGTCGTCGTTGGTAATTTGTTTTTCTCCAAATCAATGTCTGTTTTGACTTCCGTAACCAAAAGGTTGTTGTTTAAGAATCTCATTGTTTATATTACAAATATTTTATTTTATTTTTGATTAAAAAAAATTATCTCGCACTCCTATTTGAAAAAATCTCAATAATCTCAAAAATCACAAAGATTAAATTTGTTTTTCTAAAAATTACATTTTTTTGTGTTTTTCAATTTTATTTCATTAAATTTCATCTCTTACTCATATTTGAAATTCATTTTTACCATACATTTTAAGATTTAAAAAAATCAAACATTGCAAAAAATTAAAAATTAAAAAATTGAAAAAAAAAACACTTAAAATTGAAATTGATTTACAATCCCCCTTTTTACACTACTGCCACACGACCGAAACTTGCAGTCGACTCGTTATTGGGGTTATTGCCCTTAAAAGATTATCCATTGTTTTTAGTTTTTGCCTATTATCTTGAAACGTATACAAAATACAAATATAGTTAGAAACTTTAAAAAGCAAAAATGATCAGCCGTACAAGATCTATTGATATGTCAACTTGACTGAAATTGTCAGTAAAATTTTCATAGAGTTATTGCCCTTTCATAATGATTTTTACAAAAAAGTGGCTATTGTTTAAGATGAAGGTAAGCGACACAGGCTCTTTGCAGCCTTTAGTTGCTTTTAATTTTCATGCATCCCCATTTGTTAATTAAACTTTGTCATAACATGTGTTAAAATGATTGGTGTATTAACCGTTTTCTTTCAGAATCGATTAATATTTTAGTCTCTCTTCTTTCAACGTTTGTTTACCTTTTCTTTCATAATGGTCTTTCCCTCACACTTGTGCTGTGTGATTGCCGAGGTGTCATTGTTAAGTTTACTTCATACGGATTAGCTGTTGGTAAATTAGAAACGAGAAGACAATAATTCAATAGCAGCTCATTTCTGAAAATTTGGAAAAATAGTGGATTTTCTTTATAAAATATTTCTATGTAAAGTAAAACTTAGCCATTGAAGTATACAAAACATATTCACTTTTTTTAGATTAGAAGTATCATATGACCTTAAATCAGGGATTTTGTTACCATAATTTATTGAAATTATTTCATATAGTAAGATATGGTTTTGTAGTGTGGCTGTTTCTGTAGAATTCTTATCAAAAATTGAATATCACTTCCTTCAGACTACGGTTATCCTGTTTATAAAGTACGTAAATTAAAACACGATCCATGTTAACCTATTGATTATTTGAATATCTTTTTTAACACCGTAGACAGATGTTTGAATATAGTTTTTTTGTTTTTTTTTTTATCTGTAATGGCATTGATTTTGCTTTTGATAAATTAAACATAACTGAATATGGATTCCTTTACATTTATGAAAAGTTATGGTCCGACATCATGTTGATATATTATACCTAAGGTATCAGTATGCTATGGCATTCACAAGATCATGCTTTCTAAGACAGTTTATGATGTCTTTACACTAAATCCATTGGATGTGTACTTATTGGAACTTTAGTCTAGAAAAGCATGATTTATTCAGCAGTTGTAAGTGTCTTTTAACTAACTTTTAGTAACTGCGAGTACTCTTAGATCGGTACTTTGTGTCTTTTGTCTTCATGTTAGTTGTTTTTGTTTGTGCTTCGTGCCCATCTAATTAGTTAAGCATTTCTATTTTACAGGTACATGTAGTTCTTTTTTTATTTGTTCCTGTTTTAAAATAAAGGAAAAACAGTTATTTTCCAAACAAATCTTTTTGTGTTTTTACAAATGTGATATTCCTCTACGATTTTCCCTCAATGCATCTCGTTTACAAAAGAAAATATGATAATCGTTACTCTACACAAGAAACTCGATTCGCACTTTCAATACCCTTATGTATTTATGCACATACATTATATACTATTGATAGGTTCTACTATTCTTTATTTACATCTGTGAAGAATTATCTTGGATGTTGATAAAATTTAATGAACGTCAATTTATAGAAATATTTGAAGTTAACAGATAATATTTGGTACGAAACAAAATGTCGTACTACATATGCAATTGGTAACTCTATTATAAAAAAAGTAAATCAACATGTATAAAAAAAATCTGCACATGTCGTGACGGAACTCTGACATATCAACAAAAAAACAAACAAGGAAAAAATAAATACGTCCAATTCAGATGATAGGAGGTCATATTGCTATTATCAGCTGGTTTTATGAAATGAAAACTGGGAATTTACGAAACGAAATCTATTATTAATTTGTCCTAAGTAGATCATCACAAAAATGTCAACTTCACTGTCTACAGAATTGTAATTTGCATGATTTTGCTTCATATAGAATAGTTACTGTTACGGGTTAAGATCGCAAGGTCTTTGAAGCATCTGACCACCTTCACGTATCCATTTGTTACCAACTGAAATATACATAAAATATTCGCCATTAGATAACTATCATTTATTCGGGGCTATTTTTTTTTTTATTTTTCAATATGTAATAGATTAATAAATGGTTACAAATATTCTGACGTAATTCAAAGTATGGCAGTTTCCGCGCATATTTCACTACTCTGTTATGATCGAAGAAGTCACGACTATTTCTTTGCAAAACTTTAATTTTTTAATATTTTTTTGCTTGTTTCAAACAGTAATTAAGTCGTTAAATTTGGACGGTGTAACATTTTACTGTTAATAGTTTTTTTTTATTTAAGTTATATCATACACGGAAGAACATGTTAAACTGTTTAATGTTTCGAACGCATCGAATTTATAAAGTGTAGTTTTCAATTTTTTGCATATATTATTTTATTTCATACATTAGTTTAGCCATTAGATTTGTGTGGTGTAAATTTTGACTGTGGATAGGTTTTCTTATTCAAACAGACATACATAAACTAACGGAATTCATTAAAAACAAACATTCAGAAGTTGCACTTTGCATTTATTATTAAAACGGAAGCGACGTCATAGTTAAAAAATACGGGAAACAATATTTAGTTCTCCATTATAACCCGGTGTCATGAAGAAATCCAAACAACAGAATAAAGGTATAAAAGCTGTATAAATGAGATTATGTGGCCCTACGGTGACCTATAGTTGCTTACTTCTACGTCATTTGGTCTCGTGTTGGTAGCTGTCTCATTAAAAATCATACCATATCTTCTTTCTTTTTTTCATTTAAACAATATTATGTCTAGAATTTCCTTCATATATATCAAATTTCGTGAGGATCATTTACTAGATTATGAAAAGCTTACTCCATTTAGAACCAATAACAACGGGACATCCTGCGTGTAATACTCTGTGGTCATTTTCTCCACTAGGTAGTAAATTATACCAGAAAGCAGCTGAGCCCTTGAAATATAAAATATATATAGATCAACTTACTAAACAGCTGTATTTAGCTATGTTAAGTGCATGCCCTACTGATGTTATTAACTACACCAAACAGAGTTAGTACTGCCAAAGATCACTTTACGTGTGATGTTGATTATCTTAACGTTTGTCTTAAACAACTTCGGTCATGTAAATACAAATCAATGTTTCAAAAGCAATTAGAAGATGTTTCAAATCAGAAGAAAATAATTATTTGGTGGACAAAATGTAAACCAAGATTCGTAAACTGTAACGGACCCCAAATATACACAAATGTCAATGAAATATGGTGGTAAAAGGTTTCTTAAACCAAATTTGATTTTTTCAACATGCTCTAATTAATCAAAACCTTTACTAAATTCCTTCGTAGATACAAAACTTTTCCTAAAAAAACATTTACTGGGTATTTTTTCTTTATACTTATTTTAAGTAAGTATATTACTTACAATTACTTTCTATTACTAAGTATTACTTACTATGCTTCAGGAATTACTTGAAGTTACTAAACTAATATTTTAACTCTAAGTAAAATGTGAATATTTAAAGTAAAAAATAACTAATTAAAAACTACTTCTGTTTACTAGGAAATTGCTACTTATTGTCTCGCCTGCGACGAAAGTATTACTATCCGGCGGCGGCGGCGGCAGCGGCGGCGGCGTAAACTATTTGTTTAATACTTTATATTTCAGAAGGTAGAAGACCTGGATGCTTCATACCTTGTATGCAGATACTTTATGTTACGAAGTTTCCGTCTGTCATATGCCCATTGTCCTTGACCTCATTTTCATTGTTCAGTGACTGCTTGAAAAATAATTACAGTTTTTTTGTCATGTGAATTTCTCACTTATTATGAGTAATAGGATAACTATGTTTGGTATATGTGTTCCTTGCAACGTCTGCATGTCCGTCAGACAGGGTTAACCTGACCTCGACCTCAATTCATGGATCAGTGATCAAGGTTAAAGTTACGTGATTAGGTCCGTTTCTCAGATACTACAAGCAGCAGGTCAACTATGTGTGGTGTATGGAATGATTGTAAGGAGTACATGTCAGACTGGCAGGTTTCATCTGACCTTGACCTCATTTTCATGGTTCATTGGTCATTGTTATTTTTTGTGTTTTGGTTTGTTTTTCAAGTACTATAAGCAATAGGTCAAGTATATTTGGTGTATGAAATGATTGAAAGGTGTACATGTCTGTCTAGCTGGTGTCATCTGACCTTGACCTTATTTTAATAGTTCATTGGTCAATGTTAAGGTTTTGTGTTTTGGTCTGTTTTTCAAGTAATATAAGCAATAGGTCAACTATAATTGGTATATGGAATGATTGTAAGGTGTACATTCTGTCTAGCCAGTATCATCTGACCTTGACCTCATTTACATGGTTCATTGGTTAACATTAGGTTTTTGTGTTTTGGTCTGTTTTTTTCAATTACCATAAGCAATGGGTCAACTATATTTGGTGTATGGAATAATTGTAAGGTGTACATGTCTGTGGGACAGTTTTTATCTGACCTTGACATCATTGTCATGGATCTTTAAAAATGTTAAGTGTATATGTTACTTGTAGTAAAACCTTTATCTTTAAGAATTTCAACATAAAATCAATGGTCAGTTAAACAGGCGAGACATTTCAGCGTGTGCACTCTTGTTAATTTGCTTTATATCTATTATGTACAGAGAATAAATAAATAATATGTTTACGTGATTTAGCTTGAGTAAAAAACTAATCGTGGTTATATGTTACTGACAATTTTAAAAGTTCTATTATAAAATGTTTATATACCATGAATATTTCACTTCCACATATTTGATATACAATGTAATGAAAATAAGTTGGTGTATACGTCTAGTGGCAATTATTATATTCATATCAGGACGCGTACATGTTAATTTGATATGAATATGAACCGTGCTTTTTGAGACAAATACAGAACTGTTATTTTGAACTTGCTTGTTAAGAAGGGTAACAATAGTCGCTAGGAATTTGTGTAAGACATGTAACTCTAAACAGACACATTATTTGGCTTCTATCCAACCATGAATTCTTTGTTGTTATTTATAACTACCGCTTACTCCGGGAAGAAGCAGCATATACACATGCTTTTTTTAAACTGCTGGGGAGTGAAACATCCCATACCTTTGACAAGCATCCTACTACAAGACCATTAACAATAAAAAATGATTTCCTGCCTTAATTACATGTACTTGGAAGTAAATTTTACTAGCGTTTGATTACTTGCAATTTCTTCGGATATTACTTGGAATTACTTGAAATAATTACTTTTGGTTTACTTATAACTACTGGAATAATCATATTATTTAAAAGGTGTCATTTGTCATGTTTTAGTAAAAAAAAAATATTTACTGGGTCTTTCTAATAAAGTCACTTATTTTGGTTATTTTACTTTTATTCTTAAAAAAAAATTATGAATTCCAGTTTTAAATAGTACTTGATTGGAATTCAGATTAGGAAATTTAGCCGATCAGAATCGAGCTTTCATTCGATTCGAACTTCTGTTAGCTGTGTTAAAAAATTCCAGGAACCCATTTAATATATATTATATTTTGCGTGAACTCATGAGGGTTCACGCATATAAATTAGTTAGAAATATAGTCTATGGAGGAATATTCGGAAGCTAAATTATTGTTCATTCGGAACACCTATTCATCTTATCTGTATTAGCTTCCTGCAATTAAGAGCACCTCCTTACGGGGTATCTAAGATATTTAAAACATGACAATAAAGAATTTTCACAGATCGCTAATTCACTTATCTGATATATGATAATAAGCAATCTATAGATCCTTTTCAAACATGTATATTTATTGTAGAGCTACATTTTATGTATTGCAAGGGTTTACTGACTTGAGCAAAGTTGACAGTTGTACCCTTTGATAAACAAGTGAAAGATAGATGGTCAAGATTTAATTATAACGACCTATGCATATGGTATCAAACATCTGTGTCTAAATATTCACAGAGAGATATTTTAAAATAGTGCTGTGGCTTCTACATAATGAGTTATAGTGGGCTTTGGGATTTGATTTGTAACAATAAAATCATTATGCATACTTGTCATTTTGACAAATCAGATAAAAAAAATCTGTTTCAACTGAACATAAAACAAGTAAAATATTAAAAGACTATTCGTTAATATACATTTTTTACAACTTTTACTGTTTCCTTTTTACAGTATTCTCTATCAATTAAGTTATCTTGTAAGCTAATTAAATGTTTATTTAATTCATTGATGTCACTATTATTTCTTATATTATTCACACACTGTAAATTAATACTTTTAAATTTATGTGTGTTTTAGATGTGCACTTGTGATTGGTAAATATTGATAGTTTCTGTGTTTTTGTCTCGCCTTGACGGAGTCAAAAAGCGAGACATAGGTATGCTGTTTCCGGTGTCGGCGACGGCGACGGCGATGGCGTCAACAATGTATTAGTTTGTGATTAGGTCTAGTTCATGGTGAACCACTAGTGGTAGGTCAATGATATTTGGTATGCAGTTGTATTAGCATTGGCACATCTCATTACCCTGGAGATTATTTGGCTCCACCCCCTCAGTCAAGGTCTATTGACTTTGAAACTTTCCATAGTTTACATGTATTAGTTTGTGATTAGGTCAATTTATGGGGAACCACTAGTGGTAGGTCAATGATATTTGGTATGTAGTTGTATAAGCATTGGCACATCTCATTACCATGGAGATTATTTAGCCCCGCCCCCTCAGTCAAGGTCTATTGACTTTGAAACTTTTCATAGTTTACATGTATTAGTTTGTGATTAGGTCAATTTATGGGGAACCACTAGTGGTAGGTCAATAATATTTGGTATGCAGTTGTATAAGCATTGGCATATCTCATTTCCATGGAGATTGTTTGGCTCCGCCCCCTTAGTCAAGGTCTATTGACTTTGAAACTTTTCATAGTTTACATGTATTAGTTTGTGATTAGGTCAATTTATGGGGAACCACTAGTGGTAGGTCAATAATATTTGGTATGCAGTTGTATAAGCATTGGCATATCTCATTTCCATGGAGATTGTTTGGCTCCGCCCCCTTAGTCATGGTCTATAGACTTTGAAAATTTTGGTAAGTTAACATGTATTAGTTTGTGATTAGGTCAGTTCAAGGAGAACCATTAGTGGTAGGCCAATGTTAATTGGTGATCAGTTGTATAAGCATTAGCACATCTCATTTCCACGGAGAATATTTGGCCCCGCCCCCTCAGTCATGGTCTATTTACTTTGAAACTTTTGCTTAGTTTACATGTATTAGTTTGTGATTAGATCAGTTTAAGATGAACTGCTAATGTTAAGTCAATGATATTTGGTATGCAAATTTATTGGCATTTGCAAGTATCGTTTCCATGGAGATTATATAGCCCCACCCCTGATCATGGTTCATTGACTTTGAAACTTTTACATAGTTTACAAGTTAATGTTTGTGTTTAGGTTTGTTTAAAGGGAACGACTTATAATAAGTCAATGGTATTTGGTATGCAGTTGTATTAGCATTGGCACATCTCATTCCATGGAGATTGTTTAGCCATGTACCTTCAGTCATGGTTCATCGACTTTGAATATTTGCATTACTTACATGTTAATGTATTGCTATTTTAATTTCAACATTTGCATTATCAAAATTACAAAAAGGCGAGACATATCTCTGTGTTAACAGTTTATTAATATACGTGACTTAACATCAAGAATTCCATTACTATGGAATCGATCACCTTTGTACACTTCGGTATCTAAATAGAGGGTGGTAAAAAAGAGGGGGGGGGGGGGTCTGAACACGGAAACACGTGAAAGAACAAATCGCAAAAACGTTGCACGGAAAAAAAACACTCTGGAAAAACGAAGCCATGCAAGAAATAAAATCGTAAATATTCAAGAAAAAAGTACCAAAAGTTATTACTCAACCGTTCTTGGAGATCATGCAGTCATTATAAATTGACATGACGACCCTGCATGTGCTCACTTTTTAGCGTCCTCTATAGCTAGTTGCATACGATTTATCATAGTAATACAATAGGCTATATATAAATATCTTGGGACCAGTTAATTAGTTTATGATTTAAAACAATATCTGGGCTGACTTTGAATTAGTCCCGGTTTACTTTTTTATCAAATGCGGGACAAGCACGAGAAAATAAGAGTACCGACACGAAACACGGAAAATAATTAAGGAAAAACACGAAGCACGCACATCGAAACAAACACGAGAAAACGAGAAATAAAACGTTGAAACACGAAATCACGTGAAATTAAAAGGCCGAAAACGTTGCACGAAAATAACCCTTTACCACCCTCTAAATAGGTCATACTAGATGTCGACACCTCATATTAGAACTAATGTAGATGGTCAATTTCGTTTGCAAGATTAAAGAAATCTTCAACTTGCTCTAATTTGCCTGTGAAGACCATAAAACCGTCATCCCTATTGACAGTGTAATTTGATGTTTTCTCTCCATTGGAACTTATCTAAGATTTTAATGAATAGGACAGACAGATGCAGATCTGTGCATGTTGGTGAAAATATACCACTCAGTCATGAGCGCTCCTATAATGTGTTTGTATAACAGTCCAGTAAACTCAAATTCATTGTTTCTAAAAATTAATTTAACAAATGCAGTTATATCTATTTTGTTGAGAATCTTTAAAGTATATTCTCCTGTGTGTCAATTAATTCTAATGCATAGATAACAGTTTCTACTACATTATCAATGATCATATTTGTGTACCTTCACGAACATCATAGGCAATAAGAATGCATTCTTTTTTTACCTCGTGTGACTCTATTTTATCAATGAAATCTTTTTATCTTGAATGTAAAAGTTATGCCTCTTCAATAATGGTTTTATAATTAGATCAAGTAAATACCTCTCGCGGGAGAGTTGCATTAATTGATGATTGGTCGGTAACGAACATTAATGTGTCCTGCTAGCTGACCAGTTCGCAATGCCTCATTACTTATTTCTAGATTAATTTTATGAATGGTTGGAAGAAGGTACATGTGTCCCCCATGTTTTGAATCATTATTATTCTTTAAGAAATTATACGTCTGGGGATCTATTTTTTTCCTCATTGCTTTATATTTAACACTTCTCTCAACATGCCAAAATTGTAATGATTTACAATAAAAAGAAAAATATTATCCCATGCAAACACTGATATATAATTTCTTATTCAGTTGAATTAATAATTAGAATAAAAAAGTTCTTAGGTTCACGGATTGTCTTTTTTTTTTTTTTAAAAGCAACTTGTTTTTACTTTAATTACTTGAACTATTACTTTGAATAGCTTGTACTATTACTAGTTATTACTTATGAAATTAATGAAAGCCTTTTTGAGGATTTCATTTCATAGACATATAAGATGTGTACCACTTCGACTAACAGAACTTTTCAGCAACCTAGACAGCATGGAGTTTGGCGCATGAAAAGATAGTTGCCCATTGATTCCATTTCGGATCGATGAAGTGGTTTTAATGTGTGTGTATTTGTGTATGTGTGTAGTTGGAAGTATAAATCTACTGGAACTCTTTTGGAATATATAAATATGTTCAATACGTAATCTTGTACACAGTATTTCCATTGATTTTACTATATTAATTTTCCCACGAGAAGGAAGGGTAAAATTATCCGCCTACTTTTTGTTGACACTTAATCTGAATGACACTTGCAATTGCAGCGCGTATAAATGACCATACTTTTGCTAATTTATGTTTAGTTTGTATACCATTTTGTGTGTGTTTTCCCATGTCATCTCTATTCAGTCCAATTCAATCATGCAATTAACTTTATTGAGTACATCTTCAATATGAATTTTTCTACTATTTTCTCAATGCATGTATCTTTTATCAAGCCTTGTAGTGAATATTTCCTTTAACCATTTGTTTGTTGTTTCACAAATTTCAAATGTATTGCATTGAAAAAGAGATAAAATTACGCCAATGTATACATGTACGACAGCTTGCAATAGATATCAATTAACTTACATGTATGCTATAAGAAAAATGACATAACAACCAAAAGCTATGGTTTTTGTTAATACTATAACTTAACGCAAAATATATCTGTCATAAATCATCGGCTTACCTTTTTAACCGGAACTCTAGCATTTACATTTGGAAATACTGTGGCTCCACCTACTTTAACGTCATTTAACTGAAAACATGTAAAACAATATACGTTAGATAACGTACACATTTTTGAGAGGATTTTTTTCTTCATTTTATAAAACAGAAAATTAAATTTTTATGGAAATTTTGGGTTGAATCAATGTTTAAATTCTAGTATCGTAGATAAATCATTTCAAAATCACCTGGCTTTACTACTTTAATACGCATGGCGTCCTCAGTATGGGAAAATTTAAAACGATCATACATTAATATGTAAATACTTACATAGAACATCCAGGTCGCTATTCTGTCACCTGTTCCTATCAATTCGAGTGGGTCGTTTTTGTTTGGCGGACCCCATAATGGTTTTTCCTAAAATAATTATAAGTTGATCAGGACAATATGCTGATGTTTTCTCTATATCTCTTTGCATAGTCCCACATATTTTGATATCAATTTGTTCTGTATCAGAATGCTTCCAGATAACTGTTTGCTATGAAACACTCGAAAAAATAATTGTGTTCAAGTAATTTCTCTCGTACAATACCGCTTTGGTCTATAAACATCGTAATGGGAAAGGTCTGCACTCAACATTTTTATATGTCTTTAAAAGGCTTTTGCATAAAGCACTTGTTATATTTAACGCCTATATATGAGAACTTGTGTAGACTAAATTGTCCGTTGACCATGTATTCTGCTGATTTATTTAAATAGAGGCATTGCAATTGACACAACTTCTTTTTCACTTGCACAGAATGTACCTCAGGCAGATTTATACTTCGTCATGTTGTCTCCCCATTTTAATATTGATGATACTACGTGATGTTTTACGTTTGTAGATAAGCTATAGAGATTTTATACTTTTAAAACAATTAACCAGTTAAGCAAGTAAAGATGAAAAAGTACATACATGTATCGAATATTAAGATAAGGAGATGTGGTATGAAGGCCAATGACACAACTATCCATGCACCAGCGACCAAAACGACGTAGATATGAGCAAGTTAAGGCCACAGTTCGGCCTTCAACAATAAGCGAAATTCATACCACACATAATAATTGAACGTTGTTGGTGCTCAGCTGATAATAAATCAAATTTTGCATCATATTATAGCTTTATATAAATTGCGGCTAAATCATTTCAGGAAAATAAATAAGATGACATTTATCGAAGAAAAACTATATCTTTTCAACTTACAAATGCATCATGGTGTGGGTGATACATTCCTCCTATTCCATAATTAACTATTTGATAAGCTTCTGTATTGCTGAAACGTGGTGAGGATTTTGTGGCTAAGCCTGTTAGTAAGCCAACTCTGTGGGTCGTTTTTTCAGCTATTCCAGGTCCATCATACAACCAGGCTCTGAAATTAGATAAAACTATTTTTTTTTCATTTATTATCATATCTTGTAGATCTTCCAATAGAAAAAAAAATGAAATTAGGACTAAAACGAACACTTAGAAAACAACACAAACAAAATGCAATTTAAGAAAGTAAATAACCAACAAAAAAATAATAAAAAGTCTCCTAGAAAATACCACCATGTCTATGAATTTATCTTTTTAAGATAAATAAGCTTTCAATTGTTCACCCTGGTATTATGTAGTATTGGTGTTTGCTTAACGTCCAGTGCAAAGATTTCATGCAGGACAAGTGGTTTTACTTAAAGTTTCGATTTTATTTGAATATATGTAGTAGGTTTAGTCATTTAATTTTCTTTGCACACATTTCTCCTGGTGCAAAGATTTAAATGCGTAAATATCACAACGATTTCAATAGAAACTATACTATTAACGAAATAGCCTTTAGTTCCACCGTCAACAATACTTTGTACACTTTATAAGAGATCAGAACTCAGAACAAGCAAATGCTATAAAAGGAACCAATGCCAAACATTGCTGAATATTCTAGTTTGAATATAATATTGAAGAATAATTTACTGTAGTTCTGATCTCTGAGTTTAAACGGAAATAATCTGTTGATACCTTTGTTCTGATTTGGTGACTACATCACATACTATATGGAACTTTTTTCTTTAAAATTTTAGTAATTTATTTTCAAGTTATATCAAAAAGAAACGATAGGTTTACTCTAATATTAAAACACAATTACATTAAAATGTATCATAAGGACTCCATCAATTACGCGGAGTTGTTGACTTTTTTGTGTCATAATAAAATGGAAGACGACACATGCTCACCATAACACATATAAAGCGAAGGAATTTTTGCAGTCAATACAACATAAAGTCCTTAGCCAAGACTATTTATTCAGACACTGCCCTCATCATTAGTAAATCACATATACACGTTAACAGGAAATGCACACGAGCATATCATGACTACATGTACTATGATAATGTAAGAATGTCAATGTCAACTGCTAATCAAGTTGTCGGATGCCATGGCAATCAGATTCACGCCATAAATGTTTCCAATATACTGAAATGCCAAAGAATTGGTTACAGAAAAAAAATGTTAATCCCTAAAGTTTAAACCGAATAATTTTCAAAACACATTGCAATGGGTGGGACAGAGGCCAAATCAGAAGGTATAACACAGAACTCAAAACTGGTTGACCTCTCTGCCAATCACTTAGGCGTTGGTAACAGGCAGTCCTTGCCTTCGACGATGACAAATCCATTGTCTCCGTGTTGAAGACCGTACTTTGACCTATAATGGTTTACTTTTATAAATTTTGACTTGGATGGAGAGTTTTCTCATTGGCGCTCATACCACATCTTCTTATATCTATATAAGGGAAAAACCAGGGTTTCAGTGCATACCACATGAATTTTAAACATTAAACATGACGTAACCAATTAAACTTTTGAACTGCAAAGTTTTAGGCAATAAAGTAATGAATTAAAGTAAGTCCGTTAGTATATGTGAACGGGGAACACATAAACGGTTAACAAGGTACACATAAGAATATTTTGAGGGCAAAATTTTGAATAGAATCATATCGGAAGCATTGAATAAAATAGTCATAACGTGTCTTTAGTTTACATATATACATTAGAAAAGAATATTTATCCTATGTTGATCAACACAGCCTATATCCTTATGAACCATTCAACTGTATAACAAAACGATAACATTTTAAACAAATAGAATAAGTTTTATTCGCATGAACTAAGCTGACTCTACCTATGCGTATATTTTTAAAGTTTTTTTTTACGTTTAGACATAATTAAAGCCAGAAAATAAACTGAACAATGTTTACAGTATATGCCAAATAAGGTTAGAAAAATACATTAAAATGTAAAATGTATTTTAAAATATCAGCTGCAATCAAAAGTTAAGATTTTTTATGGGAGATAATTGAATCAACATACAAAATACTGGATAGCCAAACAACAAAGGCTAATCCTTCCGCATTGGAGTAATTTCTTTATCAAGAAGAATTATCCTTATCGTGTAACGTAGTCACATATCATGTCTATGTGTCATCCTATTCTATTTAGATGTATAGAGTACTAGCTTCAACATATATCTTATTATTCAAAAAGGACAAATGGATTTGACACAAGTTTTTTCAAATAAGTAACGTCTTCTACATAGAATATTGCTTTATATCAAATCAATGCATTTATAGCGCATGTGTTGTAAATATTACTCTACAGGCAAATTTGTCATGTGAATTTCTGCAATTTATATTTTTTTAGTTGATATGGCTAGATAATAATGATCGCGTTCCATTATTATGTAGAAAAAAAAACAAAACAAAAATGACACCCACCCACGTTTAAACCAGTGATATGTTCTAAGATATGAAATGAAGATTTAAAATGATGGGGGCAGTAAAATTACATAAATTGACAAATATATATATATCAATGTTAATCATTTTTAAGTTCAACGGAAATGGGAAAGAATAAGAAACTACGTTGAACCTATTGTGTTTTTACAAGTGATTGTTTTATTTTCCAATGTGGAATTACTGTGTCTCTCTTATTTCAGATGTGTTCCTTTTCTTCAATGAATCACAGTTTGTAGCTAGAATTAATAGAGACAAACACTGCTATTGTCAACCATGCCTGCAGATACCGATAATTCAGATTTTATTTTATACATATTTAAAATCAACTTGAACTTTCTCTTACGAAGCTTCAAGTTAAAATTGATAGTATTTCACTTTGGATGATTTTTCCTTTTTGTTTTTTTTCTTTCCTTTGTGTTGATGTTCCGTTGACGCCTTCATGTGGAGTGAACATTTCTCATTTGTTACGATATACAATTAATGCAATGACGTCTCAATTTCAATGAACGTGATTTTTTCATTACTAAAACAGAGATACAGATACCATAACCATAACCATACATCGTGTACACAAATTAATTCCCGCTTCTCCACCTAACGGAAAGATTCCACCGCAAAGGTAATAGGTTTGGCTGTATGGTTAAAAACGAAACACTAATTAAGGGGGTACCCAACACTATACCCCAAAAAAACCTGTCGTTTAATTTTTCTTGTTTTTATCTCATTGATAAGTAAGGCCTAGCTGGACATCATGTAAAAATTTTTAAAGATTTGAACCGTTGGTAAAAATGATATGGCCACCCAAATATGGCATGGGTCACATGGTAATTTCGGTCGATTTTTGAAGTTCCAGAAATATGGGTATAGGGATATACATGTTATTTTTTTTTATATTAAGCCTAAATTGACAAAAGCATAGTTAATAGTGATAAACCAGGCAATTTTGAGTTGATTTATACCCTTTATTTGTAAATGTTTGTTTCTAAATTTAAATTTTAGTCTGAAATAAAAAGGGGGTCTAAGATGAAGCAACCAAAAATGACTATGATTGGTCAAATATTTTTGGATACAAATTTTAATTAAAAAAGAATGTGTCGTTAATTTTTTTTTAAAAACTAACCATTTGTAGTACTATATCATTCTGTTATTCTCGCAAAAATATATAACAATTTAACCGTCAGATTGTTTTCAATTCAAGGTTAAAATATACCCCCACCCTCAATAAATTAGAGCAAGTTCCATTCTGATAGTACTTATGGGCCATAACTTTTTTGTCTTTTAATCTAGGCCTTAGATATTTGGCATGTGGATGTATAGTCATAAGGTTAAGTGTCTTGTATCTTGATGGCCTTCATGTGACCTTCAAATTTGACTTCAAGGTCAACTTAATGTATTTGTTTGCAAGAAACACATCCAGGCAATAACTTCTTTTGTCTTTTGACCTATACCTTACATCTTTAACATGTGGATGTATCATCATGAGGTGGTGTGCCCCTTACAGTTTTGACCTTCGTGTGACCTTGAACTTTGACCTCGAGGACGATAACTGTATTTTTGGCAAGAAACACTTGAGCAGGCCATGACTTTTGTCTTTTGACCTAGGCCTGAGATTTTTGGCTTGTTAATTCAATTCAATTGACTTCAAAGTTTTATTGAGAGTCAATATTTAGTTAACAAATACACAAGCTCTAATCGACAACAATAAAGACTCACATTATGATAATCAACAAATTCCATGCACACGGAATACATATAGGCCATGTAGTTACATAAAAAAATCAAAAAAGGTATAGTTTCTATTGAGGCGAAGTGTATACATACTTAACCACTCTACAGAATGTGTTTTTTATTTCACATATGGATTCTGCGTGTAAAAGTAAAAGTACACGAGATAATAAAATAAAAAAGGGAGATACGAGCTGTTGAAATTAACAGCATGAGACGCCAAAAATACATAGGATACATAGGGAAATTCTTTCAATCGGCAGATATTTTACATGAACACGATTTTCAGTTTTGTTGGTGTACAGATTTAAAAAGAAAAGATAAACGATAAAAAAATGAACGACGAATCCATTGGTGCAAAGAACCACGGCTCCTGAAATTCCGAACTAGGTGATAAATAAGAACCGAACGTGCAAGATCCTTATGTATAAGCATTAAGTTCATTAAACATATAATTTGATAATATTTCTGGTGAGGTTATGAAAATTAGATACAACTTGTTTTTAGTTTAAAGCACATCAATCTTAAAAATGCTATCAAAATGCGAGAGTCTTAACTCAACTTTTTTGATCTGAGCGTCACTGATGAGTCTTATGTAGACGAAACGCGCTTCTGGCGTATTAAATTATAATCCTGGTACCTTTGATAACTGTTCACCTCTCATTCTACGAAATATCAAACTGCAGTTACAAGTGTCACATTATTTTTTGGCCCCTTATACTCTATTCAGTGATAATCTTGAATTGAGACTTGAGAAGAAAACTTTGTTTATGACGTCTTTTTACTAAATCTATTGGATGTGTACTGATTGATTATGGAGTCTTAGATGCATGATTTTTTTTATTAGTTGTTATTGGCTGTGAGCTAGCTGTCAGTAACTGTGAGTACGCTGTACTTAGTGTCTTTTTGTTGTTTGGATGTACAGGTACCCGGCCATGTCCACTCTATGTTTTATTATATGTATTTCCATTTGTATCCATCTGATGAACTAAGCCTTTTTCAACTGTTTTTTATAGTTCGTTCTTATGTTATACTGTTACACCACTATCCTAGGTTAGGGGAGGGTTGGGACCCTGCTAACATGCTTAACCCCGCCACGTTCTGTATGTATGTGCCTGTCCCAAGTCAGGAGCCTTTAATTCAGTGGTTGTCGTTAATGCTGTGTTCATGTTTGTTTTTCGTTCATTTTTTTTGTACATAAACTAGGCCGTTAGTTTTCTCGTTTGAATTGTTTTCCATTTAAGATTTTGGGGCCTTTTATAGCTGACTATGGGTATGGGCTTTGCTCATTGTTGAAGGCCGTATGATGACCTTTAGCTGTTAATTGCTGTGTCATTTGGTCTCTTTTGGAGAGTTGTCTCATTGGCAACCATACCACTTTTTTTTTTAAATATACAAAATTGCATTCACAAATTCGGAAAGATACCTAAAAGCACAACAAAAGAAAACACATTTCGCTATCCCTTCGAAATTGGAATTTGATAAAGCAAAACTCACATGTTCTATTTTTATCATACATGTGTAGTTTCAGTTTCAACCATGGTTCTAAATTTAGAATTTACTTTCCCCAAAAATTGCGGACGGAATAGAAGACACCTGTTTATTTTCTACACCTGCCAGGATAAAGGTCGAAAACAGAGAGTTGAATGATATAGTGTTATGTTTCGTGGACTGAATCTGATGGTTTTTTTTTTCTTGTTGTTGTCTTTGTTCCTTTACTTGTAAATGATGCACTACTGGTTGGTTATCCCCTTGATATCTTCTGACTATTTATATGAATATAAATCATACATGTACTAAAATTTTCAATTGCATAAAAAACATGCCAGCGTTTTTTCAGCACACAAATACACATGTCATGTATAAATTATTCGTAACCTACAAGTTTACAAACTATGATGTGTATTTCATTTAAAACTGCGGTTTTCAAAAAAAAGTACCGTGGAGTCAATTCTGTTCTGATTTTAATTAATTTGGTAAGAAAAAAAGCATGATTGTCCTTGGTTTATTTATTTATTTGGTTATAATTTTATTGTTAGGCTTTTTACTTTTTATACTCTATACTTTATTATTTTATATGTAAGGCCTGGGTCAAAAAACAGTTATGGTCCTTTCTGTTTCCTTCATTTGCCACTTTGAAAAAATCTGACCTCTTGGTTTTCTTTTGTAAATTTATTTTACTTTGAAATTTTCCTATTTTGTCTCTTTGAAGATTCATTTATGGAAAATGTGTAACTATAAATGGATTAAAAGATTAAATGAATAACAATAGGTGTACATCTGCTCTAAGCAACAAAGTAAACATTCTGATCAGGATCTTTTAAGTTCTTGCATATTGCATGTGATTTTAAAACGCTGCAATGAAACAGACCATGAGTTAGAGTTATCTTTCTTAGGTGTTGTGTACCCCCTTAAATCCGACAGGTCATGTTAAGAAGTGTATCGCACTCTGAACGTTAACAAACCATTGCAATAATTTTTTTGAGGTTCGTTGGAGAACTACTACAACAATTCTGCCCGTATTCAATAAACCCTCATTTTTAATCTACTGAATGTTTTAGGTGGATTTTTTTTGTCGAGGGGCATTTTTTCCCAGTCAATGTTAATTGTAAATGTAGCTGTGTTGCTGTTTTATTGACTTGTACTCAACACGTCAAATGAAGCCCCTTTATTTGAAACTTTAACAGGGAGTTTTCCCATTGATATAGCCAACATCTGCTTGATAACGTTTATTTCTGTGGAATTTGACATCATTATAATCGTTGGTCAAACTTATAGAGAAAAACTAAATTAAACTATCCAATGCATGGAAGGAATTCAAGTTATCATGACTGCAGGGAATCGGGCAAGCATCACACAAAGGTTTTAGATGTGTTTGTTGTAAAGGGCACATAATATGGACTTTGATCTCTGGAAATTGCAAAGGTCTAATGTCTTTACAAGACATACTTGCATACACCCAAAACTTTGAAAAAGTTTTGTTAGAATTGATTCAAACATATGCTTGATAACCCCCCCCCCCCCCCCTTTTCCCCCTTGCTTTTTCTTGTTTGATTTGACTTTTGTTGACCTATTGGACTGGTGCCCTGTTACCTGTTTTGATGTTATGCGGTACAAGGTCTATTTTACCAAGATTAATATCATTTAGATTGATTGATTGATTGATTGATTAGTTTTTAACGCCACTTTCAACGCTATTGTGCTATTTACCGACCGTGCAAGGGCTGTATAGCCAGTCAAGGTCGTTAAAAACTTCCATTTGTGCTATTCGTGGCGGTCAGTTCTTATTGGTGGAGGAAGCCGGAGTGCCCGGAGAGAACCACCGACCTGCGGTAAGAAACTAACAATCATAGTTAATTTAGACTGCAGTCGAATGCACATGCCCCGTGCGTGATTCGAACTCACAACCTCAGTGTTGACATGCTAGTGATACAGTTGTACGACTACTTAGGACACTCGACCACCGCGGACCAAATATCATTAAGAAACAATCCTTAAACTGAACTAGTAGATTTTAAACTTCGATTTCAACCACCCAATGAACCATCATATAAAACATAGAATATATTGGCACATTAAAAAAACAGGTTTTCCTTTTATCCAATTCTCGTGTGATATATTCACGATCTGCATCATCATTTTTTTTTAAATGCATTTTTTCATTCAATATGCACATGTATATGTTCTTGATAATATCTTTAATGTAAATTTATCTCAGTTTATTGCGTAAACCTCTGAGGGTTTACGCAGTATATATTGGACGATGTCCGTAGTCTTTCGGAACACCGGATGTTATTCGGAATACATCTGTTTCTTTCTATGGCCACCTTTCATATGCATGCGCAATAGCTTATTATTTGACCTGTTGAATCATTAGCATCTTGAAGTTGCTATAGAGATATGTTACATATGATGCGAAATTTATTATGACGCAAGCTACTTTAATAAGCATTTGAATACTTCCTATGCTAATATTTACCTTACATATACGCGTAGTTATTCTAATTAAAGTCAAACGTTGAAACCAGCTGTGTTTAGATATGAGATAAGATTTCACGTAAACAATGCGATTTATATTCGAAACGAGATTTGTTAAAACTAAAATCTATACAAGAAGTATTACTAGCATTTCACTTAAGATTCCGAGTCTAGGGAAAATGTACATAATGTACGAAGCAGGCTATTTCATAATTTTCCTCTCTCAACGTCCTTGTGGGACTAACTAAAGGACAATACTGAAATTAAAATGAAGTCTTTCTTGCACTTTATTGAAATTTTACGTCTAGGATAGACCAAGGACGTATACAATCTAAATTGATATACGTCCTTGAATAGTTTTTATTTTCTTTAAAATTGCAATTTTCTTTGTTTAAATATTGCAACGTTATTTCCTTATCAAATGTCTATTAATTAATAGACACCGAGTGATGACAGATGCAGGCAGAGATAAGAAAAAATAATTTCTATTTATAGTTTTCTTGGTCAGGGAACAGATTATCAAACTATATGTTCGGCCTGTAGTAATTAATGCTCTTCAAAATGTTCGTCAAAATAAAAATAAATAATTATTATTTCATAAAGACGATCAGATGATGAATTTTCGGTTTTAATATATTAAGTACGAAAATGTAAAATAGTATAAGAAGATTTTGAGCCATCTCACTGATCAGTAGGCTACACAGTGCCCCCAAATGACCAGTATAAAACTATCCAGCAAGAAAGAAAAAGGATAGCCGGGTCAATGTAAGAAACCTACTAGGCAACTTCAGTTTAATTTCAATATCTCGATTATTCTAATGGATTTGTCAAATGTCAGGGAATATCTTTTTAAATGTGGTAGGAAGACAACTCTCCATCAAAACACAGTGTAGTCAAAATTAGCAATTATAGGTTATAATTCAGCCTTCAACACAAAAGCTTGGCTCACATTGGACAGCATCCTACCGAGGGCCCCAAAACACGGTTATAAAACAATTTAAACAGGAAAAAACAAACAGATCTAATTGAACTTCAAACCAGAAACAAAAAGCAAATATGAACTGCACCCAAAAAAGACAACCACTAAACAACATGCTTCGGACTTGGGACATGTGCTTATGAATACACCTGGTTTAAAAGAATTTACATACATACCATAAGACAGTAGTGTAATTTTACCATGTACAAGACACCCTTTAATATTTAATGAAAAAATCGTGTTCAGATAAAAAAATCGTAAGGGTTCCGCGGAACCCAGTGTCTCGCCTACTTTTGCTGTAAATCGCAGGC
Source organism: Mytilus californianus (assembly GCF_021869535.1). Taxonomy (NCBI): domain Eukaryota; kingdom Metazoa; phylum Mollusca; class Bivalvia; order Mytilida; family Mytilidae; genus Mytilus; species Mytilus californianus. Next base: position 3,304,352 of record NW_026262648.1, read on the forward strand.
TCAACAAAAATGAGGAAAAAATCAATAAAAATATTCCTCTCAATACTATTTTTTTTTATTTTAAGAAGCCTCTGTCCAAGTTTGGTAAAAATCCAGGATAGTTTATAAATCTAAAAAATTTAACTTCAGACTGTATGAAATGTTAACTGGAAGAAAAACTAAGTCCATTTATAAGTAAAATACAGATAAACAGGTACAAAATTTTAACAAAAAATTTCCTTCTAAATACTAGCTTTTAATCATAAACAAGCTTCTGTCCAAGTTTGGTACAAATCCAGGATAGTATAAGAAAGTTATTAAAATTTAAAAAAAACTTTAACCTCGGAGTGAATGTATTGTATCCCAGCAGAAAACTAAGTCCATTTATAAGTAGAATACGGAAAAATGGAATTTTATTCTTACAAAATTGACTTCTGGATACTATCTTATGATCATAAACAAGCTTCTGTCCAAGTTTGGTACAAATCCAGAATAGTTTAAGAAAGTTATTAAAATTTCAAAAACTTTAACCACAGAGTGAATATTTGTGGACGCCACCGCCGACGACACCGACGGAATGTAGAATCACTTTGTCTCGCTTTTTCGACTAAAGTCGAAGGCTCGACAAAAAGGAACACCTTACAACAGTTCATAAATGTGACCTTTAAACAAACTCATATTTAGGTGATGGGTATACTGATCAGTGGTAATTTCAGGTTTGACCATGTTAGTTTTTTTGTTGTTTTCAATTTTGTTTGTTTGTTTATAAGTACAAGGTGTAAGCTGTTTTGTCTAGGCTATAAATATCTTTTTTAATGAATTGGTTTCGGTCATCAAGGTGAAGAGGATACAGTGGGATTCAAATTGTATATATTTACAATTAAACTTGCAGGCCTTTTTTCATGACCCACAATTTAAAATATAAGAAAACATCAAAATAAAAAGGGACATCCGGAAAATATCTTTAAAGCGAGTTAAAGGTTTTAAAAGTGTTTGTTTTTAACAAAAGAGGTTTGTGATCTAAAACTTTTAAGAGCATACACAAAGCACAGAACTTAAAATTGCCAATGCTTGCTATCCTAAGCATAAAAAAACCTTGCAGAGCAGGTGTAAGGATCTTAATAATGATCAATATCAAGCCATTGTTCAAATAACCATGAACATGTCTCAAATTCTAATAAAAACGGATATTTTACAGGTTCACGTATTGCATTTCTTAAACACATATAATCATTAATTGATTAAATTTCTTCACGTTTGCATTTGAACGTTAGCCTAAAAACTAATTCTAATTTAAAAACAAAAACCAGCATCTTAGAATGGAACATCAAGTGGGTGACTTAACATAATGTCTTTTGGGGGAGAGGAGAGAAAAAAATATTCCTTTAACAAGAATATTTCACCCCACATTGAACAGTATTTACTTTAAGTAAACAGTCACTGTCAGTTTCTAATTCTTATATAACAAAAATGATATAAAACAATAAATCTTTTTTTTTAAACAATTATCTTATATCTAATGCCAAACAAGAATTTGGGATTACGATTGCATTTCTTTTTTTAAAGAAAGCAACTTGTTTTATTATTATTTATTATTAACTATAACAAATCTTAACGGAACACTCAGTGATCTCTTTTATTGCAAAACTGTTCCCGGTGGGTTTTTTTTTACATTAAATACAAATGTCGAGTTACAATCCTATAATCTGTAGGAACACGTTTTTCATTATAATAACAACTTTATAAATTACAGTTAATGATAATGATTTATAATTAAATTACCGGATACCAGACTTGTTTTATCAGTATTCTGTTTTCAAATTCAGCTTTGAGAGTTTTAAATAAAGATGTGTTTAGTCTTTTGGTTCAGCTCTGTATTTTTACTATCCTGGTAAAATGTTTTGTAGTTCCTGGTACACATTCTTCGTCACGATATACTGTTTCGAAAACCAGACGAAGATTGACAAAAAATGACAAACTACGAGGTTGATATAACACAACATCCACTGTGTATTTCATCAGTGTTCCCATTTAGTGACAGATGTATTCAATTCAGCAATTTAAACCAAGTTGTTCTTTTTCATAATTGAGACCTCATATTTATCAACATAATTTTGAATGGTTTCTTTGATCAAAATCAAGTCTTCATTCTTTTAAAACCGTTGGGTTTCTCCTTATTTCTTGTAGTGTCTGGGCAAAAGGTCCCTTTTCATAGAAACTAATATCTTTTGGCATATTTGATTTTGTGTTTTCTACTACTTCAAGCAAATTATGAATATCTTGATGTGAAAGCCCCTCCGTCAAACAAACAAGCTCTGTTGTGGTGAAACGTGTCATACATTAATCAAAACCAGCACTCATTTTACCAATTGACAACTGTTTTCTTAAATTTGATAATAAGAATCCTAAAATAACTACATCGTGTACACTAGTATGTAATGTTATTAAACAACTTAATTTCATAATAAACTGTTGACACAGAGATATGTCTTGCCTGTCGGCATAAAATTCAGTAAAACAATCTGATGGACAGCAACATTGCTAATTTATTCAAATTCGCTGGACCAACTAGTGGGCAGGGCCTCGAAATGATTGACAAAGTTAGATGTATAGACAGCAATGTATACGTAACTTTATAGAAAATATTGTTGTCTATTGTAAGTAGTTCCTATCAAAATAACTTAAGCAGAAAACTTATTATTGAAAATTGTTAACTTTTTGAAAGTCACTAGACCATGACCTAGGGACCAGGGCCTTGAAATAGTTGTCGAACTAATATGTACTGATAGTAATAATGAAACTTTATAGAAAATATCATTGATCTATCACAAGTTGTTCCTGATAAACTTATTTCAGCAGAAAACTTAACATTGAAAAATACTAATTAATTCAAAGTCTCTGGACCATGACCTTCGGGGCAAGGCCTCAAAATAGTCGTCAAACTGACATGAAATGATAGTACTGCAACTTTATACAAAATATCACTGATCTATCAAAAGTATCAAACTGATTAAAGCAGAAAACTTAACATTGAAAATTGCTTATTAATTGAAATGCACTGAACCATGGCCTTAGGGGGCAGGGCCTAAAAAAAGTCGAACTTATAGGTACTAGTAGAAGTGCAACTTCAAACAAAATATTATTGATCTATCACAAGTACTTCCTATCAATCTAAATTAAGCAGAAACATTAAAAGTAAAAATTGCTATTAATTCAAAGTCACTGGACCAAGGCCTAGGGGGTGGTGCCTCACAATAGTCGTCAAACTGATATGTACTGATAGCAATGCAACTTTAAACAAAATATCATTGATCTATCACAAGTGGTTCCAATCAAACTTACTTCAGCAGAAAACATGACAATTGTTGACGCCGTCGCCTTTACCCTCGTCGGAAAAGCAATCCCTCTGTCTCGCTTTCTCGACTTTCGTCGTAGGCGAGACCAAAATAAAAACACGTTCGGTAAATATACAAGAAGCTACTAAGGAATGTCATGTAATCTGACTTTCACACCTTGAAAACAAATGTTAACAACCTGATATTCCACATTGGCTCAATAAAAATTATTAAACATTATTTCTACTCTTGTTGATACACATTTACATCTAAATATATAGCGGATAGACTTAGATTAATAAACCGCTGATTTAAAACGCCCCTCGATTGTTAAATAAAAGTTGTTAACATCCTCGCTATAGCTTTCATTTTGAACCTCTTAAATTGTACAGTCCCCATTAAAGACCTATCGCTTATCACTCAAAACAAAAAGAAAAGATTATATATATTAACACAAAAAGAACACAGCTATGCCTATGCACCAATGATGGTATTTACAAAACTTTAATGCTACAGTAATTAAAAAAAAACAACAGAATCCACATAAAGTAAATATTAACTACAGTACTAAAAATTGAATTATCTTTACGATGAGATAGCCGACTGAATACAAAGTGAAAAGAAAATATTAATACTTCTTGCGTTTTCCAAACATCTGACAATAGAAGGCGTGTTTTAAGACCATTACAGTTGAATGTCGTATTTCTACTCACGTTTGACTAATTCGTATTGAGTCAGCTACCGTTCTATAGTTCCCTGTGCGGACAACCGTCGATCTTGTAAACTATTTAGAAAAGAACATACAAATTTCGTGTCAATCAAATGCTTAAATCAAGGCACATAGCAATTAAAACAAACATGGAGATCGTTTTAGATAATCCAAACATTTATAATCGCTGCTTGGGTTATTTGTTGATTTTATCGTCCAAATAAAATTGATATCTAAAGCATACATGATATAGGTGATAGTCTGCCCCCGGTTAAAGAAATATAATGGCTACACCAAATGCCAATTAATAATTGGCTGGTGCAGGTTTAATACCAATCCTTATGAGATGTCAATATTCACTGTGGGGAAGTGGCTTTGCGTAATTGTACAATCTTCAATAAAGTGAAATCCCTTATTTCTCCCTGATAGTTGCACTGAGTTTCTGGGAATATTGTAAACGTAGCTGTAGGTAGCTTTTGAAGATAATTCAATTTTTATTCAGAAACTGTCGATCTTCCGTTTGTACCGGACGATGTCATAACACCAAAATTGTTAAAATGTACTTCCCTTTTCAAAAGATGAAAGTTCTTCAACGTTCCCCTAGCTCCTTCTTTTATTGATGGCCAAATTATCATGATCCATCTGTTCTCTATTATTTTAAAAAGAAGAATCCTTCTTAAAAATAATAAACAAGATTAAGAACTATCCTGATTTCAACTTTGAGTCGGAAAAATAAAGTTAAAGGTGCTGAGCCAAGGTTCACACCTCAGACGTACTCTAAAATGAACGTTCTTAAGACGGCAGTTGAACAGCAATTTGGAGAACAAGTGACAACAAGATCTTTGTTTCTTATATAAGATAAAGCATTTGTTGAACGAATGCCGAGCGTTCCGAGCCAGATCAATTGAGGAACGCAAAGAAATGTTAAAACAAAACAATGTTTGCTACAAGAACTGTGAGTCAACCACACATAGAAGTCGGGTTTGCAACGCGAGCAGCAGCTGTAATGAGTGGAAGGTTAACAACACGCCACCGCTCTACTCATCTCTAGGGTGTAACCATCAGCAAGTTCTCAATTTAGTTCCCCCAGAACAGTCTAGAATGGGGAGCAGACAGAGTCAGCTGAAACCAATTAAACCTCTGTTAGTTCAACTTTCACAGAGATCTTCAAGAATCCTTAGAATGGGAAATCTTGTGCCAAGATATAACCTGTGGATGTGTATCACAAGGAGAATGCGAACAAAGCTATCCGGGTGGTCGCCATATTTGACGACCAAAGAAACCGGTCTCTAGACCTGTCAGAATTTTTCAGTCTTTTTGACGTACGAGATAAACCAGAAAACTACACTAAGAGGTAGAAATTTCGTCATGAAATCCGTTTATGGTGACGTACAATTCGATCTGTCTTATTAATTAAATGTGATAATATTTCCAATAATCTGGACGAAATTCCGAGACACTTAACATTATCCACATTTAGAAACCCTTAGCGAAATAATTCCACCATTTGAAGAACAATGAAAAATTATACTGCTGGTTAGAAGAGACCTCATAGAGGCACATCTTGTCCTTACACAACGCATAGGACAATCCAGAGCTCCATTTGTCCAAAAGTTAAACTTGGTTGGGTCATAATTGGAAACACACACATTGATAAATAAACAGTTCCGTCTGAAGTCAACACAAAGAAAAATAACATCTTGCAGAATCAGAACACTTCTTGTCACCAATGTTAAAGTCTGTGACTTTTAAGGAGAGTTTTTCGGATACTGCAAATTTGATTCTGGAATTAGCACGACATGAAGTTAACAGAGAAAAAATCAATTACTTTCGCAAAACCTATTCCGAAGCAAAGCCCGATTGCCAACCTAAATCCGCTTTTGAACAAGCACGGACTACTTCGAGTAGGTGGTCGTATCTTCAAATGTGATTTAAGTCATATTGAGAAAGAACCAGTGATCCTATCTGGACGTCATCATATAGTAACACTTCTTTTGTCCGACACTATGTATGACAAGATCAAACTTCGAAGTAGACACTTCACAGATAGAGCAACTAGATCCACCGGATGAAACGTAAAGACGAAACGCTTGATTTCGTATGATACTCACAAATAAGTGATGTTCCGCAAATGTAGAAGAGTACCAAGTACTAACTCTCGTCTGGCTTACCAGAGGACCATCTTAAACCGTCTTAGACGATTATCAATGTTGGAGAGTATGGTTCCTACCGTCGCAACAATAATGGAAAATTTCTACAGATCACAACGATCTCGTCGAAGACATGATTCTTCTAAAGGACAAGAAACTCTGTCGTTCCTAGTTTCCCGTGGGATTAATTGTGAATTTATATAAGAAATTCTAAAGTGAAGTCGTAAATTGAGAACCGACATAAATTACACGACCAGTAGTTAACATGATTCCTGGCTGTACATATTTAGTGTATAAAGTGAAACTATGGATTAAATAGTGATTTTCATCGTATATTCATATACAGTTTTTTTTATGGGATAATGATATCAGAAAGATATTAGACGGGGAGTAATCTGTAACCTCGTCCCTCAATTTATAAAGTTTGTTTGATTATTTTCACAATCAATTTTTGTGTTCCTATCCTAGGAGGATAAACTTGTTCCTTTTTTTTTACACATATCTCGAACAGAAGAACTGCAAGGTCATTACGGTACCGAGAAACATTTTCGGACGGACCTCATTTTTGACACAATTTCTGGTTAACCACAGAGGGAGTTACTTTTATGTCATTTATGTGATGCATTCTAGCCGTTTATCCGTGTTATACTGCCAATTTAACTGTTCTACAAGTGCAGATTTATCTCGCATTTAATGATATCATTTATTTTTTATATGTTGTACCTTATAACATTATTCATTAATAAAATTATACATTTCTGATCCGGCAAAATAACAAATAAAATGTCATTCTTATTTCATTTTCAAAAAAATTATATTGGGAGCAAAACTCCACTCACAGAGCGTGTCAAATGACACATTCAGTCATTGCAAGGCTTCGAAGCCTAACAAACAGAAATGTTTAACACAAAAATAACATTTTTTTTTGTTTTACAAAAGTAAATGGATTCATGTTTGGAAGATATCAATTGCAAAAACTTGTCCTAAATTAAGTTTTAAAGACTAATTGTTGGCTCAACTAAAAACTCCTCAACAATACCAGGCTTATATTTTGTATCACAGACGCACGATTTGTCTACACAAGACTCATCACTGGCATTCGAATCGAAACAGTCAATTTACAGAAAAAGGAACACATCCATACTATTCTATGTCAACACGAAAGTGTTAGCTACTTTGCTGGAGATACCCTCCGGTACTAGACATCCAATATCGGTGGTACAAAACCTGACAAAATTGTACTTAGGATACTCGATTCTCATTTTAGTATTGGTTTGCGTGTTATGAAATTTATTGTTAAAAATAGTAGGTAGAGTTGTTAACCGTTATTTTTGTTAAGTCAGACGTAAGTATGGAATTTGTACAGTTATTGAATATTTTGCTTGTAGTTCCTGTCGTTATTCGCAATTTACGATTACAGGTGAAAAAATGTGCTTTTTGACTTCATGACTTTACTTCAATAATATTTGGCTTTCACGAAAACAATAATGCACCTAATTGTACATCAATTCATCAGTAGGCTTAAAAAAAAGAATGAAGGAAACAGAAAAAAAACCCGTAGACTCATACTTACGTCTGACTAACTCGGTCTGTATCAGCACCAGGGATAACTCTGTCACTGCTCTCTGAGATAACAGTAGATCTTTCAAACTATTTTGAAAAATCAATGTTCAAAGACATTTATTTGGTAACTGTTAGACACAACTTGTATTTTAATAAGCTCATACCTATACGAGGTAAATTTCCGAAATTAAGAGTAAAAAGTGAGAAGTCATTTTGATGAAGTCGTTGAAGTTAGGTATGCAAATCATATGGTAATAGCGAAGATGAAAACAAGGTTATTTTTTTAACTATATGTATCCTTAAATAGACTACACGTTTAAAGTTAAACCTATAATTATTTTTTTTCTAGTTAGTGAATTTCAGTCTTAAACGGTCATTTTGAACATCATCTGAAAAAACTGAAACTTAAACATTAATATAAAAATAAGAAGATGTGGTGTGATTGCCAATGAGACAACTCTACACCAGATACCAAATGACCTAGAAGTTAACAACTAAAGGTCGTTGTACGGCCTTCAACAATGAACAAACCCCATTACGCATAGTAAGATATAATAGGCCCCGAAATGACAAATGTAAAACAATTCAAATGAAAAAAATAACGGCCTGATTTATATACAAAGCAATAAACGAAAACCAATATGATATACAGCAACAAACGACATCAACTGAATAACAGGCTGCTGACTTTGGACAGGCACATACAGAATCTGGTGGACTAAAACATGCTAAATTTAAGTATCGACAGAGTTTATGACCTTGAATGTACATATGTGTATAGCAATGATATTAAGTTTGTTTTTAATTTACTAATAACAAAATCAGTATCTCTACCAATAAAAACAATATTCAAACAAAGATCTTAAGACCTTTTCAGACAATTCAGTATGTTTTAGTTACGTAAAAATAAATGATAGCTAGTGAACAATTTGAACTTAGAGTGAACAGATATTAATTGAACGCAAGCTATTTGTCTAAACAGTACTGAATTTACTTATAGGTTAGACAATACTTAGTCATGTTTTATGAATATTTATAGCCCAAGGCGTAGCCGAGGGTTTTGAATGTTCATAAAACATGACTAAGTATTGTCTGACCAATTTAGAACATATTCACCTTTCGAGTGACATAACAAAATTAGACTCTCATTGTCAGAATCAAACTTTGATGGTAGCTCACTTTAAGTGTTAACATGTTTACTTTAGTAAAAGGGATGTAAAACATTTAATGGTCATTTAAACAGAAGGAATGAAAGAGTAATGTGATAGTTTTGTGATAACAAAAAAGGAGAAATTATTAAAAAATTGAGATTTCTTCTAGCTTCAGGTACAATTTAATCTTATAGATCTAAAATTCTATCATTTTGAAAAGCTCAAAATGTTATATAAATCAACTTTTCTAAAATTGTATAATTTTTAATAAGGAAAAAAAGTCATCAATAACTTTTAATTTACAACTGTTTCAACATCAGATGCTGGCTTTTTTTTATTGATAAATGTATTGTGTTTTTTTTTCAAAAACTTCCTTTGATTTTTTTATCAAGTCATTGTTTCTTAAAACATCAAGTTAAGGTCTGGTATAACAATTAGATTGAATATTACATGTTTTTTACCTACACCTTTGTCCCCTTTTCAAATCTTTTTAATTTTTTTTGGAGGGGGGGGTGTCTATATATGCACTTTTAAATAATATTTACAATGTTGGAATCTCAACTTAAAACGCTTTTGTAGTTCTATTCTCCTGATTTCATTGATAACACCTGGTAATTAGGCAAACAACATTACTCATGATTTTTTCTTTTGCTCTTTTCCCTTCGACATTGCCTTGGGGTTGTACACTTTGTTAGTGCAATTTTTAAGAGTTCACTTTCATAATTAATCCACAATGAAAAGTCATTCATGTGTAGCATTTTATAGTGCATGGAAAGCCATGTACTAGGAAAATACTGATTTTCCATTGGACTAGAATGGGTGAATATGTTCTAATGCAGTGGATAAGTTTGAACATTAACTGAAAGACTGAACATAGCTTAATAATTTATTTGTTCAAATAAAAATCAATGTTTCAGTTCAAATTTAGTTTACTGATAAAAGTTAAACCTATTAATATATGAATTAAATTAAAGTGTACCCTTGCGCACCGACAAGTGAAAGAGAGCCTGCTCTCCGTGGATCGCATGTCATTTTATTTGCAAAATTGTACTGTGTATATGTCATGACCAGTTCTGGTCAGATTTTGTTCTAAAATAATCGAAGATCCGGATTCTAACCTCACAAGCTTTACTATTTTGTAAACACACTCATAATATATCAGTATAAAACTACTTTCTAGTGTTACGATTACTAAAAAAAAAACAGTATTTAAAAAAAATCATTTATAAAACTCTTCTAAAAATCACACGTGTTTGTTGATTTAAAACTGTTTTTGAATGGTTACCTTTTCCATATCAGTGAAGATAAACGTATAAGCTCACAAAGGGTTTTACCCTGCAGTGGTCTGAAACCAGGATTCACCTTGAATAAATTAGTGATCAACAATAACATATACTGTTGACCTATTATAATTGAATACTTGGAGATCAAAGTTACCTACCAACCTGACCAATTAGATTTGTCAGAACTGGCGTAGTTTCCAGAACTTTGTACCATGCATGTGTACTTTTCCATTAATCACTACATCTAGTTGCTGGATACACTTAACAGCAAGCTGTGAACACACTATACGTGTCCGTATAGTTCCGGGTATAATTACGACCAGTTACGAATAGTCTGACAGGTTATTAGAAACCTGTGATATCATGCTCATGAACTGAACTACTGACTGAAATATTTACCTAATCTATAACAAATGCCACCGAATTTGAGTCTGCATTTGTTTTAAAGCACAATAACATGCACACAGACTTTTATCAACGTACGTATATTGCTCGAGTAGGATCTTTACACAATATCAAAATGTGATTTGTTTGTGCAGAAACAACCCAATACATTGAACAGTATGAAATATACGCAATAACAATATTGTTTAAGTTTATAAAAAAAAAAAAAAAAAAAAAAAAAAAAAAAAAAAAACCCAAAACATGTCAAGGGCTCTGGAAGGGTACACAACCCTCTTCAAAGAAATTAAAAGCAACACGAACACCACCAGACACATTAGCTAATGCCAAGTGATATCGAAGGGTAAGCAGGTCATGCTTGAAGGTTAAAAATTGGAAGTACACATAAACATGTGTGCCCTTTGAAGAAACAATCTGTAATATTTGTTTCTCAGACGATATCGAAGGAAACAAAATTTCTCTTAGAATGTTATTTTTATAATCAAGAAAGAATCACACTTCCCGATAACGTAAACAAATAATTCAACCCTTGTTTATGGTTGATTACTGGGGAAAATACAGATATTATATAAACTATTTCATTGTTGTCGAGCCTGCGACTTTTGTCGCAAAAGCGAGACATAGCGATCCTACATTCCGTCGTCGTCGTCGTCGTCGTCGGCGGCGGCGTCCACAAATATTCACTCTGTGGTTAAAGTTTTTGAAATTTTAATTACTTTCTTAAAATATCCTGGATTTCTACCAAACTTGGACAGAAGCTTGTTTATTATCATAATCCAGAATTAATTTTGTAAAAAAAAATCCTGTTTATCTGTATTTTACTGATACATGGAATTAGTTTAACTGCCAGTTAACATTACATTCACTCTGAAGTTAAAGTTTTTCAAATTTTAACAACTTTCTTAAACTATCCTAGATTTGTTTCAAACTTGGACAGAAGCTTGTTTATTATCATAAGATAGTATCCAGAATTAATTTTGTAAAAAAAAATCCTGTTTATCTGTATTTTACTGATAAATGGACTTAAATTTTCTGCCAGTTAACATTACATTCACTCTGTAGTTAAAGTTTAAAAAAAATTAATTAGTTCCTTAAACCATCCTGGATTTGTACCAGAAGCTTGTTTATGATAAAAACCTAGTATCTAGATGAAAATTTGGTTAAAATTTATTTCCAATTTTTCGTATGTTACTTATAAATGGACTTAGTTTTTTTCCAGTTAACATTACATACAGTCTGCAGTTGAAATTTGTGAAACATTTATTAGATTCACAAACCATCCCGGATTTTTTATCAAACTTGGACAGAAGCTTCTTACAATCAAAAGATAGTATCTAGAGGAAAATTTTTAATAATGTTTTCCCCATTTTTGTTGAGCCTGCGACTTTTGTCTAGCGATCCTACATTCCGTCGTCGTCTGAATTAAGGGATAAATCATCAAGCAATGTAAAAATTATCTTCTTTATCATTTGTTCATTCAATGAATTTATGTTTCAACTCTTTTATAAATCTATGGATTTGATTGCATACTGTATTCATTTTTTACAAGCATAACTTTTTTCATACATTTCAAACGTTTTATTTCATTAACTGTAAATCTATTATGTGCATACCCCTATTACACTGAAAACATAGACAACAGGAAAAGTAGGCGAGACACTGGGTTCCGCGGAACCCTTACGAATTTTTTAAAAGGAAACAGTCTCCGAATTTATACCAGCTTTAGTTTTGTCTTGACGTGATTTTCATGAGATGAAAGAGTTTCATCTTTATGTCATATGTATTTATTAGCAGGTTGTTTTTTTTTAGTTGAGTCTGCGAAATTTATTTCGCGAAAGCGAGACAAAGCGATCCTAGTTTCCGTCGTCGGCATCGGCGGCGTCAACATTTAGGTTCAGTCTGTGGTTAAAGTTTTTTCGGACATCAATAACTTTGTCAAACCTACATGGAATTTTATGAAATTTGGACAGAAACTTGTTTATGACTAAAATACAGTATGCAGAGCAAGATTTTGAAAATGTTTATTTTCATTTTTCCGTATTTTACTGATAAGTGGACTTACAGTCTAGAGTTAAAGTTTGTTACACATAGAGTGTTATGAAACTTTATCAGAATCTTTTTAACGATTAAGAGATAATGTCTGAAGCAAACTTTTGAAAATATTTTTTTTTCATTTTTAGTATTTTTCTGATAGATGGACTTCATTTTTTACAGTTGACATTTACAGACAGTCTAATCAAGACCAAGAAATAGCATCTAAGGTAAAAGTTTGAATTTTTTTTTAAATTATGTATTTTACTGATAAATGGCCTCACTTTTTAGTCAATATTACACTTTTACACTGACAGCAGCAAACGCAGGCGAGTCACAGGGTTCTGCGGAACCCCTTTAGATTTTTTTTTGCATTTTTGATTACTTTTATTTGTGTCTTAGTTTTATTAGTAAAATGAGACAAACTGCGAATCTAACACTCAGCGCTCTTGGGGATAACGAATGAGGGTCTTTTATAGAGCTATTTATATATCATTTGGAATGATATATAATATTCATAATTAATGACTGGTGATATGTTATTTACATCGCACAAAGGAAAAATGAAAGAAACGAATCGTGTATAATGCAAAGAAAGCGAAGTTGATGAGTAATAGTGTGTTAACTTTGAATATCAGCGCTTATCCAACAGTGTGGATCTGACACCATCCTATAGCAATATATTCATCAATCGGGCTGGAATATTCATACTGATCCGGATTGTCATCTTCCGAATATATTTTCGTCTCTCATACGTAACATGTTCCCGATTTTATAACTTGTTCAAGCCAATAAAATCTTAACTACATCATTAGTCAGCCAATTAGAACGAACTCTTGTTAAGCAATACTTTCAGAGTGATTTGCATATAGTCCGAAACTTGTACCTTCTTGTTTAACAGTATGCTAATACATGTATCACTAAAGATGTAGTGTTCCTTCCTGACTACTTTACAGTTTAATTTAACTTTATGATAGTTATATATTGCATAATTCACAATGTATCTTGTTTGCCTTTTTGCCAGACTTTGTTGCAATTTGACGGTATGCTTGTTGGGGGTCCTTGATTGGATAATAAACTATCGTATCTTATATATATAATATTTTAGAAACAAGTTAAGTGCTTACGAACATTGAAACTGTAGGTTTTTATGTTTCTTTTAAAATTGTGAAGAATGTATGAAAAACCTATAATAAATATCTTGGTACTAAGTGATAGATTATTGTATGGTTTACTTTAGGTCTATAACTAATAATTTTCTATTAATTAGTTAGAACTATCCAAAGTTGTTCTCCCATTTTGCTATTGTATATAAAGTTGTAACAAATGGCTAAATATGCATTTATCAGATAGGTTACGTATGGGTATGTACATATTTATATTTGTTTTCTTTAAAACTACGAATACCCTTTAAAGACAGCTTATGGAAAGACTCGATTTAAAATCTCAATCAGACATTTTCGTGAGTTCATACCTCCGGTGGCGGTGATTATTGTTTCCAAATCAAAATCTGGATACTGTAAATGAAACGACAGTGGAGATAATTAGTCCCTGTACTTGAACTTTTTCCGATGGTTAATAACGTTTGATTTTGTCAGTTTTTATGGACTCCCCTTTATTGAATAAACCTTGGAATTGTGTATTTTTGTTATATATTTGTACTTATCTAATTCTGAATATGCACAAATATTCCGTACTTAAAATCTGAATGTGCAATAAGGATGTTTTATGTAAAAACTCTTCTATTTCTGAATATGGTGTTTGATCAGAAAATAAGTATATTTATGTTTGGTACTTAGAGGAAAACAATGTTTCTGTACCAAGTCCGGAATATGGCAGTTATCAAATAGTCCGTTTCTATGTATGTTGGCGTTTGTTTTTGTTCAAGTTCAGTGTTTCTGTTGTTCCGTTGCTTTCCTCTTATAGTTGATGTGTTTCCCTCGATTTTGGTTTGTGACTCGGATTTGTTTTCGCTTAATCGATTTATGACTATTGAACAGCGGTATACTACTGTTGCCCTTATTCAAAGATATAGGAAGATGTGGTATGAGTGCCAATGAGACAACTCTCCATCCAAGTTACAATTTATAAAAGTAAACCATTATAGGTCAAGGTACGGCCTTCAACACGGAGCATTGCTCACACCGAACAGCAAGCTAACATATTCACTTGACAAACAATAGCATGATAATACCATTAACATACTGTATATTCAGAAATTATTGCGAGGGTTTTTTTAATGCGACTTGGTGATTATCGCATTAATAAGAACTCGCATTACGATATCTGTATGCAGATTTTCCTGTAATCGCAATAATGAATCTTGCATTTTTGTCCATTCATTGAAAATCGCAATAATAAATGCACGCAATAACTCATGAATTTACAATATTCAACAGTAAACCTTCAGGTGTGGTTATAATAATTGAAACATCTATGCCACAGACTAAATATATCTGATTACACTGTATTTATAAAAAGTATGTTTAGATAAAATTAACGAGAATTATTGATAATGCTTAAAGTGAGAAGAACAAAAAAAAACAACTTTTAACTAATACTATATACCTTTTTGCTGCCTTCTTGTCGAAGATAGGATGCTTCCGTCTCTGATATAACGTCATGGAATACGAGTATCTTTGGTTGAAGATTAGCAATCTCTACCTTTGCATTATAGTATGGTATAGATGTAACACTTGAATAGCAGTATAGTTTGGAATATTCTCGTGGAGACTACAACATGATATAGCAAAGAAATCATCAAAATTCTATTCTAACAAACGCTGTGGTTCTGCAGAAAGACCTATTCTATTAAATCAAATGATTCCAATGGCAAATACATGTACATCAAAGAGGAAATTATGATAATTGCTGGACGTTTAGATCAACAACGATTTTTTTACGAACATTCGATATTTTCAAGGATACTTATCATTCGCGCCTTTAAGCTGACTTATACTCATGTGAAGAACAATTAATTCAAGCTTAAATGCCAGGAAGAAAACTCTGAAATTGACAAAACATCACTTTCTTCTCCGTTAAGCCAATGGTCGGGTACAAGGCATGGTCTATATTCATATTGTGTTGACATGTGTTTGCGTCTTTGATATGCAAAATTGTATGCGCCTTTACGTCGATCAATTATCAAAAGCAACTAAAGAAAGAAATGATAAATAATTACTTAAGTCATTTGGTTGCCATTACAAATTAATTGATCGGTATCGTCATAGTGTGTCATTTTTTAAGTTACTGAAGACTTTAACTTTTTCATGCACAGTTTTGAGGTTAAAATCATATAATACGTTTTACTATGAAAGAAGTGTTGTAAAAGAAAATTCTTTATATTATCAAAATCTTCATAAATGTACTGCTATTAAATTATTGTCTTCCCGTACACTAATTCGCCGATATTTTCCCGTATGCAGTGAATTTTACTATGAGACCTATCGTAATTCTTCGGCCATCGCAGAGCGCAAGTGCGAGGGTGAAACCGTGATGAAAAAATGTAAACAAACATGCACTGGGAGGTAAATAGTAATAACTAATTCTTAAAGAACAAATTAAAAACACCAAATCATTTAACAACTGTTACGGAAAATGTTAAATAATAAATGGGAACGCATGGAATATATAACAAAAAATGGCTCTGTCAATTCAAATATTTTTCATGTGCTCCACATGCTCTGTGTTGATTTTTTATCAATGTCGTGAACCGGTAAACTTCTGCAATAAACTCGAAAATGAATTAGCTTTGATCAACAATCACTAAATGAAATATTGTTTTTCGATAATACGTTATAGATTCATAATAAATGTAAACAAACATGCATACAGGTGCATATATTAGAATATATGAAATTGAGGATGGAAACGGGGAATGTGCCAAAGAGACAACAACCCGACCAAAGAGCAGAAAACAGCCGCATGCTTTGGTTCAATAGTTTCGATAATATTATAATTACATGAAACTCGTTTCATATGACTTTAACTTTATTGCCGGAATTTTCATTTGGCTTTGACAGTTTCTATATAATTCGAATATGAAATCGTTGAAAGAATTAAAAACACAAGAAATATTTTCCTCTTCATGTACCTGGTTTCACTCCGTTTGGAGGTAACGCTATTCTGACTCTTATAAGAAAAATAGTTTTAAGACAGGATTATTTAATGTGTCATTTTTCTGTTTAACCTTGTTTCATTTGTGTATGGATTACGACATTTTTTTTACAAAATGATTTTTTAAATGAATATTACATTATTAGATCCTTCGAAACTTACCGATATTCACAGTTTTACTACTTTTACAAATTTACAATAAAAAAAAATCCTGGAGCGAATTTCAAACTTTGTAAAACCGGTTCAAGGACTTGAGGGAGCAGAATGTGTTTTCTTGTATAAGCTGTTCTGTGTGAAATCACATTAGATTAAAAAAAATAATCTCCAATTAGAAAATAGGAAGCTATTTCTCCACTTGGCTTCTCCAATTGCTAGGTATTGAACGTATCTGAAGAAGATTGTCCTAGCCACAAGTTTTATGCGTACTCAAATGTTCTAAATCATATCAGTGACGAAGCAAAACCATATGAGTTCAAACAGTTCGGTTGGTTTTTCAGTAATCATACTCTTGCCAAGTCTTCTGAATTTCATTTTTGTTGGTTTTTTTTTCACTTTGATTTCCTACTTTTTCAGTAATTACTTCTTACTCATCTACTCGTTTTTTTTTAATTTTCTTTAGATAGACATTTTTGGAATTTTTTTTGTGCGAACGTATTGGAAAGATCAACTTTCAAGACATACTTTTCTATTCTCTCTGCATAACTGTTTATAATGGTTATCATATTCCTCTGCAACCAGTGCTATATTTTGTTTCTCGTCTGTCTCATTAATACTGTTTTTATAAAATTCATACTCTTGGTCGACTTCAGAGTATCCTAAATGAAAACATATTTATGGAAAGCTATGACAATTCTATCAATTACAGAAATGCTAATATATCTAAAAAAAAGTTTGTTATAACTGATTTATTTGGTTTTTAAAGGTTGCATTACAATGTTACGAAAGCCTATTAGGGTCACAAAAAAAAATTATTTATCTCGTAATTACGAGATAAATATCTCGTAATTACGAGAAAACTATCGCGTAATTACGAGATCATTATCGCGTAATTACGAGAAAACTATCGCGTTATTACGAGATAATCATTTTTTATCTCGTAATTACGAGATAATTATCGCGTAATTACGAGATAATTATCGCGTAATTAAGAGATAACTATCGCGTAATTACGAGAAAACTATCTCGTAATTACGAGAAAACTATCTCGTAATTACGAGATAAAATTACATCTATATATATATATAGATATACAGATCATGATTACCCTTCCGGGGCACCTGATAAAACGCCTGTTTTTATTAGCTCAACTGACCCAAAGGGTCAAGTGATCTTTTCCCATCACATGGCGTCCGTTAACTTTTACAAAAATCTTCTCCTCTGAAACCACTTGGCCAAATTGAACCAAACTTGGCCTTAATCATCCTTAGGGTGTCTAGTTTAAAAAAATGTATCCAAAGACCCCGCCCACCAACCAAGATAGCCACCATGGCTAAAAATCGAACATGGGGGGGGGGGGGGTAAAATGTAGTTTATGGTTTATATCTCTGAAACTAAAACATTTAGAGCAAATATGACAGGGTATAAAAATTTTCAGACGAATCAGACTTCCCGTTGTTGGGATGCTGCCCCTGAATTGGTAATTTTTAAGATTATTTTTCAGTTTTTGTAGTTTATTATCTTGAATATTATAATAGAAAGATATAAACTGTAGGAGCGAAAATGTTTAGCCAAGTAAGATCTACAAATAAGTCAAATGACCAAAATTGTCAATTGACCCCTTAAGGAGTTATTGCCCTTTAAAGTCATTTCTGCAATTAAGTAAATTTTTTTAATCTTTTACAAAAATCTTTCTCCTCTTAATCTACTTGGCCAAATAAATTTTTATCTCGTAATTACGAGATAGTTTTCTCGTAATTACGCGATATTTATCTCGTAATTACGCGAAAGTTATCTCGTAATTACACGATAATTATCTCGTAATTACGAGATAAAAAACGTCTTATCTCGTAATTACGCGATAGTTTTCTCGTAATTACGCGATAATTATCTCGTAATTACGAGATAAAACAATGATTATCTCGTAATTACGAGATAATTATCGCGTAATTACGCGATACTTTTCTCGTAATTACGAGATAAAAATATTTTTTTGTGACCCTAATAGGCTTTCGTACAATGTAATGTGATGTTACACTATTGTTTCAGAAAAAGGATGAAGGTTTGGTACCATTAAAACGTGTAAACCCGCTGCAGTTGTTTGCACCTGTCCTAAGTCAGGAATCTGAAGTTCAGTTGTTGTCGTTTGTTGAAGTGGTTCATAAGTGTTTCTCGTTTCTCGTTTTTTATATAGATTAGACCGTTGGTTTTCCCGTTTGAATGGTTTTACACTAGTAATTGTTGGGGCCCTTTATAGCTTGCTGTTCGATGTGAGCCAAGGCTCCGTGTTGAAGACTGTACTTTGACCTATAATGGTTTACTTTTATAAATTTTAACTTAGATGGAGAGTTGTCTCATTGGCACTCATACCACATCTTCTTATATCTACTTAGATGTTTTTGTTAGTCTTTTAATGTTCTGTTTGGTCATGTTGTTTCCTTAGTATATATATACACCTGACTATCATTTCTCTGGTTTTGAGCGTTACCGATAAAGGTAAATCTAGAAAGCGCTTTGAACGCACGAAATTTCTAATGTGTTACTTTCGTTCACTACCACTTGGTCGATAACCTGTTTGTGAATTATAAGTCCCTGGGAATATCACAAGCCCAGTAGCCAGTGTCTGGCCATATATGAATGGTTTTTGGCTATTCCTTAAAGGTCCCTTTTGTTAAAACAGTTCCGCAAGTATTCATACTTTCATGTCTTTCAACATTTCAGTTTGGAGCATTCCTAATTATTAAGGAACCAAATTTGTAAAGTTCAATTTATAGCTACTAGCACTGGGTCGACAATGCTGGATGTGGACTGTGAGTCTCAAAGGGCATATATATCCCAGAATTTGGTGCCTCATTACTGAAATCAATTGGATAATACGGGACTTTCACATCCGGTTTCATTTTTTACGCCTCACCTAACTTTGGACGTATCGGTAAGCGTAATATACATTTTTATAATATTCCCGATTTAACTCAAATTCTCGCATTCGACTTATAACATACTAAAACGTATATTCAAATTATTAAAAGTCTAAAATAAACAATTTACGATGCATGAACACGATAATATGTATCAGCATTTCGTGTGTATTTTAGTCTAGACGCCACTTAATTAATGATCGACGTGACCTCCGAAGACTGCCGACGGTCATTTAACCCGATATAAACATAAATATAGATATAAATAGATAGCGAACTCGTGCAATTGTATTTTTCTATGTCTGTTTTCATATTATAGATTTAACAAATATTTTAATTATCGTTTTTACCTATATAAGAATGAGTTTTTGTGGATCGAATCAGTCAATCAAATGGTTAACCCTTGTTTCACTTCCAATGTTGAGATTCTTTTCCTTTTAATGGCTGAACACGCCTAGTTCATACGTAACCAATCTCTAGCGAATGGGTTAAATTGAAGTTCACATGAATACGGACTTAATGAGGTCGAATTATTCACTTGCAAGTGAATAATTCATCAGCAATGTTTCTTAACTTATTTTGACAAAATTGAACCAAACTGGCTGCTAAAAGCGAATTATTATTTCACGATTTCACTTTCATTAATGATTGAAACAAACAAAATCCTATCTTTAATTTTTGTATATATCGTAGCTAATGCCCCTTTAAAATAGCATGAACAAAAGATGTGACGTGCTATGTAACGATTTGAAACAAAATTATTCCTCAGACGTTTTGAGTTAAACTTTCTATTACTATCACTGTTTTATTTGCCTTGATCAATCATCGGACGCGGCCGATTAAAGAGTAAGCATTGTTAAATTGTCTGATTTATTCTTCCCAGATACTTTATATTTGCTAGATGAAATGAATTGAAGTAGTAAAGATTAAGTACTTGCACGGGAAATCAGAAATTTCATCAATGTTGAAGAATTGGGATCATTTAATAAAAGTTTTATGAACCAGCTTTTTCTGTATTTGACTCTATTATAGATTCTCGGGGCACATACAGCTAACTTCGATGCTATAACAGGGCCAATACAAATACATCCAGTTGAAAAGACTATATAACAAGTATTACATGTATTATCATAACTATTCACTATAAGTAGTATAATGAGCATTAATGTTCACTTGGCAATATTATTATCATTAATATTCACTATTGCCAATATTATTATTATTAATATTCACTATTGCCAATATCATTATCATTAATATTCACTATTGCCAAAATTATTATCATTAATATTTACTATTGCCAATAATAATATCAATAATATTCACTTTTGCCAAAATTATTATCATTACTATTCACTATTGCCAATATCATTATCATAACTATTCATTATATCTAGAATTATAATTATCATTACTATTCACTATTGCCAATATTATTATCATTAATATTCACTATTGCCAAAATTATTATATCATTAATATTAACTATTGCCAATATTATTATCATTAATATTCACCATTGCCAAAGTTATTATCATTAAAATTCACTATTGCCAAAATTATTATCATTAAAATTCAGTATTGCCAATATTATAATCATTACTATTCACTATAACTAGAATTATTATCATTACTATTCACTATGCCAATAGTATTATCATTTATATTCACCATTGCCAAAACTATTATCATTACTATTCACTATTGCTAGGATTATGAGCATTTCTATTCGCTATAACTAGAATTATTATCATTTCTATTCACTATAACTAGAAGTGTTATCATTTCTATTCACTATAACTTGAATTGTTATCATTTCTATTTACTATAACTAGAAGTTTTATCATTTCTATTCACTATAACTAGTATCTTTATCATTTCTATTCACTATAACTAGAATTATTATCATTTCTATTCACTATAACTAGAATAATTATCATTTCTATTCACTGTAATTATTATTATATTACTTCTTTTCACTTTTTCTAAGATTATCATCATTACCTTTGACTATTACTGGTATTATTATGATTACTATTCAATATTACTAGTTTTATGATCATAACTATTTTCTATTACTGGTATATTTATATCATTACATTTAGTATTACTAGCATATTATTATCATTAGTTTTAGTATTACTAGTATATAATTACCATTATTTTTTTATATTACTAGTATATAATTATCATTACTTTTAGTATTACTAGAATCATTATCAATGCGTTTATTATATACTTGTATTATTATCAGTACTTTTCACTACTACAAGTGCACAAGTATCATTACTGTTCCCTATTACTAATATAATATTATTATTTCTTTTCCCATTACGAGTATGTTATGACCATTACTAGTCCATATTACTAATTTAGTATTATAAGTAATTTTATTATTAACAGCTGAGTACTTTTAATTCGTTTACATTTCAAATAACATATCGTTTTGTCTTTCGTGTTAAATATTCAGAGCCTTACCAGACTGAGTTAATTCTAACAAAACGCCTGCTGCTTTTTTATGCATACCAGCCTGAAATATAAACAGAATATAATTGTGTATACTTTTATTGGTTATTTTTCATCCGTGATATTAGAATTATGAACAGAAATCATTTCATAAAGTGGAAATAAAAGGTTGAATTCATATGCAAATTAACACTTCTGCTTTTATGTCGATATTATTTGTGCTCTGGTGTCTTTGTTTTTCATTATTCTACATAGTTTTATGTTTTGATTTTATGCAATGTAATGTGATCAAGATGTTTTATATGGTCGGTTGTAAGAGCTCACCATTGATCAGGTTATTTTTTGTTGTTTATTTATGTGCTGACACTAAATAAATTTTAGTTTGGTTCTTTGTCGAATATTCCATAGCGTTATGATTATGGCGATCTTTCAACATATTGTATCTTTGAATTTTAAATTTGTTCCCCATTTGTTATTATTCCATTGAAAGCCGTTACTTTTATGCAAGAGCAGTAGGAATCTATGAGAAAGAGAACACTTAATATACAGCTGCATCTTAGTGTAGAACGGCATGATATTTTACCATCAGGTTAATAACTTATATTCATATTGTCAAGTAATACCAAAAATCTTTTAAATTTCCTAAATATTCATCTTTAATTGTGTTTGATTTAACTATTCTGTTTACAAAAATCACAAAGTCATAACATGGCTATAAGATACCACTTCACTTTGTACTATTATTAAACTTTTTTTTAAAGTTATGGTACAATGTATGATAAGTGAATGCTAATTTATTTCAATAAAGCCTTTAAAAACTGGATAATTAACATAAGACATTCTAACCTGATTGTATATAGCGGCCAAAAACCTATTGATAGCCAAGTCATTGATATTTTCGTCTTGATAGGAAGTAAACGGAAGTATGCGTAGTAAAGCTTCACACCAAAGCTTCGCCTCGTTTAGCAGATTACTGTCTATGGCGATTCTAATAATCTTTAGTACTTGTGACGGATTTAGTGGTTGACATTGTTCATCAAAAAGAATACCATTGATAGCTTTGTCAATGTTAAAATAATAAAAAGTTCGGAGGCGTAATAACGCTTGTGCTGATGCTTTAACATCGTACTCCCCTGGCCAGTGGACGATGTTCATACTAACTATTTGATATGTTGTATTTAAATCTGAAAAATAGGAATATCTTTTTGTTGGAAGTAAGCCTCGTATGATGAAGACATAACCTGTCGATCTGTTTAATTGAGGTCTGGAGCTGGCATGTCAGTAACTGCCATTAGCCCTTTGTTAATTTGTGTTGATCATTTTCATGCTGTTTTCTGCTCTTTGATCGGGTTGTTGTCTCTATGACATATTCCCCGTTTCCATTTTCTATCCTATTGATATACAATTTCCAAACTATTTTAACTTAAAAACAAATCTTGTTTTATTCTTTTATCAATTTCAATGAAAATACATACATTCTTCGGTGGAAAGGACTAAGTCAGCATGACCTCTTCCACATCGAGATGTTCATGTTTTCAAGATATGTTTACAAGTACAAAAGAAGGCAATATTAATACAAACATAACATAATACACACTCAGGATAAAATTCGACTATCACGGCCCAGGCCAGGTGTAAATTTCCAGCAAATCTATGGCTTCCATGAATTATTTAGATTCTAATAGGACAGATACGGTCATTTAAAAAACTGAAGCGAGGAAGGATATGCTGTGTGTGTGGCTTTTCTATTTTACTCCCTATTAAATAAAGCTAAAAATGTCCAATAAATCTATAGCTTGCATGAATTATTTCTTAAATAACCGCTACAAAACATGTGTTTAATTCTTTTAATTCTCAACCCCAACATTTGCCATTTTTCACTTACTTTTTGTCTCGTAAGTTACTGTCAAATCCAAGATTGACATTTCGTAACTAGGGAGCCGCCATGTTACATTGTAACTTGCTGAAATCAGTGAATGTGCGAATAATGCAATAGAATAGAAAATAAAACAACACCTACCTCAAAACTTCATTTTAATGCAATACTATACGAATTGGAGGGTTCACGCAAATGAAAAACCTTCAGCTTTAGCGTTTTCGTTCGTTCGTTAAATATCACTAATGCACCAAAAGCATTAATGGAATTTCACGGAATTTTATTTTTTTTATTTTGTACATTTTTTCGAGCTCTAATGCATTAAATCTTTTTTTATGCATCAGAATAAGAATAAAGGTTCTGTAGGATTTTTTTTAATTAATTTTTAACACAGCGAAATCGGCATAGCGTTTGAACATAGGTTACGAAACATGTGGATTTACGTGGGAGGTATATTGTAACAGCCATTATTATGTACATCTCTGAGTCTGCACTAAGTATAGGTTGCACTTTGTAAATACAGCTGTTTCTCAAACCACGCCTCTTTTGGGGAGATATATAATATTCATAGATATGTTAATTTGTTAACGTACTGGTTCCCATTTATGATCTCTGTGTTTCATATCGTAGAGACATCACTTGGGAATGTAACCAGTATAGAAAAACATGGTAGTGCCTAAATTTTAATTCTTAGGAGGTCCAAAAATGGAGGTTAGGGTAGTATAGAATTTTAGTATAAGTTTAAACTCTTTAATGTTCAGGGCATATAAATGTTGAAAATATGCCGCACAGCCCTATATTTTGACCTTTGAATAAAATAGTAGTGCATATAAACTTTCCGTTCTAGGATATTATTTTTCACGAAACTTCATAGTAAAAGTGTCACAGTTTTAGCCGCAAAGGGAGTTCCTATGGGAAATTGCATTGTCTATATTTACAGAATTGCAACCTATATAGGGTTAAAAATTAGAACATACAGAATTTGACAAAATCTTGTTTATCTCAGAGATTTTAAAGAATTTAACTCAAATATGAAGTTTTATAAATATTTCATGAAGATTGAGAAAATCCTGGGCCTAAACTATGATGAGTCAGCATAAATTCACAGTTTACAGTATGTATTGTTTACTTAAAGCCCTGAATTAAAAATAAATTCATAATATATGCCTATTTGTAATTTAAATTGTTTAGAAGTGCTTATATTTACTCTTCGCAGTCATTGCAACTCATTGATCCTTCTTAAATATTTTTGGTGGGGTGTTTTTGTCCTGTCGATAACCCAAAAGTAAGCCGTAACACCTAAATGTGCTTTTTTGTGACTGCGGCATAAAAAGTACAAGCTAGAATTACAAAAAGACCTCAATAAAACTTACAATAGTGTGTTCTATCCTAAATATGTACCAAATATTCCATATTGCTAGAAACAGGGAAACAATTTAGGAAATGTGAGGCCCCAGGGGCAAAAAAACAGAGAAAAATGCCTCCCCCTGTGTCATAAAACAGATAATTTAACTTCTAAATGCTATGATTTTATTATTTCAAAGGTCTTTTGTAAAGAAAACAATAACTGTGCTAGGAAGTTATGCAAAAATCAGATGTAAGCAGTCATTTCTATCAAACTTTTAGTGAATTTATGCACCAGACTGATATCTTTATAAATACAACTTTTGCAAATATGGCTTTGCTTAAACACTTCTAGTTCATATATTAACTAACTTATGTTAGATATATGGTTAGGGATGATACTGTTGTAACATGAATTCTAAACTGACCATTTGAGGCAGAAATTGTGAACTTTAATTGACAAATAGGCATACAGTAAGATGTGGACTGGAGACACAGGCAGGATTGGATACTTTGTATAATCTTGAATGTTGGAATGATTAACTACTAAACATTACATTTATAGTATTTTAAAATGCTTTCAATTTGTTATCAGAATAGTTTCAAACAGGTTTTAGACAGTTCATGTCAGAAAACATGCACATAGGGTAAGCTGGCAATAATTAAAGTCTTGTTTTCAAAATCTTTAAAAATTGAAACAGGGGTAGGGGTATAAAATGTACTGTAAAAGGAAACTTAGAGTATATGCAGTGATTTCTTTAAGGCTATAATTCTGATAAATAAGTATTGTTGTGAGAAAAAGTGTTTTTAGAGAGTTTTCTATTTGAATAAATGTTTGTATAGGTTGCACTTTGTAAATACAGCTGTTTCTCAAACCACGCCTCTTTTGGGGAGATATATAATATTCATAGATATGTTAATTTGTTAACGTACTGGTTCCCATTTATGATCTCTGTGTTTCATATCGTAGAGACATCACTTGGGAATGTAACCAGTATAGAAAAACATGGTAGTGCCTAAATTTTAATTCTTAGGAGGTCCAAAAATGGAGGTTAGGGTAGTATAGAATTTTAGTATAAGTTTAAACTCTTTAATGTTCAGGGCATATAAATGTTGAAAATATGCCGCACAGCCCTATATTTTGACCTTTGAATAAAATAGTAGTGCATATAAACTTTCCGTTCTAGGATATTATTTTTCACGAAACTTCATAGTAAAAGTGTCACAGTTTTAGCCGCAAAGGGAGTTCCTATGGAAAATTGCATTGTCTATATTTACAGAATTGCAACCTATAGATATATCGAGAATTTTATCACGATGTTGTTTACAAAGCGAAAGAAGCACGTCATATTAGAATTACAGTTCAAACATCGGTGTTAGAAATATAGTACCTGTCCATGGTAATAATCGAAGTAAGTATAGTCCCGGACAAAACAGTAACAACATCGGTATGCTTTAAAAAGTATTCACCTCTGTGAGAATCAATCCTGATAGTATTGATCTGTTAATCGTCATTTTCAACCAGTCAATATTAACATTTGAATGATAGTTTTATATAACACGAAGACCTATTTCATTAAAATGGATTTTACATATTTGAATCCTCTTAAGTTAAGAAGGACTGCTTTCGAATCTAGATATGGTTTACAAATTTGTTAATCTTATCCCCAATATTTTGTTGATACATTTCAGATGTTAAAGTAAGATCGATGATGTAGGTCTTGGTTCCTTCACGAGTTTTTTGGTTTTACCCAGTTTTTTCAACTGTACTTTTACCGTGTCCTTCGATTTTTTTTAGGGGAAGGGGGGGGAGGGGGGTTCTTTACAATCATAGCTTAATTTTTAATCATGGTTTTGTATTGCTTTTGGTTAACGATCATTACACGGCTTATTCAAAATAGTCAGTCAAAAGGTGTTCTACAAGAATCACCAGTCCTTCACCTTTCCTTTGATACCTAAATTACCAATACATATTCTTCATAGTTTGATATTAACTCCTATATGCGTAGGAAATATTTTGTTTTAAGTATGTACTACTTTCCAGTAGGTTCTTTACAGTACTGTATGTCCGGGCCTGAGATTGTGGTTTTACATCTTACAGAGTCAACCGATTATTTTGCCCTATACATACGTTATTTCCTTTCAGGTTATATAACATATACATCGATGTGCCCTGTGGTTGTTTTAAGGTTTTTTTTTCTTTTGCACGTGTGATTGTCGAACTAAATTATGACAGTAAATTTTTGATTTCTTTGACAGATTTATGTTATTACTATTACTCCATGGCTTTTTTCTTCAATTCGCAGCTGTGACGTGATCGTCAGTTTGCAAAGAACTCCGCTTTAATCTGTGATAGGAGCCGTCTTAAACTTGAAGTGAGGTGAGAAATTTTGCTCCGTGGTAAAGGCCTCGCTGCTACTTTGGGGTGAAGAACAGTAAGAAAAGCTCTGTTCCTTTGCTTTTTGTGCTTTTTGCTGTGCAAGTACTGATAGTGTGTCTATATCCTTTCTTTTCTATTATAATTACAAACAATGTTTTCGAAGCAACATATTTAAAAATAGAAGGCTGGTTTTCTCGTTTGAACTGATTCTCTCATCTTCATGAGTTCAGTTTAATCATATTTATTTACAAGAATAGCAAAAGTTAGGGACTGGACACAAGTTATGACAACATTAAAGACGTCCTCTCCCAATACGAATATTTATAAACAAAATAGTCAATGATGACAAAAATATTATATGAATGCATGTTATACAAAAATAAATACAGAGAAAGATGTTGTACAAAAACAAATATAAAGAAAAAAGCACAATATGATAAGAAAAAAAAGATGACAAGCCAGAAGTGAAATAGAATTCGAGTGTTAGCTGTATCCTCTAAATCTGTTTTTATTCTCCTGGTGAATCAAAACTGTCTCCTGTCTGCTTGCAATTACCAGTCTGTTTTGAATGATAATAAATAATAAATAAAAAGTTCGCTACTAACATACACGGGCAACATTGTTACTACTATCTCTGCTTTCATCTGAATCTGTTCTTAATTATTAGAATCTTGTTGGATACAACCACCCAATAATTCAAATGTATATTCCATGATTGGTCTAACAATTGCCAAGCATTTATACTCAAGAAGATAGTGTTACGCGTCTATTTCATATGAATTACTTGAGGACTTTCACAATGGATTATATTTCCATGTATCTATGAAATCTACCATTGATATCAAATATAATCACCCGTAAGTGAATGTGAGAGGGGGAGACGAACTCAATAGCTTTCGTCTCATTATTTATAATTGAACAATTTTCAAACCATGCTGTTTAAAACATCCTGTATTGTAAATGGACTATTACTAGAAACGAACAAAAAACTAACATGGTTCATTCGCTTATTTATATTTGTTTAAACAAGAAATATCCTTGGATCTCTGAACTTGTTTGTGAAGTCTTCCCCGTTTCTTTATTGCTATTCGTAAGACATAATATAAACAGACTTTATAGTTAGGTCTTATTATAGCTCCCTTTTTGGGGACACATTTCATCATAACTAAAACAAAATTATTTGTAAGTTTAGCAATTTTTTCCCAATTTTTTTTTCAACCATAACCATAGCTTCCAAAGCAAAAGTGCAAATAAGCTCGATATAATCTTGTAAAATTTTGCATAACGATGGTCCAATATCATTCTCGTCTTACTATTGTTATTAACTTCGTTTGGGAAGACTTCTAGGTTCTTCTTCTTCTTCTTCTTCTTCTTCTTCGTGCAATGGGGTTTATAAAGGGGTACTTTGAGTGGCAAAAAGAAAGGTTGAAAACCGTTTGTGACAGACACAATCTTTTTAAATGAAAATTTTCTAAATGATAAAGCACATTAAATTAATTATGAATGAATGGTTAGTCCCCAGGCGTCACCTCCACCCCGTGCCATTTAAGAAAGTTCAAATATCGTGTAAGTGGTCAAGATCCCCACCCCTAAACCATATATATTCAGGTTTGTCATGCTAAGATGGTTTGAATGATATACAGGGTTAGTCCCCAGGGGTCATCCCGACCCCCTGCCATTTGAGAAAGTTCTAATATCTTCTTCTTCTAGTAAACGGTCGAGATCCCCACCCCTAAACCATATATATTCTGGTTTGTCATGATAAAGCACATCAAATGAAATACAGGGTTAGTCCCCAGGGGTGACCCCACCCCCTGCCATTTAAGAAAGTTCTAATATCTTGTAAGTGGTCAAGATCCCCACCCCTAAACCATATAAATTCTGGTTTGGCATGCAAAGATGGTTTGAATGATATACAGGGATAGTCCCCAGGGGTCATCCCGACCCCCTGCAATTTAAGAAAGTTCTAATATCTTGTAAATGGTAGAGATCCCCACCCCTAAACCATATATATTCTGGTACGTCATGATAAAGCACACCAAATAAAATACAGTGTTAGTCCCCAGGGGTCACCCACCCCCTGCCATTTGAGAAAGTTCTAATATCTTGTAAATGGTTGAGATCCCTACCCCTAAACCATATATATTCCTGTTCGTCATGTCTCGAACATTTGAATGACATATAGGGTCCGTTTTGAGGGGCTTCCCCACCCCAATGTTCTTATATCTTGTAAATGGTCGAGTTCCCCACCCCTAAACAATATATATTCCTGTTCGTCATGTCTCGAACATTTGAATGACATATAGGGTCTGTCCCCACTGGTTTTCCACCCCACAATGTTCTAATATTTTGTAAATGGTCAAACAGTGTAAACAGTAGGTTTCGCTTAGTTTTGATGACAGACAGGGTTTATTTTTAGTATTGCAAAATTCAGAAATTATTGCGTGCATTTATTATTGCGATTGTTGAAGAATAGACAAAAATGAGAGTTTAATTATTGCGATTTCAGGAAAATCTGCATACAAAGTATGGTGTGCAAGGACATAGCTAACTAGCTATATTACCATTTTTTTTAATCCGTGCTATACCCCACCTTGATTTTTCAGTCACGCATGCCTTAGGGTCCAAACTTTCATTTGCACCTAGTGTGATAAAAGGTATTGCCTCAGTAATTTTTTTATTAGCTTTGAAAGTTAGGGAAGGGGAGGGTGTCGTACCCCAACTTTGGATCAATTTAAAAAAAAATCCGTGCTATTCCCCACCTTGGTATGTTACGTAGTCCGACTTAACTATTGCCGACTGGCCAAACTAAAAGATTCTCCACATTAGCCATGGTACCATACAATACTTTATTCTCTTTAATTCAATACTACCAGACGAAGACGGAGACATTGCTTCTAAGATGGTCTAGTGCACTCAAGTCCTACACCCGTATGAGTTTGTCAGCATAGGGTTTTGGGTATCGGGTATGTAAAATAGTCCGATTTAACTATTGCCGGCTCGCAAAACTAAGAGATTCTCCACGTTGGCCATGATACAGGAGGTAGAAAAAGATATTGCCTCAAAAATGGCCCTTAGCACTTATGCCCTTGACCCAAACGAGCTTGGCACTATTTGGTGAAATGTGGGAGTAACTCGTATGTAACATAGTCTGACTTAATTATTGTCGCCTGGCAAAACTAAGAGATTCCCTACGTTGGCCTTGGTTCCAGAGGTAGAGGTAGATATTACGTCTGATATGGATCATTTCACTTATGCCCTAGACTCGTACGTCTTCGTCAGTATGGGATCAAAAGGGGGAACCTGGTATGTCACATAGTCCAATTTAACTATTACCGGCTAGTCAATCTTAAAGATTATTCACGTTGACCATGAAACGAATGGTAGGAGTTTGCATTGCCTCTAAAAATGGCTTTTAGCACTTATAGTATAAACCCGTATAAATGTTAGCATAGGGTTAGGGGCATGATATTTCTCATTGTCCAACTTAGCTATTGCCGGCTGATCAAACTAAGAGATTCTCCACATTGACCATGATAAAAGAGGTAGAAGAAGATATTGCCTCTAAAAGGACCCTAAAGCACCATACGAGTTTGTCATTATTGGGTGTAGGGTAGGGGTATCTGGTCATATAGTCTGACTTAACTTTTGCCACCTGGCCAAACTAAGAGATTCTCCACGTTGACCATGTTACCAGAAGTAGAGGAGAAGATTGACTCTAAAATGGCTCATAGCATGTATGCCCTAGACCCGTACGATTTTTTCAGCATAGGGCGAAGGAGTCGGGGTACCAGGTATGTAACATAGTCCGACTTAATTATTGCCGGCTGGTCAAACTAAGAGATTCTCCACGTTGGCCATGATACAAGAGGTAGAAGACATTTCCTCTAAAATTGCTTTCAGCACTTATGCCCTTGACCCATACGAACTTGTTTTTGATTATATACTTATGACTTGGATCTGTACTTAAACATCCCGCATTGTGTTATTTGTGCTATGATCAATATTGAGTTCTTTTCTTTCATTTTTGCTTATGTACTTTGTCTATATGTCATTTCGTGTTTCTTTGTTGAAACAGGTATTTGTTTTCATAGTGATTATATTACAATGTTGACTGCTGTACCCTGATTTTTGAAGTTTTTTCTTATTATATCTGTTTGTTTTGCTCACACATTGTTGTCAATATAATGGAATTATATGCGACTGTCATACAAGTGAGAGGTTAAGCTAGCTATAAAATCAGGTTTAATTCACCATTTTCTACATAAGGAAATGCCTGTACCAAGTCAGGAATACCTGTACCAAGTCAGGAATATGACAGTTGTTTTCCGTTCGTTAGATGTGTTTGAGCTTTTTTTTTTGCCATTTTATAAAGGACTTTCCTTTTTGAATTTCCCTTGGAGTTCGGTATTTTTGTTATTTTACTTTAATGTCACTATTGGATGAAAGTTTGGGGGTACCTGGTTTGTCACATAGTCTGACTTAACTATTACCGCCTGGCGAAGCTAAGACTCTCCACGTTGACCATGGTACCAGAAGTAGAGGTAGATATTGCCTCTTAAATGGCTCGTTGCACTCATGCCCTAGACCCGTACGAGTTTATCAGCATAGGTTGAAAAGGGGGGACCACTGGTATGTCACATAGTACAATGTAACTATTACCGGCTGGCCAAATTAAGAGATTGTTCACGTTAACCATGGCATGATACCAGAGGTAGAATAATACACTGCCTCTAAAATGGCCCATATCACTGATGATCTAGACCAGTACGAGTTTTCATTATATGCTTGGGGTACTTGGTTTGTCTCATTGTCCAACTTTTACTATTGTCGGCTGGCCAAACTAAGAGATTCTCCACGTTGGCCTCATAGCACTTATGCCCTAGATCTGAACGATTTTGTCAGCATAGGGCGAGGGAGTCGGGGTACCGGGTATGTACCATAATCCGACTTATCTATTGCCGACTGGCCAAACTTAGACATTCTCCACGTTGGCCATGATACAAGAGGTAGAAGAAGAATTGACCCTAAAATGGCCCTTAGCATTTATGCCCTTGAATCATACGAGCTTTTTCTATTTGGTGAGGGGTGGGGTACCTGGTTTATCACATAGTCTGACATAACCTTTGCCGCCTTGCCAAACTAAGAGATTCTCCACGCTGACCATGGTACCAGAGGTACAAGTAGAGATTGCCTTTAAAATGGCTCATATCACTGATGCTCTATACCGGTAGACTTACGGTGAAAAAAAGTAGGGTACCTGTTATATATCACATTGTCCAATTAAACTATTACCGGTAAGAGATTATTAACGTTAACCATGATACCAGGGGTAAAAGTATACATTGCCTCTAAAATGGCTCACAGCACTGATGCTCTAGACCCGTACCATTTTTAGGCATAGGGTTGGGGGTACCTGGTTTGTCACATAGTCCGACTATTGCCGGCTGATCAAACTAAGAGATTGATCACATTGGCAATGATTTCAACGGTAGAAGATTACAATACCTCTAAAATGGCCCATAGGGCTAATGCCTAGACCCGTACGAGATTTTCAGCTTGTGGGGGTCCTGGTTTCCTTGTATGTTACATAGTCCGACTTATCTAATGCTGGCTGGTCAAGCTAAGAGAGTCGTTACGTTGGCCATGATACAAGATGGTAGAAAAAAGACGACATTGTCTCTAAAATGGCCATTAGCATTATGCCTAGACCCGTACGAGTTTGTCAGTTGGTTTTTTTTTTGCTTTTTTTTTTTTTTGGGGGGGGGGGGGGGGGGGGGGTTCTTGATATTCTGATGTCACATTGTCCAACTTAACTATTGCCAGCTGGTCAAACTAAGAGATAATTAAAGTTAATCAAGATACCAGGGGTAAAAGTATACATTGCCTCTAAAATGGCTCACAGCACTGATGCTCTAGACCCGTACGAGTTTTATGCATAGGGTTGGGGGTACCTGGTTTGTCACATAGTACGACTACTGCCGGCTGATCAAACTAAGAGATTGATCACGTTGGCAATGATACCAGCGGTAGAAGAATACAATGCCTCTAAAATGGCCCATTGGACTTATGCCTAGACCCTAACGAGATTTTCAGCTTGTGGGGGTCCTGGTATCCTAGTTTGTCACATAGTTCGATTTAAGTATTGCCGGCTGGCCAAGCTAAGAGATACGTCACGTTAGCTATGATACAAGAGGTAGAAAAAGACGACATTGTCTCTAAAAAGGCCCAAAGCGTTTATGTCTAGACCCGTACGAGATTTTCAGCAAACATTATTTTATCCTTATAATTGATATTTTCTTACAACACTTCATCGAGCACAGGTCATCTCATGAATATAATCGCAGGCTCATGAATATTATTGAAGGTTGGCCTCTTGAATAGTAAGCCGCCGACTGTTATCGCCGGTTAGCTTCACAATAGTCATTCATGTTTACCGGGTTCTATGCAGGTTCATTTTTGGGGGCCGGGAAAGCCGCGCGAAAATTTACCTTGGATTTCGTACACAATAATTCTTTATTTTGGGTAGTTATTCATTGCATTCTGTTTTCGACAAGATAGGTTATGTTCAGTTCTCACTTCGTCTAGGCAAGGTTATTCATTTCATTACTTATCAATTCTAACTAGCTGAAAATCTCAAACCGAATTAAAAAATAAATAGTACTCCCTTCCTTTTTATCTGATATTATTTGTCAATGTGTTAGCAATGAAAGCATAATGGTTTCTATGTCTACAGATTATTTAATGACGTTGGAGACTTCTTAACTTTCAAACTAACTGGGTGGTTTTTAACGACCTTGACTGGCTGGTAAGCCCTCGCACGGTTGGTTTACTTTCAAATGAGTTATTCGAGGTTCATGAATATCCATAATGATTCTCAATAAATGGGCATAAAATGAAACTGAAAATAGCTTAATTATATATAATTTCTGCAACTGTATGTTACATGATCATTAATAGTCAATAGAATAATACTTGACACCTTATTATACAAGCATTTGTTGTTATACGCATCAAAGAAGGCTTAATATTTTAATTATTCTAAAGTAGTAAATTTTATAAGGCATATAAATCATATTTTTTAGAGATTTCTAATAAACATATCTTATTCCACATAGGGTTAATTTGGTAAAGAAAAATTGATGCTTAACATTGTGTTTTAAAAATGAAATTCCTTATTTCTCCACTTCTGCAGTGTTCTATATATTTGTTTTATTTATTCCTCACCCTTGCTAATAAAAAAACAAATTCTTGATAAAAAAATGAAAATGTTAAAGTCAGTGCTACGCCTCCCTCGGAGTCCCCTTTCAACGAAAAAACATCTTTTTTTTCGGCATAAAATCGTTCTTCAATTTTATTTGCATCCCTCTGATCGGCTGTATATATATAGTTTTTGGCAATTAGTCTCCCTCCCCCCTTTTCCCTTCAAAAATCCTGGGTCCAACCCCTAAAATTCATGCACAGTGTCTTCGATTGTTAAATTAAAAAAGCGTTATAGATAGTATGAAAAAAACATTTGAGTCTTATGCAACTTTTGGGTTTCTAGACAAATCTGAAAACTGGCTGCTAGCAGATCCGGAGTGGCTGCTAGCGAGTGGCTGCTAGCGTGAGCCTAGTCATTGCTAATTGACTACCTGTTCGCCCAATTCTAATGTATTCTTATACTTGATGACCATTTTTCGTCTCATTTTTCTAAAGAAATTAT
Source organism: Mytilus californianus (assembly GCF_021869535.1). Taxonomy (NCBI): domain Eukaryota; kingdom Metazoa; phylum Mollusca; class Bivalvia; order Mytilida; family Mytilidae; genus Mytilus; species Mytilus californianus. The sequence continues at coordinate 3,339,916 of NW_026262648.1, forward strand.
GAACCAGAGCAACTTGAAATTTGGTATCAACATTCGTTTGAGCATGCTTTACTGTTTAAAACGTTTTTATATCCATTGCTCTTCAACTTACTGTTTACCGAACACTTATAGCGGGGAAATCATTAGTAAACAATAGCTCACAGTTTTATTATGTTTCAATGTCATAATTCGAAAACGAACTAACGATGCCAAGGCAAAAAAAAAAACACACCAAAAGACAAATAACAGTCTATAAAAACACTACATAGAAAACTAAAGATTGAGTGACATGAATCTCAGCAAAACCGTGTGCTGCGGAAACCAGATATATTATGGCGTAACGTAAGAACGAACAGATTAACGCGCTAACAAATGCACGACGGACAACATGAATACTACATATGCTCAATTGTTACGGTAACAAGGATACAAATACTAATGAAAGTTGGACATCGTTGTCTGGTATCTTTGATGAGTTTTTACACCGACATAGCTAGATAATACAATTAATTATCTAATTACTACCACAATTTGATATTAATAAGTATTGTTATTTTCATTGTTATCAATAAATGTAATGTCAGTATTACAAATCTAATCTTGAATCAATTCTTATCCTATCTTATTTTTGGGAAATATTTTTACAAATTCAAATGTGACGTCACTTTGTGTGTTTTTTTAGAATTTCAAATGTGACGTCACTTTGTTCGTTGATGCTTTGGCTAACTCGGCTGTGTATTTTTATATGTTGGAGTAAGTTGTTTTATGTAATGTATCCGTTTTTATTCTGTAGTTAGTCCCCACTTCGGTTTTATCATGTATATCTATTATATAGTCATTTTATAAAATGCAAAATTATAAATTATTTTAAATAATAAGGATGTTCTTGTCCCAGGCAGAAAACCCTGGCCGTGTTATGCGCAACTTTTTGGAAGTTTTGGTCCTCGGTGCTCTTCGGCTTTGTACTTGTTTTGGCTTTCAAGCTTTTTTCATCTGAGCGTCACTGGATGGTCTTGTGTGGACAAGACGCACGTCTGGCGAAGTGAATTTTAAGCCTAGTACCTTTTGTTAGCTATTATTCGTGTGTTTCTTTGTCCTATATGTTCTCCCATTTATTTGTATTGTGGTCCTGTCATGTGATGTTGTCGTTTTGGTGTTGTGTTTGACGTTTCCATTAAAGCGGGAGGTTTGGCATGCCACAAAACCAGGTTCAACCCACCATTTTTTTCTTAAAATGTCCTGTACCAAGTCAGGAAAATGGCCATTGTTATATTATAGTTCGTTTCTGTGTGTGTTAAATTTTAATGTTGTGTTTTTGTTGTGTCGTTGTTCTCCTCTTATATTTTATGCGTTTCCCTAAGGTTTAGTTTGTAACCCGGATTTGTTTTTATCTCTATCGATTTATGAGTTTCGAACAGCGGTATACTATTGTTGCCTTTATTTACAACAACTGGGTCAGTACCACCGCCTGTGAAAGTTTCGTCTTCAAGGGTATCACCAGAACAGTAGACAGCACTTTTGTGTAGACATGAAATATCCTTGATGTGTTCATTTTCTGTAAATTAACTGTTAAAAACATATTGAATTATTCAAACCACTTAGGTTTTCTATTCCCGTGTATAGATTGCCGTAGCCATATTTGGCACAACTTATCGGAATTTGGTAATAAAGCGCTACAGCTTCGTATTTAATTTGACCTTCCAACTATTTGTTTCAAGTACCAATAATGAGTCTTTATAGACGAAACGCGCGTCTGACGTAAATAAGTGATCCAAATTTCATTCATAAAGAAACCAGGATTTTGCCATATGATGTTTGCGAAATTACGTAAATATTGGCGTATAACTCAAACGTTTTCGATATAACGCAAATTTGAAAAAAAAAGAGTTTACGAAAAACAAATATGTGGCGCTAATACAATGCCGTACTGTGTAAAGGTGAGCAACATTGGATTAAAGATTGATAGGATATTAAATAATAAATAATAAGAAAAATGTCGGAACTCATACGCACAGATCGAGGGTTAGTAGTGATTATAAGTATCTCATATACTGCGTTTATAGATAAGTTCCATATTCATGCAAGTTACTAAATAAAATCGTCAACACCGTGATAGGACGTTATAAGGTTCTGTCGGCAGAGTAGGATTCCTTCTTATAAAATATTTCACTATCTATGTTCAAAATGAATGAATCTGTGTGTCTTTTATTAGTTGATTGAGGTTTGTGAGAATTGCTAGTCTTTTTATCTGTTGTATTTGGTTTTTTTTATATTTCAGTCAGGGTTATGGCATAACAGTTGTATATAGAAAATGAAAGGATATGGAGTAAATGTAAATGGGACAAAATCGCACACAATACATAGAAAACATAGTCCATTATATGGAGAAAATTTACTTGGTTTTCCTTTGTTTAACTATTATGCAATTAAAAAATAGCTTACAAATAATTGTGACCATGATTTGAACTGTCTTAAAACGGAGAAACTATTTTAGTGTTCTTAATAACTTTTGTACTGAACAGGCTAAAATAGTACAGTATGGGGTGTAAGGGAGATAAATCGTGATAACCATTTCATATAAAAAAAAAAGTTTCATAAGAAAAACCTATCGCATAAAAGAAAATATCAAGAAAAAATTCCAACTTTTTGCAAAATTATCCTGACCATTTAAGCGATGTTTAAGCAAGTTAGTGTGTATGTACATACTTAGAGATTTTGTTTAATATCTCCGTTAAATACATCATAACTCAATGGCGTTTTTTACGTCAAAGTATAACTCGGTGATATCTACTTAAATACATCATTATTTGATTTCAGATACTACTCATTTCATCTTTATAACAAATTGTCAAGTGTGACGATTATATGGCCGTAGTCAAATAAAGTGATTAACCAACAAGTGTTAAAAAAGCATGACAATCCGGAATTTGCTCGTCAACAGTGACAATAAAGTCTGAAATATTATTCCCCCTTCACCGCTTAACAAAAACTGTAAAGGCTACACCTTCCTGTCTTTTTTGTTTTTTGTTTTTTTGTTTTTGTTTTTTTTTATATCAACTTTGATTATTATATTTGAGTGTTCTCAAGCTTCTTTTTGAGCATATCGCTTGAGTTTTTATCTTCCAATTTCTGAAACTGCAAATGAGTAGTCCCCTTCTTCAAGTATGTCAAGGATATTTGACCTGTCGTTGTCGTTTATACCGGTAGATCGTGAGAATGGTGAGTTTTTCTTTAAGAGCATACGGTACAGTTTTGAGCTCACGGTGATATCTTTACGAAAATGTTCATAGAAGCTATTGTTCACCTAGTCAATTCAAATATGTAATAAAAAAATATACCTTCATGTGCTCCTTTTTTAAAAGTAATAAATAGGCTCGAAATTTAGACATTTACTCAAAATTTTGGTTTCTCGGATATTTCTATCCGTATGATAGACATATCTAACTTTTTTGTTTCAAAAGATAAACACCAAAAGATTTTTGTAAAAATATTCAGAATATCTTAATTTTGTACAACAATTCTTTGGTTTAACTATGATTTTATCATTAGTTTTATGGAGGTCATCTGGTATACATAAAACGTGAGTTCTGCGGCCGTATATATAATAGATGTTACTTTTCGGTATTGACCAAAAAAAAAAAGCATCGTACTGATTTTGAACACCAGCTAAGGATTATACCGGCATCAACATGGTGAGCATTATCGTTTCGGATCGTAAAAGGACGATTTGCAAAACATCTTGCATATGCATATTCAATAAGTTGTTGATATTACCAGACGGTTTACATGTTAGCTATCGATAACAATGTTTTAACGTTATCACAGTCGGCTAGAAGCCTTTACGTGGGGTGAAGATAAACAATATATACACATTTATATTAATACAAAAAAAAAAATTCTTCATTTTGGAAATAAACTGAAATAATGTCTATGCTTTTGCTACTTAAGAGGTGGAAAAGGAGCCCATGGTCGTATCGGAGGAGGATTCAGAGTAGGAAGATATTATCTCGGATATTGTAGTGAGTTGGTTGAGGTTTGGGCAAATTGACAAATAAATTCTTCAGATAAGGCAATCAAACTTATAAAAAATATTCATTACATGTCCCTTTGGTATCCTTCTCCTCTTTTTTTTTTTTACATCAAATGAAGTCAGAGCTTTTAAGCAATTCAAGTTCAAAACAACAAACGAAAAAAGATATGATATACACAAAACAAAGAAAAAAATATAATAACAGAAACAAACGACAACCACTGGATTACATGCTCCTGACTTTGGAATAGCACATACAGAATGTTACAGGGTTAAACATGTTTGCGGACACCAAACCCTTCCCTAACCTGGGACAGTGGTGTAAATAAACTATGAACCAGGACTTAAATGTTGCACTCCCGACGCACGTTTCGTCTACAAAAGACTCAACATTGATGCTCGAACTAAAAAAGCTAAATAGTGTACGAAGTTTAAGAGCATTGAGAACCAAACATTCCGAAAGGTTTTGCCATATACTGCTAAGGTAGTCTATTCCAAAGGTAAAATCATCAGTACTTCGAAAAAATCAAAGTTCTATAAATAGTCGATTTATAATTATGAGCATATCAATGATATTTCATGTCAACACAGAAGTGCTCACTAATGGGCTGGTGATACCCTCGGGGAGGAAACCTCCACCAGCAGTGGCATCGACCAAGTTCACGTGGTTGTAAATAAACTCATCATATGTAACAGAATTAAATTATAATGATAAGAAATAAGTATGTGAAAGTCCTTACGGACAACAGCACAACAGCAGTGGCATACATATTAAACATGGGATACACAAATTTCATGAATTGCAAAGCAATTTCAAAATAGATTTTGGTTGTGTGTAGCGATAATGGCAACCTACTTACACACACACATACAGCAGGCATTTTGCAGATTAAAGCTGTAGGGAATTTGATGACCGACTGGTTCTATAGAACGGCCACTGAATAAGTTCTGTTTTCGATCAATCGTGTAAGTTGTCGCAAATGCTGGTTTTAATTTGTGTTTATCTAATTTTAAATATCAATTGTGAAAGTACTGTTCTTAGAACCCTACATTGTAATTCATTATAAAGATCTTCATATATTAAGGTAGCACAATACAAAGATTTTATACCTCCAACTCCCCAGTTTTAAAATGCTGTAACTTTCTTTATAATGCTTGAAAATTTATAAAAGTGGTATTTATGGATAGCTAACAGATTACTCTTTCAAATAAATGCAATGTTAGTATTATACAACAATTATGTAATTAATTATAATTTTAACTGTGTCTACAAAAATTTACAAGAATTTTCCACTTTCAATTGAAATTAGCTTCTTCATGGATACCCCGAGAGGGTTGATTTTACAATATGTTGTTCCTAGAGCCATTATCTACAAATGGGTGTCTCAGATTTTGGATAGAATGTATAGATCAAATTTTACATCTAATCAAATAATCTCTACTTTTATGTGGTAAGGATGTTTACACTAATTACAGATTTATGAGAAAATGGAACACGATAGCGATAATTTGAGACACCCTTTTGTAGCTCCTGCTGTGTTTGATTAAGATAACGTTAAAATTTCTTGTGTAGTTATAGAGATGTCAGAGCTAAATTCATTTAAGTGAACTGACCAAGATTTTGCCATTAATTGCATTATAATTGATTACATAATGATTGCATAACAAAAATATTGCATTCATTTAAAAGATTAATCTTTTATCTATCTATATATACCTCTTTTATTAATTTGTATGCAGTCATAAGAAAGTAACATCATTTTAAAGGTTGGAGATTGGAAGTAAAAAAATCTTTGTATTGTGCTACCTTAATGCTTTAACAGTAAATTTTAGTTTGTCTCTTTGTTTTCTCTGTTTAGTGTGTTGAGGAGCTGTATTTTCGAAATCAGAGAGGACCATATTGGAGGAACAAACAAAAACTTCTTCACGGCAGATAGTGGCTTGGTTCCCATGGATTATGCAGTTATTGACCAACAATCCGGTCATTCTTCAAAAGAACAAGATAATTCTGAGTCCTCCTCACATTCTCAGTCTTGTTCCAACATTACACAAGAAAATGAAACTTATTCCATGTCAAGAGTGAAATAGGATTTTCCAAAGAAACAACCAATATTCGCATATCGTCTAGAAAATCAGAAGCAAATGTATATCATTAAATGGTTCAAATATTGCAATGCAAAATATTGATTGCTTACAAATTTCTGTTGGAACAGTTCTAATTTTTTAAAAGCTTATTTAAGGAAGGAAATATTAGTTACAGTAGTTTTAAATTAGCTCGAGATGCACTTAAATCACGTTTAGCTATTGATGTCATTTGATACATGAAGAGATTTTTTAATATTCGTCCACCTGTACATAGATATGAATCTACATAGAACGTTAGCAAATTACTACATTTTTTGGCGCCGCTTAACAACAGTGAAAAACTTGCAACTGAAAGATTTCACATTTAAAGTTACGATGTAAATAGCTTTGACAAATGCGGATTGAGTGCCATTAATTTCATGTAATGAATACCATTGATGTACATAGGTTGAAGGGAGAATTTGCTTTCGTTTAGAATTAACTAGTTATAAAAAGCCGACCTGGTTATAAAAAACCAACTGCAAATGTCAAGGTTACCCATAAGATAGTAGACTTGTGTGTATATACTGTGAACAAAACCAAATGTATTGCGTATACAATTGTCCAGAGGAAAACTTGAACAATATATTCTTAGTTATGTCAAACTACACGAACCTGTTTCCAGACATACGATTTATATATGAATAAAAGTTTTGATAAGGAAAGCAAACATTAACACAAGAGTTTCAAACCTCACAGTTTTAGTTCTGAATCAATGTCTAAAGCAAAGATGAATTCACCACCTATGTTCCGTGTCTTATAAAAAGAGAACTAGTTAGATGCGAAAATGTTTGCAAAACAAAAAGATTCTAAAAGAAAGAAATTCCTTCACCTTCAATTGTTGAAGAAGCATCTATAAGGTAAGAACAATTTTAATTCTTACCCACAGTATACAGTCTAATCACTACGTTTTTTAAGTCTCATTTGATCCTGGAATTGTTGCCTGTTATCTGTGGTGGGTTTTATTAGCTGTATAAACACAAATGAAATTAAATACCCGATTCTCACCCCTTCTTCCAAGAGTAGGACATATTTCAAGCTTTAGCTTTTAATTTACAAATGTATGCAAAGATTTCGTTGTTTTCATCATATTGATAAACTTTTCTTTAAAGACGGAAGTCCATACATACGCAGCACAATCACATTTAATATCATACAGCTGATCAAAGTACAATTTAACCAAAATTAAAGCACTCCTTAACCAAGATTAGACTAGCTTAATTGTTATTAAATGTTTGAGATCAAGGGATACAATTCTTCAAAGTGGACCTATTTAATAAATGAAAATTAAATTCGACTGCATTACTAAATATTCAATAATACGTTTGTACCCGTACCTTTTATGTGGTTAATAACATTGGAAAGTAGCTGAATACGAATATTGTGTTACTGAAATTTGCTGTTATAAAATTTTATAAATTTTATAAATTATTTTATATTAAGGAAGATATCTCCAACATGCAAAGCTCTGATTCCTTGCCTGGCTTTGGCTATACTTTGTGTCCTTTTTGATTTTATCAGCTGTTTCTTTTTTTTTAAAAGTTTAATATTTCAAATATTGTGGACCCGATCATCTCTGAAGAGACTTTACTTTGGAATGCGCATTTGGTGTACTAAACTTTTGTACCGTTAACGTTAACAAATTCAGTCCTAACTTTAAACAAAAAAATGAAAGAACCATTTAAATGGTTTTCATAAATAACAAAAATCCCATCTGATTTACTATTACATTTTTTTTCTAGTTTTGGAATAACACATATATTTGGCAGATATATTTAGTCCATCAGTGTCAGACAGTTTGATTTCTGTATATAGACAAGTTTAATAGATATTTTTTTTATCAACTCTGTGAACTCAGGACACACTATTTCTGTATTATGCCACAGACATTAAAGTGCTATGAACAACGATTTCGCGATATAAGTTGAAATAATTTAAGTACGTTTTTCTTGACTTCAAATAGTTACCAAAATTGAATATTGAGTCTTAAATTTGAATATTGAGTCTTAAAATATCCTTCGTTATTAAGAGTCAGATTGAGTCAATTTCGATACAGTAAGTCGACCTCATTCAGATCCATAAACATGAAAAGATTGATTTGTCCTAAGTTAGTTTAACAGATTGCGCATGAGCGTAGAGATTTCAGTTATTGAAAAAATTGTCAGCTGAAAAAGAGGAACTTAGGTCGAACATGAAGATTGATTTCTTCAAGACTGTTTCGACCCGCCAAAATTTATTCTTATACAGGTAACATGTTCAACAATGATGTATATATTTTTTTTCTCTTATCTTTGATATGGCATCAAACAGAAGTATCGTCATTTTAATATTTGCATGTGTTTTTTTATTTATTTATTTATATTTATACCGGGGTCACGTGCCAATCAGCAATGTTTGAAGTTCATGTTGATGGTTAATTATATGGAGCCCAATGCCAAAATATTGATACGATAAACGATTGCATGCATTAATTCTTATTTACGTTTAAGTATGTTATATATCAAATTTGAAAGTTTTATTTATTCGGGCATGAATTCGGCAGCTAATGCCTATTCAAGAAAACAAAATTATTTATCTATACTTAATTATGATTAGTATTGGTTTTTTTTCAAGTAACACATGTACCGGTGACATTACCAGCTTTCCTTGCACAATATCCCTATACGCCTGGCATTCCTGGTTGGTTAATTATATGTACAGGGTAAAGGTCCAAAGGGCGATGATCTCTGGTGCATGACCGACTGGCTTTAATACGATGACCCCGGTGGCATTTTTGGTATAGAAATTTGTTGCAGTCAATAGAAAGATTATCATCAAATAACTGTTCATGTAACCCTTTTCTTCAGCGTCCATCATTGAACAATTTGGTCGGGGAACTATTGATCAACTCGAAAATGTTAATGTTCTATGGCCCTTCAAGTGAGCTTTTCTCATCACTTGGCGTCCGTCGTCGTCCGTCATCGTTAACATTTACAAAAATCTTCTCCTCTGAAACTACTGGGCCAAATTTAACCAACCTTGGTTACAATCATCATTAGGGTATCTAGTTTAAAAAATGTGTCTGGTGCCCCCGCCTGCCAACCAAGAGGGCCGACATGGTCAAACACAGAACATAAGGGTAAAATGCAAGTTTTGTCTATTCTTTTGAAAACCGTTATAAATAGAGAAATTCTGACAGGTCAAAAATGTTCAGAATGTTGAGCTCTACCAATTGTTTATATACGTCAAAACTGTCAGACGACTTCTTATAGGATTTATTGCCCTTAAATGACAAATTTTACCATTTTTTTTCATTTTTGACTATTATCTTGAATACTATAATAGATCAGGAGAAACTTTAGAATGCTAAAATAATGAGAAAGACAAGTTCTAAAAATTAGTCTAATGGTCGAAATCCTCAGTCGACTCCTTATTAGAGTTATTGCCCTTTGATGACGATTTTTACCATTTTTTTGCGTTTTTGCCTTATATCTTAAAAATTACAATAGATAGATAGAAACTTAAATAAGCAAAAACGATCAGCAAGACAAGATCTACAATTTACATTATATGGAGGAAATCTTCCGACAACTCCTTATAGGAATAATTGCCCTTTAATGACGATGTTTACCAATTTTTTGCGTTTTGCCTTACATGATAACAATTATAATAGATATATAGACACTTTAAATCACAAAAATGGTCAGCAAGAAAGATTTACTAACTAGTCAAAATTTGCCGATATAGTTAGTAGACTGTCACTCTTTACAGGAGTGATTGCCCTTACATGAGGATTTGTTCACCCTCTTTTTTGTTTTGAGCAAAAACTAAAGAAATAGAGAGAAAATAAACAGACTAAATGATCAGCAATACAAGATCAACAAAACAGAGATTTTTGTCATGAATTCTATTCTCATCTACAATGTTGGAGAGTGTCCTTTATTGAATATGCACATAAACCAAGGTGAGCGACACAGGCTCTTTAGAGTCTCTAGTTTCTTTTGCAACGGCAGTAGTGGTTTTCTTCTAATTCAGCTAGGACTCCTCTATGACCTCCTTCGTAGCACGATTTAAGACCATGTTCCACGTAAAATGACATTTCTTCGTCGATGCCGAATTCATTTGATATGAGGGTTTTAGTTTATCTTCCTTATTTTCAGGTTGTTTGATATCGGTAACATCGGGAATGCATATTCAATTGTCTCTCATTGAGCGATTATCTCTGTAATTATGACCCCAACTTACAAGTTTTATTTTCAAATTGGAGTTTTTCTTTCCTGCAACTTCTGTTCTGTTACACCCTTTTGATTTATTTGTAGCAGCATAGCTGAAGCACTTTTGTCCCCAATAACGAATTGCTGTTCCATGGCACTCATTCAAATGACAAAGTTTGCTACTTAATTTTTCTTTTTTTTTCGTTCCCAGAAAAGTGGTAAGAGATATTGTTGGAGTCATCAGAAAAGCTTGATACGGCGTTCCTGTTGCAGGTTGACCATAAGCATTTAACTAATATAGACTACTCACATTATTCTTCACTGCTTCTTTTGCATAGGCACTTTTTCAATACTAGATTTGTGAAGTATTGAAAATGTACCTAACATGTAGTGCTTTTTAAGTTCTACAAAATTATAAAAATTTAGTTTTACAGTACTACACTTGTACTATAGATTTGGAGAACCAAATTTGTACTGTAATTGTATAGTACTATTTAAGTACTGGATTTTTTTGGTACTTTTGCAATGTAAACTTATTTTACAGTTCAAGCACTTTAAATGTTAAGTACTTGATAATAACTTTAAGCTTACAGTTCTTTTTTTTATCTTTATTTCAAGAAATGCTGCATACAAATAAAACAAACATTTCTGAATTCTCAATAATTTAATGAAAATTGAAAGCCTAATGTCTTTCAAGACCACGATTAACTCGGAGAACAATTCTCTTTATCGGAATATTTATCGTTTATTATTAAGTATTATATTTAATGCAGCAGTGGAAAATGATCATTATTGTATTAAATTCCAGTTGAAGCGTTATAAAGCGTTACTAAAGACTGAAAAGGGAAAAAATTCATCAGAAGCATATTCCATTGAAAATCTTTTATGATCAGACAGTTTGAGAATAATAGTTATCCATCAATAACGTACGACACTCAGTAAGTGAAAAATCAAAATTAAGAATGTGATGCCTTTTCTCGGCATGATTGATACGTAGAAGGCTACCTAATTTGTTACCTCATGTTGTTGTATCAAAGGCTCAATATTTCATTTAATGCAAGTTAAAGCTTTACGGTTACTTTTGGTTTAAATCTGGCTGATAAAAGTCAGAATTTAAATTGCACTATCATCCCAATGAAAATAACCAGAAGAACCGAAAGTGTTAGGTAAAGCAATCCGAAAACATATAAAAATTAAGAAAAAAGAAAAAAGGCATTTAGTAGACAACATAATGTAGTCATATGTGGGGGGATGTAACAAAATGAATGTTATTTGATTTTTGACAACCTGCCACTTTTAACTTTTTATTATGAAAAAACATCTTGAAACATTTTGTACAATGTCACTTTTGATAAATAGAAGATGGGGCTTCCGAGTAGGAGAATCATGATGTAGGATAGTAGGGTGTGTCCAGTGTCAAAGGGGTCCTTTAGTAAACGAGTTTAAGCAAACGGAATGACACACGGCTAAAATTAAATACCTATAATAGGAAAATTATTATATTTTACAATAATGGTTGTCGTCGTAAGTTTCCGTGGTCACGATTTTCTAAATTTCGTGCTTTACAGTGACCCCAGATATCATATTGTACGGGGAATCTTTAACATAAAAAAAAAATTATTGTGCTCTTTGTTGGTGGATAAAATAGTATTTAAAATATAGTGTATACATTCAATATATCATATAACGGAAGCGGAAATATTTAAGTAATTTTAGAATAAGTATTTCAGCATTTTAGTAAGACTAAAGTTTTACCCAAAATTCACCACATTTTTATCGAAAGCAAAGTTATGACATGTATTAACAAGCGATTTATTTTTTATTCTAAATATAGCAATAAGTCACAGTTCATGTGTGTGCCAAATTTCTTGTGTGCAATATGAGTCGTTGTGACGATACTAGCAATTCAAAACACAATTTGAGTCAACAGCTTTGCATTGATTCAACGCGGAATATCTCGTGCCGTTGAAGCCCCCGTCACACTTAGACCAAGACCATGAAGATCCTACTACGATCTATAAAGAAATAAGATCGCGGTGAGATCGTGGTATGGTCGGCTTGAATATTCAATATTTCATAGTGTTAGCGATAAGATCCTGCTACGATTCCGCTACGACAGTAACACGTTCTAGTTACGATATTGTCACCAACAGATAGGACCATAAGCTATCATAAATTCAAAGCAATCAATACATATTTAGTTATGTTTTAATTTATCAAAAACATCAAAATCAACATTATTTAGATCCAATTAAAATCATATTCGAATATCTTACTACGATGTTAAAATTTCATCCTTTGAAAATAAGTTTATTCAAGTGATTTATACGTTAACATAGCTCGTATCTAAATATACGTGCTTTATAAAAAACAAAACTGTAAAGATTAGACTGTTTTGTTTTCATAAAATATATAAGATATATTATATAATCTAGTTTTTATAAGATATGTTATAAACTTTATTAGACATCTTATAAAATATATGAGATATCTTATATATTTATAAGATATCTCATATAATATATAAGATATCTTATATATTATATGAGATATCTTATATATTATATAACATATATTATATAAGATATCTTATATATTATATAAGATATCTCATATAGTTTATAAGATATCTTATATACTTTATAAGATATCTTCTAAAGTTTATAAGATATCTTATAAATATATTTTATATAAAATATCATATATACTTTATAAGATATCTCATATATATTTTATAAGATATCGTATATAGTTTATACGATATCTCATGTAGATTATTAGATATTTCATATAATTTATAAGATATCTTATAAAAAAATTATTTATAAATCATACGAGATATCTTATAAACTATATAAGATATCCTAATAATTATATAAGATATCTTATAAACTATATAAGATATCCTTTAAACTATATAAGATATCTTATAAACTATATGAGATATCTTATAAAGTTTATTAGATATCTTGAAGTTAGAATAAATAGTAAAACGAGTTGTCATAACTCAAAGATACTTTACACGTATCTATACTACTAAAATAACGAGGTCCAATTTGTTAGCCGGCATGACTCAAAGAATTCAACTTCATATATAACTAATATAGGAAAATGCTGTTGATTTAAAATTACACCATTCCAGGTCATTTTGTTTTCCACATAATTAATATTACCAATAATTAACAATTTCCAGGTCGAATCCTATACCGATACCAGTCGTATTTTGTCTTCTCCTTCTCTTTGTAAATTCCTCCGTTACCGGAGCACACGTGTCACATGGTATTGAAAGCCCTTAAATTTGATACTTCTTATTTAAAAATCAAAAATTAAGAATTAAAATACTAATACAAAAAGGAAATATACATTTACATTCCTTCATAAAATGTTATTGTCCTAAAAGTTTACAGAAATGTAAAAACCGTAATTGAATATAATACTGTTACGCCTATTAGTACAAGTGAATTATTTACATAACATGCATAATGCATATATATATATATATATAGAATTTCGGTTTAATTCCTGACATATGTCACATGTAGTTTCCGGTTGTAGTAAGAAAACCAGGACGGGTTCAAACAGAAAGTTTTTTAAAGCAGAGAAAACTGTGCACCTTATAATCAGCATGACCTTATCAGATGACAATACGAATACTAAAATTCCAGGCTATGGATAAGGCGGAGGTAATTTTATTGTAAATAGAATGTTAAATGTATACATCTGTTTGTGTACTATACGCAGATAATACTGTTCTTTTTTTGTGTGTGTGTGTTGGGGGGGGGGGGGGGGGGAGGGGGGAGGGAGTAGTTCAGCTGATTCGTGCATATTTTTAGAAGAATTGTGGGTTTGATGATAAAAGCATGAAACTTTTCACAATTGTAGATATATATTAGGTAGTCAATTTCAGCTATGAACACACTCTGAAAAATTCCAATATGGTGGCCATTTTTAAGATGTCTGCCAATCAGTTTAAATTTCACAACCTTGTATAAATTAAAGCAAATAATATGGTTGTCGTCGAAAGTTTCTGTGGTCACGATTTTCTAAATTTTGTGCTTTACAGGGTGACCCCAGATATCATATTGTACGGGGAATCTTTAACATGAAAAAAAAATGATTGTGCTCTTTGTTGGTGGATAAAATAGTATTTAAAATATAGTGTATACATTAAATATATCATATAACGGAAGCGGAAATATTTAAGTAATTTTAGAATAAGTATTTCAGCATTTTAGTAAGACTAAAGTTTTACCCAAAATTCACCACATTTTTATCGAAAGCAAAGTTATGACATGTATTAACAAGCGATTTTTTTTTATTCTAAATATAGCAATAAGTCACAGTTCATGTGTGTGCCAAATTTCTTGTGTGCAATATGAGTCGTTGTGACGATACTAGCAATTCAAAACACAATTTGAGTCAACAGCTTTGCATTGATTCAACGCGGAATATCTCGTGCCGTTGAAGCCCCCGTCACACTTAGACCAAGACCATGAAGATCATACTACGATCTATAAAGAAATAAGATCGCGGTGAGATCGTGGTATGGTCGGCTTGAATATTCAATATTTCATAGTGTTAGCGATAAGATCCTGCTACGATTCCGCTACGACAGTAACACGTTCTAGTTACGATATTGTCACCAACAGATAGGACCATAAGCTATCATAAATTCAAAGCAATCAATACATATTTAGTTATGTTTTAATTTATCAAAAACATCAAAATCAACATTATTTAGATCCAATTAAAATCATATTCGAATATCTTACTACGATGTTAAAATTTCATCCTTTGAAAATAAGTTTATTCAAGTGATTTATACGTTAACATAGCTCGTATCTAAATATACGTGCTTTATGAAAAACAAAACTGTAAAGATTAGACTGTTTTTTTTTTCATATAATATATAAGATATATTATATAATCTAGTTTTTATAAGATATGTTATAAACTTTATAAGATATCTTATAAAATATATGAGATATCTTATATATATATAAGATAACTCATATAATATATAAAATATCTTATATATTATATGAGATATCTTATATATTATATAACATATATTATATAAGATATCTTATATATTATATAAGATATCTCATATAGTTTATAAGATATCTCATATAGTTTATAAGATATCTTATATACTTTATAAGATATCTTATATACTTTATAAGATATCTTCTAAAGTTTATAAGATATCTTCTAAAGTTTATAAGATATCTCATAAATATTTTTTATATAAAATATATATCATATATACTTTATAAGATATCTCATATATTTTATAAGATATCGTATATAGTTTATACGATATTTCCTGTAGATTATTAGATATCTCATATAATTTATAAGATATCTTATAAAGAAATTATTTATAAATCATACGAGATATCTTATAAACTATATAAGATATCCTATAAACTATATATTCAAACCAAATATTTAAAAAAACATATAAAATGTATCAAACATTTCTATTAAGTCAATGACGTTATATTAGACTTTTATTATTTTTTTTTTCAAAATGGCGGAAAATTTCAAAATGACCGCCACAAAGTAAAAATGAACGAAACTAAGACAAGGCTTTGCTGATATTCATTTTTTCTATCGAATTGCACTCTGCAGTTCATACAATATTCTAGGGATTGCGTTTCCATGATACATGGATGCTGTTTGCGAGACAATTTAGACAATTTAAAGCAAAGATCCCATAATCTTTCGAACATTTTCAGGACGCCATCAGAATTTGTTTGACTGTTAAGGCGGCTCACGGGTATAAATCAATTTTTTTTTTAAATATAGGATTTCGCTATTTTTTTCTATAAATAAACTTTATCCTTTACTTAATAGAAAAACAAAATAAAAATATGGGGTCACCGTTCATTTAAGCTCAAAATCTGCCTTTGAAATAAGCATGCATTTTTGTTCAGGTACTTTTTTTCTGTTAAACTAATAGGAGAAAAAAAGGTAATAATGAAATAAAAAAAGAACTAAATTACAGAAATCGCTTAAATTTTAATATAGTTTAGTTTAAGTACAGCTTATTTGAAAAAAATAATAAAAAATATAGGTCACCGATGAGTTGAAAAAGATATTTCAATTTTTATGCAAAAAAAATGGCATTTTTACACCAAAGGGAGATAATTTGGAGCTTTTTCAATGATATAAACATTTTAAAAGTCATCTGGGGTCAAAATGAATCGATTTTCTCGGTTGATTTTTGTACCATTTCATAAAGTAACAACTAATAGTATAATAAATAAAATTTGTAATGAAAAACAAAATGTTTGATTTTTTGCTGAAATTTTTGTACCCACGAGCCTCCTTAAGTACCATCTAAGTCACAAATGATAATGGATATGTTCCACTTCTCCTTACCACAATCCTTTCTTTTTCCTCGATTGTGGTAACATCAAGTTGATAAATAAATACGACTATTCACCAAATTTCTACCGGCAATGAGTAACATCACGAGTGCTACCAGTTGGCCAGAAACTACACACTCTTCCGAACACCAGCGTTGACCCTAGTTTTGAGGAAAAAGGACTCGTGTTGTTTATGCTCTCAAGGTTGTGTTGTTTGCTCTTTATTTTTCAATGTATGTGCTGTCAACCAGTGAAAGTCTTATTTATCCATCTTACAGGCATGGAAAAACTTATTTCATTGCAAACGTTTAGATTCGGTCAAGTTTTAGATAATTTACATGACTTTTGTACAATGGTTTTTACATGTTTTAAATTTTGTGATTCTAAGGGTTAGAAAGAGACATTTATAAATCCACTATTATATGATATATGTCTAACTACTGGATATGACTCATCAATATATTTAAACAAGAGCACCTAGGGTTTTCTCCATGTTCCTATCTGGTTTTGTTTTAGCAATGTGTTTTGATTGCCTATGTATCTTCTCCACCTTTTTATCATCTCAACTACAACATATTTCACATTAGTTTTCAAAAGGACGGCCCATTTAGGGTTTGACCCACTCCCTACGATATTTAAAACAGGACCGTACATAACGTCATTGTTCTCGCTCGTTTTCTACCGTAACATCTATTTTATATCCCCCTTAAGGTGGCACGGTAGTATTTCCTGGACCATAAGGGATAATGATAGCCTTTTTAGAATTTTCACCACTTTCTAACACTGCTAAAAATTCTACATTCACAGTTAACTAAAGTACTTTCATTTTACTATTCAGAAATGAATTTGAATATGTATCATGACCGTTTACTTTTTTTGCTATCTTTAAGAACCTAAGGCCACTAGTGCTTTTAGGTCTTTTATCGTGCAGTGAATACAAAATTTAAAAAATTTCTAAAAATTCATTTTCATCTGTATGTAAAATTATTTCATATTTTTCTTCACCTGATTCATCCCTCAGTTTGGGAAAGTATGTTCAGTTGATACTGTATTTTTTGTCCAATCATAAAACAATTAATGACATTTGCATGGAAAATGAATAAATTATTTAATCTTGCTGATAAACAGTCATAATTACATTCTTTGTCAAAAAAAAATGTCTTGTCAGTGTAAAGAAACCCCTATTGCTATCTCTATTTCAGCTAAATATGAGGGCTAATTGAATAAGTAAGGACCCCTTAACCACTTGCTGGTTCCAAAAAAGCTGATAATGGTGTCATGTTACCACAGAACTACAAATTAAACCTAAAGAAAACTAGTAAAGCTGTACTTGTGTGGAAAAAAATAATAAATTATGGAATTTATTTCTTTCGGTGAAAATGTTAGGACGTACATGTACAGGCAAAAAAGAAATATGTCGCGTCTCAAATTCCAGTGGTTGCACATGTGTTAGACACTACGAAAAGTTAAAGCGAGCATTTATAATTAAAAATGTATTGCAAGTTACATAAAAATAATGAATTTCTACTTTCTAGGTAAATTTTTACTTTATTACCCACAGATCAGGCAAAATTTGCTGAATCAGCAATTGTCACTCCCAGGGGTGGAATTTAAGGGCTGTTTTTATCATAGTTGCCCTTAATCAACTTTTTATTGATAAACTTACAAATTGCATAGGTAAAAGAAATCCTTCATTGATTTAGTGTAAACATGTATATCCCCCTTAAGGTGGCACGGTAGTATTTCCTGAACCATAAGGGATAATGATAGCCTTTTTAGAATTTTCACCACTTTCTAACACTGCTAAAAATTCTACATTCACAGTTAACTAAAGTACTTTCATTTTACTATTCAGAAATGAATTTGAATATGTATCATGACCGTTTACTTTTTTTGCTATCTTTAAGAACCTAAGGCCACTAGTGCTTTTAGGTCTTTTATCGTGCAGTGAATACAAAATTTAAAAAAAATCTCAAAAATTCATTTTCATCTGTATGTAAAATTATTTCATATTTTTCTACACCTGATTCATCCCTCAGTTTGGGAAAGTATGTTCAGTTGATACTGTATTTTTTGTCCAATCATAATGTTCAGATACATTGACTTAAGTAGGGTACACAAAAGAGCAACCTAAATTCTGGAATGCAAATACTACCGTGCTACCTATAGCTTCAATTATATGTTTATTTTACCGTGCATCGCATGCATATTACTTGATCTATAGACACACAATAAATTTTTCCCAACATAATTTCATTCTTTTTCCTCTTTTTTTTGGACTCGTATAGGAATAAACTTTAAACCATAACTAGTCATTATCCGGAAATTTTTTTATCTCAAGGATTCGGTTAAACATTATAAAAAGTCAAACTTTAATCAACAAATATATAACTTGTGACTAAAATCTTAAGCAAAATATCCAAAAAAAGCACAGATCATGCACCAGATCACCTCGAAACTATCAAGTTAATTGTTGAAAAATACTGTATTCGAGTCATATGTTTTCTTGTTTTCGAAGAAAAATGCCTTTAATTCCTGCCGACTATAAATTAAATAAAGAATTGTATTTTATATATGTTTTCAGCATTCCGAGGACCCTTGATATATATAAAGAGACAAAACATTTATCTTTTTAAATTTCAAAAAGACAACCAAAACCATGAATTGAGGGGTACTCTGTAAAAGTGCTAAATTACAATTGCTAAATGTGACCAAAGAAACTTTTTACGACCAGACGAAAATAATAATATAGATATTATTCTATCTTTTTAAACAATTTCCAAGCGTGTGTTGTTCCGGTACATTAAACCCGTTAATAAAGCGTCTTTTTCCAGGTCAATTGCAGTGCTAAAAATGAACTGCAAAAAATATAGTTACTGTAAATATGTGTTCAACAGTATCTATAAGTAAGACTAAAAATGAAAGTCATTGTGATGAAGGAACAATTAAAGATAACGAAGATGGTATTTAGATGGTAAAACAAGAGAAATATGAATTCCATTACTTAAGGGCAATTACTCTTATGATGAGTGAACTGACATTACAGCTTTTTGACTTATTTGTAGATCTTGTTTTGTTGATCGTCTTTGTTAATTAGAGTTTGTATTTCGCTAATATGGTTTTTGCCCAAAATGCAAAAATGGGTTAAATCATAATTACAGGACAAAAACTTCTATTAGGAGTTGATTGACGATTTTGGCCATGTTGACTTGAAAATAGATCTACGACATTTATGTCATGAACACGAGACATACCGATCCTAGATTCCGTCGTCGGCGTCAGTGGCGTCAACATTTAGGTTCAGTATATAGTTAAAGTTTTTTGAGTCATCAATAACTTTGTCAAACCTTCATGGAAATTTATGAAATTTGGACAGAAGCTTGTTTATGACCAAAATACAACATTTAGAGCAAAATTTTGAAAACATTTATTTTCATTTTTTTCGTATTTTACTGATAAATGGACTTAGTTTTATTACATTTAGCATTCAGATTTAGTCTGAGGTTAAAGTTTTTCAGTCATCAATAACTTGTCAAACCTTCATGGAATTTTAGGAAATTTGGACAGAAGCTTAGTTGTGACCAAAATACAGTATTAAGAGCAAACTTTTGAAAATATATATTTTCATTTTTCCGTATTTAACTGATAAATGGACTAAGATTTACATTTAACATATAGATGCAGTCTGAGGTTAAAGTTTGTTACATATTAATTACTTTATCATACCTTCATAGAATTTTATGAATTTTTGGCAAAGCATTTTTATGATTAAGAAATAATGTCTGAAGCAAACTTTTGAAAATATATTTTTTTTCATTTTCAGTGTTTTTCTGATAGATGGACTTAACTTTTTACAGTTAACATTTACAGACAGTCTGGGGTTAAACTTTTTTGACGTGATAAATTGTAAACCTTCATTGATTGTTATGAAACCTGGACAGAAGCTAAAATTAAATCTTCAAATTTTCAAGGCCATGAAATAGCATCTAAAGAAAAAGTTTGATTTTTTTTTTAGTTCTTTATTTTACTGGTAAGTTTTATCATTACACTTTTACACTGACAGCAGCAATCGCAGGCGAAACACAGAGTTCCGCGGAACCCCTTACGAAATTTTGTTATTTAAAGTTTCTTTATATCTATTATAGTTTTCAAGGTATTATAGGCAAAATTCAAAAATGGTCATTTACGGGCAATAACTACTATTAGGAGTCGACTGGGGGTATTTTTGCCATTAAAAGTTTAGCTCTGTTTATTGTAGTTTTCAAAAAAAAACCTTTGCTTATTTGTTAATCTTGAATTACTAATCATTTTATTTTCTTTAAAGGTTCTCTCTATTTATTATAAGTATCAAGATAATAGAGCAAAACACAAAAAATTGGAAAACGTCGTCATTTAAGGGCAGGGAGATCTCTTTATTCTGAACATATCTGCCCTTGTCAGAATTTTCTATCTATATAAAAAGAAGGAGATGTGGTATGATTGCCAATGAGACAACTATCCACCAAAGTTCAAATGAGGTGGGTGTAAGCAATTATAGGAAACCGTACGTACACTATAACGTTTTACAAGATAATAGACAATACTTGCATTTGCCATTATGTTCTATTCTTAGCGTTGGCGGACATTTGGTTATGCGGCTGGATCACCGGACACATTTATAAAACTAGATATCCTCAGTTTGGTTTTATTTGGCCCAGTAGTTTCAGAGGAGAAGATTTTTGTTAACGGACGGTGACGACGAATGCTAAGTGATAGCAATAGCTCACACTGACCCTTTGTGCCAGGTGAACTCAATACTGCAGTTAAATTATTTGGAATAAATTTTAAAAGTGGGAAAGGGAATTGTTAACATCAAGGTATATTTTGAGTTTGGCAAATTATCGTTGTATGAAACGTACGTTATATATACGAAATGCCAACAAAGAGAAATCTGCAGAAAACCCGATAACCTATGTTTGTTACTTGAGGAGACCATCGACAAGTTAGAGCAACCGTTATCTGTGAAAAATGTCAACCAGCCTAACAACCTTGGATACTATATTATTGTTTTCTTTAGAAAAAAAAACAAAAAAAACTCAAATGGTTAAATTTTCAAATTTTTTTATAATATGTTTGTATGTCAACTACGCTCCGCTCCATTTATTTATCATTTTATAATCTATGCATTCATAGTGCATAATAATGTGTATTGTCTTTTGAATGTTTTTACTTTAAAGACAATAAGCTGTGACAGCAAATAAAACATTATTATAACAAATATATTCATAAAGTGATTACTAATTTATTCAAACAACTGAAATATCTGAACGACTTCAACTTAAACTTACATAATGCAGCATCATCTAGTCTACATTCTGCACATAATATGTTACTATAGACGACTGGCCATTTGTATATAAATCTTCCAAGTAGATGAAAGGAATTTATTGGGTTTTCTGCATATCTTGGATTTTGACTGCTGTCTGTTACGGCTGATTCTAGGTCATTTAATAATCTAAAAAAGACGAAGTCAAAATCCGATTGATATAAAATGTTTTGTTTGTAAATTCCCGGTTCATAAAGGTTTTAATTGTGCTTTAAAAGATTGCTATTTAGACAGTAACTGGAAACAGCAAACATAATCAACAATACAAGACAAAATTACCGAGACAATCAATTGTATCCTTTATACAAAAACAGAAACTTTAAAGAGCAAAACCTATCATAACTTAAGTTATTCACTGCTTAGTGCCATCTACAGACAATTTACCTAGTATTTACATTTATTAAAATAAAACTATAAAATTAACGATACCAATTTTTATCGACCAGATCTACAACTATTATATTTAAACCAAACTTGACTGATCCTAAGTCATGCCGAGAAAGGACAGCCCGAAATGCTCCTTTTCTATATCAATAATAAACTATACAAACTATGTAGCCAAGGTATCTGTCACACAACGTACATCGCTAACTGGAGATGACCAGGATATTTAAGAACGAACTTACGAAAGCGTAACTTGACGAATCGTACGAAACGGGAGCTGCTGTTTTATACATAGTAATATATAATTCTAACATAAAAACGCTGGTTGAAGTATGGTAATTCGCATCGTCTGCATGTAGTTTAAAGAAGATATTACCTGTATCTGTATCTAACTCCTAACATTAATATTTCAATGTTTTCTACAATAGCAAATGGTACAATCAGTATCCAAGACTCTGTTTTGAAAATTGAGGTTCCAGAAGGGGTTTTAATGAGTTTTAGGGATAAGAAAAGGGTGATAGCATAGATTGAAGTTGATTTGATTGATGATCAATACGTATATAACTTAACGAAATCGTTTCCACTTATCAAAAGTTATAAATAATCTAAGGTGTGTTATTGGGGACTTGTCATTTTCTTTCATTGGGAAAAGAGGGGCCAGGGGGGAGGGGGTAGGAAACATCTGGATTTCTCTTATTTTTTTCAAGTCCCCACCTTGAAGAAGAAAAACAAATTCAAAAGACATGAAAATTTCAACCCCCCCCCTTTTCAACACATTTCAATAATTTTGTTCTTTACAAAAAAAAAGTACATTTTCTATTTATGTTATTATTATTGGAAATAAAGCTTCAAGTGGAGAAGTTGTTTGTGACTACAGGAAACTTTATCTAGATATGCCTGTATTGTTCCCAGTGACATAACACACCTTCTTTCAATTTCAGAACATTGTTCCTATAATTCTTTATACAAAAAGTTAGTGACTTAGCTTCAGATAAGAATACTTTCCTGGAAGAACATGTTGAAACTTATGATGTTTTTCTAAACAATTGAGTCGAGCGGAGCGAGGTGAAAAAATGTATGTCTATCCTGCCAAAATAAATATATTTTCTTTATTGTAAGGGGAATCGTTGGGTGTTGGTCGCCTGACTCCATATATCCAGGTCATAAAGGAAATTTATTCACGTTAAGACGTATTAACAATGCCACACTTGACTCGTAGATATCATCTTGAGCCATCGAAATATATACTCAGTCATGAGTTTTGCGATTAATCATGTTAGGAAACAACTTATGATATAATCAGTGTTTTATTATATGGAAAGGGGTATAATATTAAGAAAACCTAAAAAAAAAAAAAAAACCTGGAAGACATCAAACCATTATTCCCTATTATTGTCATTATCCATGTCCAACAAACAAAGTTTAAGCCAAAAATTATGACACAATAATTAAAGATATGACATTTGAATCAAGTGTTAGACACTTCTGTTGAATAATCAGATACTGATTTAGAGTATATTCATCATATTAGCTATAATTTGTTCATGTTTAAAATACAGAATAGCTTAAATCTTGTAAAAAAAATTTCGATGCCCCCCATCTGAAGTATTGAAAAATTTAATACGTCCCCTTTCCATTCCCAAATATTTTCGAGGCCCCCCTTAATCCCCCCTTTTCAGGATGCAAATGACCAGTCCCTTTGGAAGAACAAAAATACCCTGTTTTCCCCCATGAGTTGAGCAAAACTGAGAGGTATTATATCAAAATTCCGAAATAAACAAAGGTTGACGTACCATCATCTAAATAATATTTCTTCAATCATATTATTTGCTTTCTGAGTATTTTGAGAAATCAATGATATATCAAATACTCAGATCGGTGAAACGTACTATAACAATCTAGGCAATTGCATGTGTACCAAACAAACGATGTCAGACGAAGTATGTTGCGGTCCATAAATTGGTCTTTGGACTTTATAAATTTTAATCCTATCCAGTATGCACTAAATCATTGCATCTTCTCTGACATAGTCATATATCCATACTAAAATGTTGTTTTAAGTATGGATAGTAAAATAAGGGGTTGTAACAGAGTTGGTAAATGCACTCGAAACTAGGTCAGACATACGCAGTAAAAATAGATAAGTGGTATAAGCATAGAAAATTGAATATTCAAATCAATAATAATTCATAAATATTAAACACAAAAAAAGGGGGGGGGGTCTACCCCATAAGCGCCTGTGGTCATTTTGACATGTATGTTTTCCCTTCTAAATAGTTGTAAGGCTTTAAAATTATTTTTAATGTCTTCGTATGCGTTATTAATGGACCAAGTATGTTTTTTGTCTAGTTAACTCCCTTAAAAAAATTTTATTTACTCTTATAACCAGTTTTTTTACACTAAAAAAGTTTTGCCATTGTTAGAGGTTGACAGAAATCATTTTTTTTTCAATTGGTACAAAACACTATAGGTTTTCTTTTTTTTTATTATAAACTGATAGATTTGTTTGTCTGAAACTTGAATACCCAATTAAAAACACAGAACAAACATACGTTCCGACAACAATAATTTCATAAATTATTTCAAATCATCAACATTCTTCATTTATATTTGTTTGAACATTGCAAAAGTCGTCGGTGTACATTTCATCATGCTTTCAACAATAACAAACAACCCATATGTATCGTAAGATATGTAACACTTTCGGAAATTTTTAAACGTCTTTCACTTATATTATGAAAACCTTTTTTTAAAATCGGTATATTTGATGCATTTCTATCTATTAACGTGATTACATCCATGCAAATACACTTTAAATATGATAAAATCTTTTAAGTTTTAAGATAACCGCTCCTATTACGCTCGTTCGTCAAGATATGTTCGTTCGTCAAGATCCTGGTCATCTCTACATAGACAATAATAGTGCATCAACGATATAATGATGAGGCTTAGAAACGGGGAAATGCGAGGCTCTGCCGAGCTTTTTCCCCGTTTCGGGCCGAATACTTGTATCGTTGAAATGTCAAGTCAATGCACTATTATTGTCTTTATACTGCAATCTAGAAAAACACATTTCCAATTGTTGTTTAATGTGTTAATGTTATTTATTTGATTTAAAAATTGGGAAAAATCCCCCTCTTAAAAAGGCCTCATATCAGGCGGAGAAATATACAACACAATGAAATGTACATTACCTGTTGAAACCCGCAGTCGAAGGTGAACGAATTCGTTTGAGTATGGACTAAAATATCAACAATAAGCATAAAACATAATGATTTATAGGTTTAAAATAAAAACGATTAACAAGTGAAATATGTTTATAAATATAATATCCAAAAATTGTAAAAGAAATAAGTTTGAGTCGTTCCACGCTTCGCTTCGTTGTATACATTGGAAACAAGAACAGGTTGAAGAGGTCCTATGAATAATTAAATATAGTTTCGGCAACTTCTATTTAAATATTCATGAGGAAAAGTGATATCAGGTCAGTGACAACGCATTTTGACTGCTCAAATAGAACGAGTGCAGTATAATACAGTTTATCAACGCAAGTCAAATGATAGTCGCTAATGCAATAAATTGTAGTTCGAATAATTTCACACGTATACTTAAATACACGTGCAGGATTCTGCCATGCAGTTTCTTTTTGTGTTAATAGGGAATTTATATTTTAGTTTGGACTTTGAGGCAGCAGATACTCTGTTAACTAATTAACTGTTTGTTTTTTTTTACCGATGACATTGTTTTGTTAGGAAACACGGAAGATGAGCTACAAACTCCATTAAACATAGTACATAAATTTGCTTCAAAATGGAACTGAAAGTTAAACTCAACAAAGTTGAAAATTTGGTGACGGATAAAAAGAAAGACTCAAATGGAAAGTAGTACTTAGGAGATGGTCTCATTGGAGAAATCAATGAATATAAACATTAAGCGTACATTTTTCAAGATCAAGAGCAGTATCTGAAAGACATTTCTAACGGAAAATCAATCATGCTATTCGTATTTTAAGTGAACAAGCGGATTTTAATATGTGAAGTTAGCAGCCGGTTCGTTATTCGATATTCGATATTCAATATCCAACCGGCTGCTAGCAGTCGGTTGGATATTCAAAATTTAGTTGAAAATCATAAAAAAATTAAATACTTGATAACATTAAAGGCAAGATTTTCATAGTTAAGAGGACTGATAAGATGCGTAGGAAATCGTTTAATGACCTCTTCAAGCTGTCGTAAATTCTCGAATATAAATATAAACCCGTTTCTAAGTTGCATATTTGTCTTTATGTAATATAGATTTTTATCAATAAAACAACTTCAAATATGTACTTTTATATATGATATTTCTTAACACAAAAGGAAAAACCTATAACTCTAGAAACATTTAGAAATATAAATAGAAATATTTATGGAAAGCCCAAAAAAGAAATATATAGTGAAAACCTACCTGACACCGCTTAAATGAGGGTGAGACCCCCCTGGTCTTTCAATGGCCATAACATTCAACTTAATCATAGACTCTGTATATGTAAAGGTTGTATTAGAAGGATTTTCCAGAATAATGTCATCTTCGATATCTACGGAGGGCTTAGATTGTCACTTTTCAGCTAAAAATTGTCAAAATTTTAGGACAAAGGGCACAGGGCAATGGTGAGAGCCCCCTGATCTCTCCATCTTTCTAATATTATGCAGACATTTAATTAATAGGTAGATACATACGTGACTAAAAGGAATTTGGGTACACTTTTTGTCTTCCATGTTTACGGAGCGCCCAAAGTGCCAGTTGGATATTCAAAATATATAGTGAAAACCTACCTGACACCGCTTAAATGAGGGTGAGACCCCCCTGGTCTTTCAATGGCCATAAAAATCAACTTAATCATAGACTCTGTATATGTAAAGGTTGTATTAGAAGGATTTTCCAGAATAATGTCATCTTCGATATCTACGGAGGGCTTAGATTGTCACTTTTCAGCTAAAAATTGTCAAAATTTTAGGACAAAGGGCACAGGGCAATGGTGAGAGCCCCCTGATCTCTCCATCTTTCTAATATTATGCAGACATTTAGTTAATAGATAGATACAAACGTGACTAAAAGGAATTTGGGTACACTTTTTGTCTTCCATGTTTACGGAGCGCCCAAAGTGCCAGTTGGATATTCAAAATATATAGTGAAATAAAATTGAGAATGGAAATGGGGAATGTGTCAAAGAGACAACAACCCGACCATAGAACAGACAACAGCAGAAGGTCACCAACAGGTCTTCAATGCAGCGAGAAATTCCCGCACTCGGAGGCGTCCTTCAGCTGGCCCCTAAACAAATATATATACTAGTTCAGTGATAATGAACGCCATACTAAACTCCAAATTGTACACAAGAAACTAAAATTAAAAATAATACAAGACTAACAAAGGCTAGAGGCTCCTGACTTGGGACAGGCGCAAAAATGCGGCGGGGTTAAACATGTTTGTGAGATCTCAACCCTCCCCCTATACCTCTAGCCAATGTAGAAAAGTAAACGCATAACAATACGCACATTAAAATTCAGTTCAAGAGAAGTCCGAGTCTGATGTCAGAAGATGTAACCAAAGAAAATAAACAAAATGACAATAATACATAAATAACAACAGACTACTAGCAGTTAACTGACATGCCAGCTCCAGACTCCAATTAAACTGATTGAAAGACTATGTCTTCATCATATGAATATCAGGCACAATCCTTCCCGTTAGGGGTTTAGTATCTTACCATCATGACATATATGAGAAGAACATAACCCGTGTCATGCCAACAAACCTACCTGACACCGCTTAAATGAGGGTGAGACCCCCCTGGTCTTTCAATGGCCATAAAATTCAACTTAATCATTAACTCTGTATATGTAAAGGTTGTATTAGAAGGATTTTCCAGAATAATGTCATCTTCGATATCTACGGAGGGCTTAGATTGTCACTTTTCAGCTAAAAATTGTCAAAATTTTAGGACAAATAGCACAGGGCAATGGTGAGAGCCCCCTGATCTCTCAATCAGGGGGTCTCACCTTCATTTCAGCGGTCTCAGGTAGGTTTTCGCTATATATTTTGAATATCCAACTGGCACTTTGGGCCCTCCGTAAACATTAAAAACGGAAAGTGTACCCAAATTCCTTTTAGTCACGTTTGTATCTACCTATTAGCCAACTCTCTGCTTAATACTAGGCAGATTGAGAGATCAGGGGGCTCTCACCATTGCCCTGTGCCCTTTGTCTTGAAATTTTGACAATTTTTAGCTGAAAAGTGACAATCTAAGCCCTCCGTAGATATCGTAGATGACATTTTTCTGAGAAATCCTTTTGATACAATCTTTATTTATACAGAGTCTATGAATTAGTCGAATTTTATGGACATTGAAAGAAATGGGGGTCTCACCGTCATTTAAGCGGTCTCAGGTAGGTTTTCGCTATATATTTTGAATATCCAACTGGCACTTTGGGCCCTCCGTAAACTAGAAGACAGGAAGTGTACCCAAATTCCTTTTAGTCACGTTTGTATCTACCTATTAGCCAACTCTCTGCTTAATACTAGGCAGATTGAGAGATCAGGGGGCTCTCACCATTGCCCTGTGCCCTTTGTCTTGAAATTTTGACAATTTTTAGCTGAAAAGTGACAATCTAAGCCCTCCGTAGATATCGAAGATGACATTTTTCTGAAAAATCCTTTTGATACAATCTTTATTTATACAGAGTCTATGAATTAGTCGAATTTTATGGACATTGAAAGAACAAGGGGGTCTCACCGTCATTTAAGCGGTCTCAGGTAGGTTTTCGCTATATATTTTGAATATCCAACTGGCACTTTGGGCCCTCCGTAAACATAGAAGACAGGAAGTGTACCCAAATTCCTTTTAGTCACGTTTGTATCTACCTATTATCCAACTCTCTGCTTAATACTAGGCAGATTGAGAGATCAGGGGGCTCTCACCATTGCCCTGTGCCCTTTATCTTGAAATTTTGACAATTTTTAGCTGAAAAGTGACAATCTAAGCCCTCCGTAGATATCGAAGATGACATTTTTTCTGAGAAATCCTTTTGATACAATCTTTACTTATACAGAGTCTATGAATTAGTCGAATTTTATGGACATTGAAAGAAATGGGGGTCTCACCGTCATTTAAGCGGTCTCAGGTAGGTTTTCGCTATATATTTTGAATATCCAAGTGGCACTTTGGGCTCTCCGTAAACATAGAAGACGGAAAGTGTACCCCAATTCCTTTTAGTCACGTTTGTATCTACCTATTAGCCAACTCTGCTTAGTACTAGGCAGATTGAGAGATCAGGGGGCTCTCACCATTGCCCTATGCCCTTTGTCTTGAAATTTTGACAATTTTTAGCTGAAAAGTGACAATCTAAGCCCTCCGTAGATATCGAAGATGACATTTTTCTGAGAAATCCTTTTGATACAATCTTTATTTATACAGAGTCTATGAATTAGTCGAATTTTATGGACATTGAAAGAAATGGGGGTCTCACCGTCATTTAAGCGGTCTCAGGTAGGTTTTCGCTATATATTTTGAATATCCAACTGGCACTTTGGGCCCTCCGTAAACTAGAAGACAGGAAGTGTACCAAAATTCCTTTTAGTCACGTTTGTATCTACCTATTAGCCAACTCTCTGCTTAATACTAGGCAGATTGAGAGATCAGGGGGCTCTCACCATTGCCCTGTGCCCTTTGTCTTGAAATTTTGACAATTTTTAGCTGAAAAGTGACAATCTAAGCCCTCCATAGATATCGAAGATGACATTTTTCTGAGAAATCCTTTTGATACAATCTTTATTTATACAGAGTTTATGAATTAGTCGAATTTTATGGACATTGAAAGAACAAGGGGGTCTCACCGTCATTTAAGCGGTCTCAGGTAGGTTTTCGCTATATATTTTGAATATCCAACTGGCACTTTGGGCCCTCCGTAAACATAGAAGACAGGAAGTGTACCCAAATTCCTTTTAGTCACGTTTGTATCTACCTATTATCCAACTCTCTGCTTAATACTAGGCAGATTGAGAGATCAGGGGGCTCTCACCATTGCCCTGTGCCCTTTATCTTGAAATTTTGACAATTTTTAGCTGAAAAGTGACAATCTAAGACCTCCGTAGATATTGAAGATGACATTTTTCTGAGAAATCCTTTTGATACAATCTTTACTTATACAGAGTCTATGAATTAGTCGAATTTTATGGACATTGAAAGAAATGGGGGTCTCACCGTCATTTAAGCGGTCTCAGGTAGGTTTTCGCTATATATTTTGAATATCCAAGTGGCACTTTGGGCTCTCCGTAAACATAGAAGACAGGAAGTGTCCTCAAATTCCTTTTAGTCACGTTTGTATCTACCTATTAGCCAACTCTCTGCTTAATACAAGGCAGATTAAGAGATCATGGGGCTCTCACCATTGCCCTGTGCCCTTTGTCTTGAAATTTTGACAATTTTTAGCTGAAAAGTGACAATCTAAGCCCTCCGTAGATATCGAAGATGACATTTTTCTGAGAAATCCTTTTGATACAATCTTTATTTATACAGAGTCTATGAATTCGTCGAATTTTATGGACATTGAAAGAACAGGGGGGTCTCACCGTCATTTAAGCGGTCTCAGGTAGGTTTTCACTATGTATTTCTTTTTTTGGGGCTTTCCATATATATTTCTATTTATATTTCTAAATTTTTTCTAGAGTGATCGGTTTTTGTTTTTGTTTTAAGAAATATTAGATATAAAATTACAGTTTTGATGTCGTTTTATTGATAAAAAATCTATATTACATAAAGACAAATATGCAAATTACATAAGCATTGATAAGGGTTTATATTTGAGGACAACGAGAGTTTAATACAACTTGAAGGGGTCATAAAACGATTTCCTACGTATCTTTTCACTCCTTTCAACTATAAAAATCATGCTTTTAATGTTATCAAATATTATATTTTTTATGATTTTCAACTAAATTTGAATATCGAACCGACTGCTGGCAGCCGGTTGGATATTGAATATCGAATATCGAATAACGAACCGGCTGCTAACTTCACATCCATATTTTAATCGCATACATTCGGAAATTTTATTCGGATTTCGGCTATTCCCCATTATTGATGTACAGCTGTTTGGTAATGTGTCAGTCATTCCAAGGCGGTATAGAACTTCTTGAAAGGTTTCTGTATTGAAAGGTTTCTGTAATAAGTGGGAAAAGTTATCATAAACACTGCAATGAGTATTTCTTAAGGTTTATGACCCCTTCTGTGGGCTGTGAATTATGAAGTTTTCAAGTTTTCAAATTGCAATAGCATCAAAACAGCAAATATAATGAATAATAAAGATGGGTCATTTTGTACATATACCGAGGGGAAACTTCGTGCAAAGCATAATTATTTATAGTTTCATTGCATTGAATAGAAAAGGGGAATTTGGTGAAAATAAAATCAAGAATTTTGTAGAAAATCCACAGACTTTAATACAGAGATTTTTGTTATAAAATTTAAAACATAGTTTACTCACTTGTATTTCTATGATCAGATAGCGTTTATTGTTTACAAAAAGTCCTAAACAACCTTTAAATTCCAAAACACCTCGTGCTGAGTCATTAAAGTCGAGCGCACCCTAGAAGGTGTACTTGAATTGGTCAATATTTTTATTTATTTTAACCAATATCTAAATTTATAAACTTGTTTTAAGGAAATCATTGCTAGCACTGCATGCAATAACCCTCTATCTATCAAGTACAGAATTGCCAAATATTAGAGTACAAGGGGAAAGGCTGTGGATTTTCTATAAAATTTCCATTAGCATTGAAGCAACACAAGGGTACATAATCGATAATGTGTATTCCTTAAGGTTCCGCTAAAGTCAAATTTTTCTTCATATGAGGCATTATATTAAATGTGTTATTTCTAAGCTAGTTCTTACACTTGTGTCTTTATATTAAGTCCATACGTTAACACCAATATGAAGTTACTTGTAATGAAAGGATTTTGGAAAATTTCAAAAAACAAAATACGTAATTCTGATTTTAAAAGATGAAAATTGGACTTTCCAAGACACATTTTTCCAATAAATCCAGTTCTCATAAATAGCACTTTTCCTTGCCCAGGATCGTACAATGTATGGGTGAAGTTTGTATGAAGTACAAGCTAGCATTTAAAATGCATGTCAATTATCTGTTAAACAGTTCTACTAAATTGTTTGACTGCTGTACAAAAAATAAAGGGCGCCATTTTTAAATTTCAATGTGGCGTTGAATTTCCAGCATGCATTAGAAATCCCTAGCTTTGATCCCCCTTTATTATGATTTTTCTTAAATTTAATATTGTATTGCGTGTCCATAACATTTATTTGTTAAATGCATTTACATTTTTTTACCTTAAAATCAACATTTATTTACAGTTGTCCATACCTTTGGAAACCGAAAGTAGAAGTTAAAATTAATCCGCTGTTTCGAATTAGAGAAAACTCTATAATATTGAAATTTTTAATAATACAACATTGGTTTCGATACGAAGAAGTTAATTTTAATATTAAATGCTTAGTTATTAAACGATTTACATAATATTTAAGGCACCAATTAAGTTAGAGACAGAAGTGCGTTCGCTGGGTTTGGCTACTGTTATGTTGGCTCAGTTCATGGGATTTTTACAGAAATTTAAGCTTGAAAGCAGTCCAAAGGTCCCAGGATCTAAAAGATATGACATTAATGTACGTGCAGTTTGGGGCAGTATGGTGACCGGCAATGGCCCATCTCACCTTAATGAGTTTTTAGCAACTCTAAATTCCCTATGGTTATCGCAGCCGTCTTTTAGCGCAATTGAAACAGAGATAGGCAATTGGTGGCACAGCGTTCTAGATAAAGAGATGATGATTGCAGGCCAAGAAGAGAGGCGTCTAGCTATTGAAAGAAATGATTTCCATGAAGAAATTCCGGCAATTAGTTATAGCAGATGGTGGGTGGTCTAAAAGAACACATAAACATTCGTACAATGCAGCTGGTGGTGTAGCTATAATTATTGGCAAAGAAACAAAAAAATTATTACACATTGGAGTTCGAAACAAATATTGCTACATCTGTAACAAAAATGATAGTACACCTCATACTTGCTTCAAAAATTGGGATCAAGACAGTCAGTCGATGGAGGGTGACATAATATTGGAAGGGTTTCGTGAGGCCGAAAACAGACACGGACTTAGATATATGAGACTGGTAGGGGATGGGGATTCCTCTGTTTTTGCTAGAATCAGAGAGGAAGTACCAGGTTAGGGACGGTCTGTTTCAAAAGAGGAGTGTGCAAATCACCTTTGTAAATGTTTTAGATCAAACCTAGAAAAATTGGTAACAGATAATCCACTCTATAAAGGAAAACATCACTTGACAAAAAATACTCGAGTTCGACTTGTAAGTGCACTCAGATGTGCGATACGTGTCCGCTCCAGAGATCTCAAGGACAAAAAAATTGATAAATATAATGTCATAAGAAAACTAACACATGACATAAAGAATTCTGTTCACCATGTTTTTGGCAACCATAGCCAATGTTCTGATTTTTGTCGGGCAAAAAATCAGCAGCTCCAAACTACAAATGAGGATAATACATCTCTACAAATATCTACCAACACATCTGAATCAGGTATTGAAGAACAGTTAATTGACCAACAGATAAATTACTGGAGTGAGGGGGCCTCTATTTCAGCGCAGGAACAGGCTCGCTTTAGTACCACGATAGCATACAGTAATGTGGAGCAGCACATCATAAAAGACGTAACAAACCTTTTATGCAGGATTGCTGAAAAATCCGATCGACTTATAAACAACTCCACAACTAATCTCGCAGAAAGCTGAATGCATATCCGAACCAAGTTTGATGGGGGCAAGGTACACAACCTCTGCAATCGTGGATCTTGCCATGCTCGTTGCTATGGTGGGGCTCTACGAATGAATTTAGGACCACAGTGGTCTTGTAAGGTTTGGGAGTCAAGTACTGGTACTGAGCAAGGACATCTTTTTCGGAAATTGTATGTTCGTCATGAACAGACATTGGCCAATTCGATCAGGCACAAGTCTAAACCTAATATTCAACAGGTTCGATGGAAGAAAAAGATGTCCTGTCTCAAAACAAGCACCTCCAAGAAAGCTCGCAAAGCTTATGGTCCAGAAGCCATGGATGTTACTGATGACGTTTCTTCTGATAATCTCGAAAAACTGAAACAAGACTATTTAAACCTTCATATTCACCTTTCGGAACAACAACGCTTAAACATAACAAATTTGACAATTTTACAATCACAATCTGGTCTTTGGCATTCTGAGAGAAAAAAAAGAATTACAGCATCTAATTTTGGATCTATTGTTAAACGAAACCCGTCACTTCTAACAGCTAAATTTATCCGTAATATTCTATACTCTACATTTACTGGAAATCGTCACACCAGAAAAGGTATTCTTGATGAAGATACAACTATTGAAGAATATAAATTGAAAAAAGCTGAGGAATCCGAAAATGTTTGTGTTGAGCGCAGTGGACTTGTTATACATCCAACTCAAACATTCTTGGCTGGAAGTCCAGATGGTTTAGTTTCAACATCTAAAGGAAAATCTGGTTTAATTGAAATTAAAAATTTGTTACATTCCAAACCTATAAATCTTTGGCAAGCTTCAGAAAACAATAACTTTTGTCTCAAAAATCTGAATGGAAAACTGGAACTTAAAGAAAATCACATATATTTTTATCAATGCCATGGTCTTATCAACATTTGTAACAGAGAATGGATCGATTTTGTAGTTAGAACTTTAAATACTCATCATCTTTTTATTCAGCGAATTTATCGTAATATTGATTTGTGGGAAAACACCATGTTGCCAAAACTGGAAGCATTCTACAACAAAATGCTACTTCCAGAGTTAGCAAGTCCTCGAGAAGGAAAAAGCCCAGGCATTCGAGAACCTGAAATATGGGTAAGTTGTTATGAATACAATATTGTGTGGAATGAGGTTAAGAGAATACAGATGAATGGAACAAAACTAGACAAAAATCAGGCCAATAGAAAAAATTGGATGATAATGTACAGTAAGAATAGAGAAAAATCACCTAAATTATGGTATATGAAAATGCATGACATCCCCATTCAGATCCCCTGACATGAAGTATGGTAACCATTAGTAAAATACGTTTGATATACATGTACAACAGTAAGTATAGACAAAGTGCATTAAAGCTATTTTTTTTCAATCGGATGCCTTCCATCGCCTTATATGAGTGTAAGTTGAAAATATGTATGATTTTCATGTTGATTTTCAATTGAAACTCATACTGGTATCATTAAACAATTATGTTCATGCTATTACGTGTACAAATGTATGTTAAATAAAAATTTAATTTATATTAATATGACAGACATCAAATAATGCTATATAGACTAAGAGATAATGTGTTTACTGGCATATTAAGCATTATATATTTGATTTGTTGGTGTTTAAACTGATCATGAAAGATAAATTGTCTTGTATCATATATGAAAACATGTATTTAAAAGAACTACTTGGTATACATGGTATATGTCAATGTCAGTATGGCAAATAAAAATTATTTGTATTTAATCCTTCTATAAATTAAATGGTAATTGCTTGTGAATATTGCATAAGAGCTTATACAAAGATATATGTATATATTACAGGTATATAAATAAGTCTAAATTGAAAACAACGTTCAAACCCATGATTGCGTTGGATAAAAACCGCAATTTTTATACGTGTGCATGCAAAACAAATTTCTTGTTAGAGGGGTCTAAATACAGCACAAACAACATTTTCCAAAAGACCAAAAAAGTGAAAAAGTATATTTTAACAAAACGCATTTGACTAACAGGTCGAACAACAAATGTTCTTAAACCCTGCTGACTGCCATTGGCGATTGCCAAATAAACGGATCACCGATGTAATAAATGGATCTTAATTAAAAATTTAATACTAAACAGAAAACAATAAACTTGCGGAAAAGATGATATACCGCAAACAAAAGGTGCAAAGGTTTTTGTACACCATATCCGGATTTCGACAATTAATGTCTCTTCAGTGATGTTAGGAATCGAAACGGTATTTGGAAAGCCATACAATTTACCTCAATTTAGGATAGACTCTTAAATTTTGAGGAATCAAAATAGGATGAACGGATCATATAAACCCGAAGGCAAATATAATACAAGCCCAAACGAAAAAATATAAATAAGTCTAAATTGAAAACAACGTTCAAACCTATGATTGCGTTGGATAAAAACCGCAATTTTTATACGTGTGCATGCAAAACAAATTTCTTGTTAGAGGGGTCTAAATACAGCACAAACAACATTTTCCAAAAGACCAAAAAAGTGAAAAAGTATATTTTAACAAAACGCATTTGACTAACAGGTCGAACAACAAATGTTCTTAAACCCTGCTGACTGCCATTGGCGATTGCCAAATAAACGGATCACCGATGTAATAAATGGATCTTAATTAAAAATTTAATACTAAACAGAAAACAATAAACTTTCGGAAAAGATGATATACTGCAAACAAAAGGTGCAAAGGTTTTTGTACACCATATCCGGATTTCGACAATTAATGTCTCTTCAGTGATGTTAGGAATCGAAACGGTATTTGGAAAGCCATACAATTTACCTCAATTTAGGATAGACTCTTAAATTTTGAAGAGTCAAAATAGGATGAACGGATCATATAAACCCGAAGGCAAATATAATACAAGCCCAAACGAAAAAATATAAATAAGTCTAAATTGAAAACAACGTTCAAACCTATGATTGCGTTGGATAAAAACCGCAATTTTTATACGTGTGCATGCAAAACAAATTTCTTGTTAGAGGGGTCTATATACAGGTATATATATATTTATCTTTGTATTTATATATATATATATATATATATATATATATATATATATATATATATATATATATATAATAGGCGGTGTTGTTGTACAAGTGAGAAATAAACAGCACATGATCCAGTGCCCCTCTTGGAGGAAATTAAGAATCAGATGTACTCTAACTAAAGCTTCAACACTTTTTGCAGTGCTTTTCAATATTGTCTTCAAATATGTTATATATTTTATTGGCAAATTGAAATGAAAACTGACACCGTTTTAATACTAAATATTTCATTTACAGTATACTGCACCATTACAATCAAAGCGACCTAGAAGAAAAAGAAGTAAAAGCTCTACAGAATCAGTTAATGTAAGATCTAAGAAACGAGTATCTGAATCATCCAGCTCATCTGACTCTGATATAGTTGACACTGAACTTCAAAGACCTGCTCCACTTTGCAATAGGTAACTTTATCATTATATTTGAATATATTCTATTTAATATAAACATTAAAGCATGATTTATTATATGCCATAAAAGATTTATATAAGTTGTTTACAAAACACATTATTTGCTAAAAAAAATTGTTTATAACTGTAGATAAACTTTTGGTAAAATATTTCAATGAAAATGTATAGAACATTACCATTTATATAAAAAGCTAAATAGTAAGGTCATATAACCATGGAAACAATGAAGAATGATTAAAATGAGAATTGAAGCTTGCATTCATGAAACAGCAATTCAACAGCACAACATAACCACCAACATAAACAACTTTAGGTCATTTTTTTTTTAAATCAATGATATTATTTGAAGTCAATAAAATTGAGAATGGAAATGGGGAATGCGTCAAGAGAGACAACAACCCGACCATAGAACAGACAACAGCAGAAGGTATCCAACAGATCTTCAATGCAGCGAGAAATTCCCGCACCCGGAGGCGTCCTTCAGCTGGCCCCTAAACAAATATATATACTAGTTCAGTGATAATGAACGCCATACTAAACTCCAAATTGTACACAAGAAACTAAAATTAAAAATAATACAAGACTTACAAAGGCCAGAGGCTCCTGACTTGGGACAGGCGCAAAAATGCGGCGGGGTTAAACATGTTTATGAGATCTCAACCCTCCCCCTATACCTCTAACCAATGTAGAAAAGTAAACGCATAACAATACGCACATTAAAATTCAGTTCAAGAGAAGTCCGAGTCTGATGTCAGAAGATTGTAACCAAAGAAAATAAACAAAATGACAATAATACATAAATAACAACAGACTACTAGCAGTTAACTGACATGCCAGCTCCAGACTTCAATTAAACTGATTGAAAGATTATGTCTTCATCATATGAATATCAGGCACAATCCTTCCCGTTAGGGGTTTACTATCATACCATCATAACATATATGAGAAGAACATAACCCGTGTCATGCCAACAACTGGTTTTTAAATAAATGTGTTTAATTCCGATGCAAAGACCCTATAAGTGAATAAATATTAACGCCAAAATATGCAATCTTTAATGACCTGACAACAGTATCGTAACTATATCCCTTCTTAATAAAAATAGTAAGACCTATTAAATTTATGAATTGTCAAGTTATAACATGTTTGACATAAAAAATCACTTTATTCGTTTATTATCATACATTGCTCTTTCTTATTGTACAAATTAAATAATTCAGTTTGTGCTTCCTTACTTTCCTTTCAGGAGAACAAGGCTGCGACCAACCAAATTTTTGGGTAGAAGTATCAAACAGGAATGGATAATCGATGAACAATTAGGTAAAAAAGAGTGGTACAAAGGAACTATTTTTCTGTATTGTCTGGGACTGATGGCAATTTGAATGCTGTTTATGAGATCAAATATGAAAGAGAGGATGAGGCTTATGAAATAAACCATTTAATTCAAGATTATCCGTCTGGATCTGTTGAGTTTTGTGATGTATAGCTTAACTTCAGTTTAGATAAACAGGTACATTACCTAGAAATTATTAATTATACAGTTTGTCATATTTATGGGATAAACCTTAATGTTACAGCAAACCAACAATAAAATAAAACAATGAATAAAAATAACTAGGCATCAAATCAAGGATTGATTTATTCATAAAGCAATATTCAATGAATGACAGAACAAATGAGTAGTGAATCAAATTATTATACATGTTGTAGTTTTTTAAATCTTTTACAACAAAAATGTATCAGATTAATGTGTTTGATAGATATAAGAAAATGTGGTATGAGTGCCAATGAGACAACTCTCCATCCCAAAAAACAATTTATAAAAGTAAACCAATTATAGGTTGAAAGTATATGGCCTTCCACAGGAAGCATTGGCTCACACTGAACAGCAAGCTATAAAGGGCCCCAAAATTTTTAGTGTTAAAACATTTAAGCATATATGTGTAATTTGTCATTTAAAAAACTGTGTGACTTTGTACCTCTAATATAAGACCAGTACAAATACGATTCTATTTATGAAAGAAATTATCACACAAAATTATAATGTTGTTAGCCATAGTAGTTCAAGAAAATGTAAAGTTTTAAGCTTCAAATAAATAACTTTGTTTTGTAAACATATATATAATATAGCTGGAGTGTATAACATGTATAATGTTCACTTTTACAGTCCCCCTTTTTCATTTTTGTGCAAAATACAGTATTTTCCCAGTAAATGTAAATGAATATATTATTAAATGTCTCTACACACATTAATTTATGCTGTAAATATGCCATAAATGAGCATACCATTGATTTATACTAAATGGTCCATTAATGTTATTTTCATTGAAGATGGGCTTCCATGCTTTTGTAGGAAAGTAGTTCCATATTAAATATGTCCTCGAATTTTCTTTAACCTAGCAAACTTAATTCTCTTAATACATACTGTGGGGTGTATTTTAACATCAATAAACAGTAGCTTGTACTTCATTAGCTTTTCCTCTACCTTTTTAAATATTTTTTTCAGGATTTTGGGAACTTGGAAAAACAGTAGAGTTTTTTGAAGCATAGACTACTAATTTGAAGAATATTGGACCTGTGAACATTTCATGTTGTTTGTAAATGATATTTTATGATAGTACTCATCACAAGGAAGATTTTGATGTATAATATGGTATGCTATATAAACTGAATATGTATTTATTGAACTTTGAAGTTGATCTTAAATTTGACTTTAGCGGAACCTTAACTATCTGAATTTGGAAAAAAAAACAATAAATTGATTTATGAAAAGACAAAGAATTACGCCGATTATGGTCCGTGTATATTTGCGTCCATTCGTTTTTCATTTTGAAATATCAAAAACAAAAAACAAAAAACGAGAGTGTTTTCATTTTTCGTTTTTGATTTCTCAAAAACCAAAACGGAAAACAAAAGTGTTTTCATTTTTCGTTTTTGATTTTTCAAAAACCAAAATGAAAATCAAAAGTGTTTTCGTTTTTCGTTTTTGATTTCAACAAACAAGAAAAACATCTACATTTGGATACAATTTCTGTATTATGTTCTATTTAATTCTCGTTTTACTTTTCCTTTCTTTTTTTATAGCCATCGATATTCCGGTGAATCTTCTAAATAATGTAGACAGACTAGACCGCCTGACTTATGACTTGAACAAAAGTGATTAATGAATCAAAGACTTTCAAATTTCCTTGTTTTTATCAATAATAAAATATAAAATTACTATATTTAAATATTAAATTAATCACAAATTTAAATAATACAATGAAAAAATATATAAAGATGATAAAAATAAAACGATTGATTACAACATCACATTAACAAGGGAGGTTACTACTTATCTGATAAGAAAACTAGCCCTGTCGTTAAAGTATGCACAGCGGTTATCAGATCAATAGTATTTAAATCGGGGATAATGTCGACTAATTGAAAAGACTTTATCAATCTGAACAATAAGGATGCATGATCTTTACTTTTAAGTTTGAAAAGTTTGTTATCTAAGATTATTAGAGTTGCATGATGACTGAGGCCAATCAGCCAATATTACACGAACATTCAAGTTCAGCATTCAAGACGGTAATATGTATATGCTATTTAGATTATTTAAAAAAAAAGTTCACACTCCAAGTCGAGGTTTAGGAGGCCATCTTAAGAGTCACCAGGAAGCCGTCCAAAATGCTCGGCAAATTATTGTACTTCCCGCCTTACTTGATTTATATCAAAATATAAAATATGTGATAAAATTGCTACGACTTTTTTTTTATTAAGTCGCAAATCACAAAACATAAGGTTGTGAGACTAATTGAGTTTGATCAGTTTCTAATTATTTTGCCTCAATAATTGGTGGCTTATTTTGTTCGTTTTGACTTTGCGTGATGGCAATAAAGATATTTGATAATCATTCATAACCGTGTACTTGTCGGACCATTTTTTTTTCAAGCAGTAAAGCATCGACAATTAATTGTTGGCAGTATGTTGGGTCAACCACAGAAATAGCCAAAAGCACAGGCACTTGAGAAGCATGTGGCTTTCCTCCAATTTTTAGAAAAAGGGGGCTCTTTAAAAGTGATGAGGCCAATTTTCCCTGGACTTATTTCACTCATAGGGTTAAAATCTAAAATTGGTCTGCACATTGCAAATTGAAGATGACGTTATATATTGTAACAATGTTTTACATATTCCCCTGAAATCAAAATACTTTTCAGTGCTATATGTTTCTGTTGAAGGCATTGTAATACAAAATTGCAAAGGGTTAGAGCCTAATTCTCAATAACTTGTTTTCACTTACAGGGTCCAAAAGGTGTTTTTCATATCTTTATCTTACTTGAATTATAATATTAAAAAGTTTAAATTATATATTTAAAATATCTTTTTTTGTAATTTTAGTTCATTTTTGTGTTTCGGAGTTTAGTGTGACGTCCATTTTCACTGAACTAGTACACATCTTTGTTTATGTGCCAGTTGAAGCCCGTCCTGGTGCAGGATTTTCTCGCTGTGTTGAAAACCTATTGGTGG
This sequence comes from Mytilus californianus, assembly GCF_021869535.1. Lineage (NCBI taxonomy): Eukaryota > Metazoa > Mollusca > Bivalvia > Mytilida > Mytilidae > Mytilus > Mytilus californianus. The sequence continues at coordinate 3,382,226 of NW_026262648.1, forward strand.
CCTTGGTCTGTTTTTGCTCTTTGGTCGGGTTGTTGTCTTTTTGACAAATTCCTAATTTCAATTCTCAATTTTATTTTAACAATTGTATATACACATAAATTTCCATAAACTCAAAATGCTATTCAGCGTTACATGTTGCATGCTGTTGGAGACACAAATTTACTTTTACATGTTTTTGTCAAATTTTGCATCGAAGGCCGTCGATAGCCAAAATGAATAAGTGTCCGAAAGACAATAAATAGCTTTACTAAAACACAATTTTGAATTTGGTTATCGATGACCTTTTTATACGTTTTAGGAATTAATACTAATTAATACGACGGACGACAGACGACGACGACGACGGACGCCAAGTAATGAGAAAAGCTGACTTGGCCCATTGGGCCAGGTAAGCTAAAAATGGCCATGGTGTGAATAAAATTCAGGGGGAAATTAGTCTTTCTTTTTAGAATTATTTACAATTATTTAATGCGTTCTTTTTGTACAGTAGATAAGCGACAGCAAATATATACGGAAGCGTGTATGGACCGCGTCTTAGCTTAATATGCATCTCGGACAAGTTAAAAATCAGTGCAGATCAACTAAGATTGAGTTGATGAGAGTAATTGCGATTATATAAGTTGATTTAAAATGGAAGAAAAGAACGACAATAAAAATAGTAAAACGGTTGTGTTTTAACTAGTTTGGCGAACGTTAAGAATAAGAATTGTGTTTTTTGCTGTACATGTTCTGGATGTTCTGAATGTTCTGAATGTATGAATACCCTATATCCTTTCTTTCTATCATGGAGGTATAAAGTCATGGTGAGAAAAATGTCGTTAACAATGAACGTAACGTTAAGGTGGTAACAAACACTTTGACTAAAATTAATTTGGCTCGTTTAATTTTCATTGGATATATAGGAGTTTGACAAACACTAATTTTGATCATTAATCAATATCATTCATCATTAATACAATATCTTTAAAAAAATTCCATAAAACTTACCTTTAATTATTTTTTATGAAAAAAATTTCAAACTATATTTATACATAATTTCTTCTATAAAATTAAAATTTAATTCGGTGTCTATTTTTAACTGTTAATCTACTTACACTTTCTATTAATTGTGCAATACAACTCTGAATTTTGATTGTGATTAAATATTTGACATATCACAGGTTTCTGACACAGAATGGATGTTGTCTAAGAACTTAAATCAGAGTACAGAATACTGAACATCGGTTGACCGCAAGTTCTTGTGGATGGTCACAAGCACTTGTCTCAGAAAAAAAAATCACATTTCTATACCTGAAAGTTAGGTGAAGGTACATAGATTATTTTTTTCTGAGACAAGTTCGTGTGTGGATGATGAATAAATGACAGGGAATTCACCCTCACCGTAATAACTATTATATTGTAGTGATATAATCATTTGTTATCAGTATACTTTGGTTTGTTGTTATATATTATATTAATATTTGTATAACAGTTATATATAATTTTCATCCATTTGTATATCATTGTATTCTACTATTCTAATGATAGTGCAGTGCAAGTGCATGGTGGACACTCTTCTGTAATAATTCGTTTTTCTAATAGATTGGATTTTAGTAGGCATTCATATTTTCCCGCTTTTGTTGCAAAACGTTCTTGAGATATTCTTCCGTATGCGTATACACAAATTTTCGGTATTCTTGATTTGTTATTGATATAGATATAAGAAGATGTGGTATGAGTGCCAATGAGTCAACTCTCCATCCAAGTACCATTTGTAAAAGTAAACCATTATAGGTCAAAGTATAAATGTAGTACTACGGTCTTCAACACCGAGCCTTAGCTCACAGCGAACAGCAAGCTATCAAGGGCCCCAAACTGACTATTGTTAAACCATTCAAACAGGAAAACCAACGGTCTAATCTATATAAAAAAAAAACGAGAAAAACTTATGAACCACATCAACAAACGACAACCACTAAACATCAGGTTCCTGACTTAGGACAGGTGCAAACAAATGCAGCGGGTTTAAACGTTTTAACAGGATATATGTATTTCTCACGTCAAAACATTTTCATATCATTTATTTATGTTCTTATAATTATTTTCAACAAGCGATAAGGAGTGTTATTTTGCACTCGATGATATTCGCATAATTATACGAAATACATTCGGTTATCAGTCAAAAACGCAAGTCACGTGGGTAGAAATGTCTATGGCATCATAGCAACGGAATGCCCTCACGGTCATCCGCTGTAAAAATGAAATTGGATATTTACCTATCCAACATACAAAAACATGCGTAGATTAAGCAATTAAAAGACTCCTTGAATTCAATTTTTGTTAAAATCAAACTTAAATTGATTATAAACGCTTTGGACCTTAATGTGGACCAATTTGAAAACCGGGTCCAAAATCAAAAATCTTATTACACGGTTATATTCGCCAAACCAAAGAACCATAATAATCTATTTTATTTGTTAAAATAAAAAAAAAGTTTAATTTTGGACCCTTTGGACCCTTTGGACCTTCATGTGGACCAAATTGAAAACGGACCCCAAAATAAGAATCTATGAATATACACGGTGAGATTCTGCATATGAAAAACCCCAAGAATTCAAGAATTTGAATTAGACCCCATTTAAATTGGTCAAGAAACGATCAACGTATAAGAAAAGTATTGTTTTAAGCCCTTTTTCCTAAAACGATTCATTTTAGACTTATACTTAAGTTATTGTCCGGAAACCAGAAAATCCTAGTTTTTTTACCGATTTTTTTGTCCGTAATTCTTGAACGTTTTGGACCACAACCCCCAAAATCAGTCACAACATTCCTTATGAAGTATGGAACCTTGTGGTACAAATTCATTGAGATCCATACACTTATAATTAAGTTGTTGTCCTGAAACAAGAAAAATGCTTGTTGTTGGTCCTTAATTCCTACAAAGTTGGGACAATAACCCTCAAATCCATTCCAACCTTCCTTATGTCGCATGAAACTCTGTGGTTCAATTTCATAAAGATCCATACACTTACATGTATACTCAAGTTATTGTTCTGAAACCAAATGTCTTAAGTCGACGACAAACGACATACTTATACAACCGCAAAATCACTCTTTTATGCAAGGTTGTGCCTGAGATGGTAATGATGGATGGCTTTTTAATGTCCAGTGGCAAATTAAATGCATATTCAGGACGAGAACATGTTATTGTATTTATGAATTATTAACCCTGCTTTGGATTAGACCGACACGCTGAACCGGACATGATAGTTCGCGATGTTATAGTTCGCAGGAAGACATGTTACCCTACGCGGATTCAATATTTTGACTCCGAGCCGACCAGTCTATGCTTTTTCTTATTAAGGCCGCGTGCTTGTAGAGAAGCAGCAAAAGCAATTTTAAAATCTTTGGTTTGACCAGACCGAAGTTCCCAGAACCTCCGCAATTTCATGCACATCTTCACATTACAGGTTGCAACACTATGCAATGTCATTGGGTTCCAAAAAACGTTTAGAAAAATATGTCAATGTGCTTTCCCATATGGTATTTATGCAGAACAATTATTGGAAATCTATGGTGATTTGCAAAGTAATTGTCAAAATCAAGCTGTAACTGAACAAAGTGACTGTATCCAAGTTGTAGATATTGCATGAATACCGTCTTAATTTTAATATTTGTTTTGTTTTATCTTCTTAATTTCTCGATCATTTATAACGAAGAAAACCCATTTTATCAATGTTTTATGTGGTTTCATGTGAAAGACAACTCTGTTCCTATGAACTGCTTTTTTCCCCACCCAGGTATGATTTTGGGAGTATTACTCGAATATATTGGCCTGTTTGAAGTCAGGAGCCTTTAATTCTGTTGTCGTCGGTAGCTGTATGCCATATATGTTGTTTTTTTTTCAATTATTGTTAATCATAAAGGGGCCACCATTAATAAAATATTATTTTGCATGGGGGAGTAGTGGGGGATTGACAGGTTTTAAAAATAAAAAGTCTAACCTGGTGTAAATAAAAAAAAACAGGCACAAGAAAATGAAAGAAGAGTGACGCTACAGTACCAACAGGTGAAATGTACTGTTGATTTTTTTCCCGCCTAACCCTCCCGATAATGAAAAAAACAGAAAAGTGCTTTGGACGCAATAAATTAATAAAAAATTTCCCATTTTGTCACAGGAGCAAAAGAAGTTAAGTAACTATATGCTGGCAAATTATTGAAGCTCACGTCTTTATTGATAGTCATAAAAATAAAGAGAAAACGTATGATTACCAATAACAATGTACTGTAGACAGAAAACGTTGGTATAGGCAACTAGTATATAATGGTCTGGATTGGGGTCCGTCGTTTCTGTATTCTTTAATGTTTGAGGCAATTTTTCTCTAATCATTATACTTTTTGCCAATTATTCTCTATTCTTTATATTCTAACACCGCATTATTCTCTTTTCTTTATTTTTGGTCCATTTTCTCTTAAGTTATCTTTATATTTTTGCCCATTATTTTCTATTCCGTAAACCCCCGTCCACACCCTCTAGTATAGGTCACCGTATATATAGCCTCCACAAAGGAGTAAATGTCATCACGAATAGGCCCCGAATGGCAAAATGATTGAATGCTAATCCCATTTTGAATTGTGAACTTTCGGAAATTTGTTTTTCAATCAAACGATCGTAATAAAAAAAAAAAAAACAGATTATCGTCGTGAATGTTCGTGTAATAGTACTAATACTGACAGATGGACATAGGTCATCAGTTCTAATCATCTTAGATTACTAACCTTTCAAATCTTAAAAGTAAAGATCATGCATCCTTATTGTTCAGATTGATAAAGTCTTTTCTATTCGTTGACATTATCTCCGATTTAAATACTATTGATCTGATAACCGAGTGCATACTTTAAAGACAGGGCTAGTTTTCTTTTTAGATAAGTAGTACCTCCCTTGTTAATGTGATGTTGTAATCAATCGTTTTATTTTTACCATCTTTATATAATATTTCATTGTATTATTTAAATTTGTGATTCATTTAATATTTAAATATAGTAATTTTATATTTCATCATAGATAAAAAGAAGGAAATTTGAAAGTTTTTGATTCATTAATCACCTTAGTTCAAATCATAAAAGAGGGACGAAAGATACCAGAGGGACAGTCAAACTCATAGATCGAAAACAAACTGACAACGTCATGGCCAAAAATAAAAAGACAATCAGACAAATAATAGTACAGATGACACAACATAGAAAACTAAAGACTAAGCAACACGAACCCCACCAAAAACTGGGGGTGATCTCAGGTGCTCCGGAAGGGTAAGCAGATCCTGCTCCACATGTGGCACCCGTCGAGTTGCTTATGTTATTACAAATCCGGTAAATAGTCTAATTCGGTAAGTCACATAAGACAGGCGGTCTATTCTGTCTACATTAATCAGTAACTACACCGGAGTATCGATGGCTATGAAAAAAGAAAGGAAAAGTAAAACGAGAATTAAATAGAACAAAATACAGAAATTGTATCCAAATGTAAATGATTTTTTGTTTGTTGAAATCAAAAACGAAAAACGAAAACACTTTTGATTTTCATTTTGGTTTTTGAAAAATAAAAAACGAAAAATGAAAACACTTTCGTTTTCCGTTTTGGTTTTTGAGAAATCAAAAACGAAAAACGAAAACACTTTTGTTTTTCATTTTGGTTTTTGATATTTCAAAACAAAAACGAATGGACGCAAATATACACGGACCGATTATTACATACCTTTCGGATAATCGATAGACAAAATTCATCCAAAATCCAATTATAACTTTAAACTGTAATGAATGATAATATATATATGATAACAGAATTATGCACAATGTTTCAGTTTGTAGATTTTGCATTTTAAAACCATATATTACGATGAGACGACACTTTGTGTGACTTCTCTAATTACTCCTTAACAATCATGATATACAGTGTTTTTTTCTGTTTTAATGTAAAATATTTTTTTTTATTATAATGCTTGTATTTGTTTGTTTTTTTTTATGTAAAAGATAGACGTCTTTAATGTCAGACATGATCTGTCATCCATTACAAAATGCATCATTCGTCACATATGCATGATGTTCTGAAATCTCTTTGTCACTAATATCTTCAACATCACATACATGTTCAAATATTACTTATCATTTTAAGTGTAACCTGTAATTAACGATTAAACACGGTGGTGTTTTACCATTTAATCGATTGCATTTGAGGCAAAATACATCTGCAACTAAACGACTCACCATACAAATTTTCCTTAATTTATTACAAGAACAATGTCATTTAACGTTTAGGATAAAACTATATTAAGTTTTCTTTTTTGATGTGTCTTAAAGTACGGTTTGGACTTAATATGTGAGCCAACATATATTGTTCAGAAACATTCATCCCCTGCATTGGACATCTTGCAATTTGGTTAATTACATTGAACACTTAAGTTTGCCTGATAGTCATATAAAAGAACCACATGAGCACTAGAGGTCATCACATCCTATTCAATAAGGATATTCCCAGATAGTAATACATTTTTAATCAAAAATCCAGACGCAGTGATTGAACATCAACATTATAATTTAAAAATTTATCAAGAAGTCTTATAGCGTTAAAGCCAGAAACAAAGATTTGAAAGTCATTTTCTAAACTCGATAGCTTTATAAACAATAAACACTGGACACTTTTAATTTGCAAAACACTCATTTGCAAATCCGCCGCCGCCTCTCCTTAGAGCTACAGTGTCGTGTATATAACCAAAATGTGCGGAATTACATGGGATTCAATAAATTCATTGCTTTTCTGCTGTTATTATTATATATATTTTGTAATTTGATTTAGAAAAACATGGGATTTTCAATATCCCATGGGATAAGGCAAATCCCATGGGATTGACCATTATCCCATGGGATTTTGGTTAAATCCCATAGGATTTTTTTGGGTCCCATGGGATAATTGTAGTCCCATGGGATATTTGTTGTCCCATGGGACAAAAAAAATCCCATGGGACTATAATTATCCCATGGGATTTTTAATATCCCGTGGGACAAAATAAATCCTATGGGATTCAAATTATAAATATACAGTAATGTGTATGTTACAATGAATTCTGTTTGGTAGTAAATTGTTTTAAGATGAATCTTTTTAGTTGAATATCTTTTTTTCCTTTGAAATGTTAATGCAATTATATTGTTCTATAACTGTTCAAAACTAAACTTTTAAACAACAAAGTAGATAATGTTAGTATCAATATATGTTTATTTATGAATTCTAGAATACTTTTTTGAAACACAATTTTTTCCCATTTGGAATCAATGAAAACTCTATTATTAGGCTTGACATACTAGTGGCTTTTCACATAAATCTAATTTTTTTTCAGGATATCCCTCCACCCAAAAAATTAATAGTTTCTTATCATCCAGCATTGTGTGATCGTAATGTATAGTCCACTTTTTGGCCATTCAGCACAGAACATTGTCATTAATATTGTTTTAATATCTTTAGATATTTAATAGAACTTCGATTCATTGACTGAGTGATGAAAATAATAACTGATCTGACTTTTGTCCATATTGTCTTTGAATTTATTCTGGTCTTGTTTCTGTGTTTTCTCCTTTTATTCTTAGTGATGAATTTCAATCCTTCTGAAAAAGAACCAATAAAAATTTGAAGTTATGGATTATAAAAAATTGTTTGCATACATGTAGCAATAACATATGATTTTCAATAAAAATAGCTATGGCGCATTGCGGTATGGATTTTACTGATTGTTGAAGGTTGTCCAGTGTCATCAGTTGCTAATCTCCTATATCCTTTGGTCTCTGGTGGAGAGTTGTCAAATTAGCAATATACCACATCTTCCTATTCTAATATTATATAACAATCAATTTATGTATTCTTCTTTATAACATTTGGGTATTTTCCCCAGTTATATATATATATATATAGATCAATGTTAAAACTTTAGGCAATTACAATAACATTCCATTTTTCACAAGAATTTGCAATATATTATGCAAAACGCCAACAACAGAAACAGCACTTCTTTAAACTTCTGAAGTTCTGAAAGAGTTCCACTTGTTTTTTATTTCAATGAGAGAAAATACCTTGAACTCTTTTGACATGTTGGAAATTATAACATTGAAACAAAAAATTATATTGTTTTTTTTTCTTATTTTTGTGTTGTTCGGTTGCTGTCTCATTTTTATATATGGTTATACATATATCCTAAATCTTCTTTTTGTTAATACTTAATTATTAATAGTAAAAATGGGATATTTTTTATTTTGATAATCTCAAAACATTATTATTCTATCAAATAACTTATTTCCAAGTTCACAAAACACCAATGTGTCAGATATTAATTTTAAGACATGTATAAACATGATCAACAAGCAGTTGACAGGATGTCATGCAAAAATCTCACTAATATTAAACTTTCACAAAAACTCCATACTCAGCGAGTACTATTAAAATTCTTAGTACAGGACACCATGCCTGGCAAACACTAGCATGTGTCAATGTCTAGTCAATCATGTAATCAGGCTCAAAATCTTAGGTTAGCACTGAATTTAAAAGTTCACCACACAATGAACATGTGTATGAAATTCAACTTCTGGTAAGCTATGTACCTTAACCTAAAACTTTAACCTAAGAATGTACTATAATTTCACATTATGACATTTCTATGTTCAGTGATCCATAAAATCAGGTTAAAAACAGTAAATGTGGTGTATAATGTATAAACAAGAGTGCACACGCTGAAATGTTGCGCCTTCTTTACTAATCATTGATATCATGTTGATAGTCCTATATATAAAGCTTTACTACAACTATCACATAAACTCAACATGATCCAAGAAAATGAATTCAAGGTCATATAAACCGGACAAGAAATACATGTACACCTTACAATCATTCAATATACTAAATACAGTTGACCTAGTATTGCTTATCATGCTTATAGTTTCTAAGAAGCAGCCTTAACCAAGAAAACTAAACATTGACCAATGAACCATGGAAATGAGGTGAAGGTCAGATGAACCATGCCAGGCAGACATGTACAGCTTACAATCCTTCCATACAACACATATAGTTGACCTATTGCTTATAGATTAAGAAAAACAGACCAAAACACAAAACCTTAACACTAAGCAATGAACTGTGAAAATGAGGTCAAGGTCAAATAAAAACCTGGGAGACTGACATGTACATCAAAAAATGTTTCCATACACCAAATATAGTTGACCTATTGCATTTAGTATTAGAAAAAAAGACCAAAACTCAAAAATTTAACTTTGACTACTGAACCATGAAAATGAGGTCAAGGTCAGATGACACCTGCCAGCTAGACATGTACATCTTACAAACATTCCATACACCAAATATAGTAGACCTATTGCATACAGTATAAGAAAAACAGACCAAAGCACAAAAACTTAACTATAACCACTGAACCATGAAAATGAGGTCAAGGTCAGATGACACCTGCCAGTTGGTCATGTACACCTTACAGTCCTTCCTTACACCGAATATACTAGACCTATTGCTTATAGTATCTGAGATATGGACTTGACCACCAAAACTTAACCTTAAATATAAAAAAGAAGATGTGGTATGATTGCCAATGAGACAACTCTCCACATGAGACCAAATGACACAGAAATTAACAACTATAGGTCACCGTACGGCCTTCAACAATGAGCAAAGCCCATACCGCACAGTCAGCTATAAAAGGCCCCGAAATGACACAATGTAAAACAATTCAAACGAGAAAACTAACGGCCTTATTTATGTACAAAAAATGAACGAAAAACAAATATTTTACACATAAACAAACGACGACCACTGAATTACAGGCTCCTGACTTGGGACAGGCACATACATACAGAATGTGAGGGCGTTAAACATGTTAGCGGGATCCCAACCCTCCCCCTAACCTGGGACAGTGGTGTAACAGTACAACATAAGAATGAACTATAATAACAAGAGTGCACACGCTGAAATGTCTCGCCTTCTTTACTAATCATTGATATTATGTTGATAGTCCTAAATATAAAGCTTTATTACAACTGTCACATAAACTTAACATTAACCAAGTAAACTAAACATTGACCAATGAACCATGAAAATGAGGTCAAGGTCAGATGAACCATGCTAGGCAGGCATGTACAGCTAACAATTCTTCCATACAACAAATATAGTTGACCTATTGCTTATAGTTTAAGAAAAACAGACGAAAACACAAAAACTTAACACTGAGCAATGAACCTTGAAAATGAGGTCAAGGTCAAATAAAACCTGCGTGACTGACATATAGATCATAAAATATTTCCATACACCAAATATAGTTGAACTATTGCATATAGTATTAGAAAAAAAGACCAAAACTCAAAAACTTAACTTTGACCACTGAACCATGAAAATGAGGTCAAGGTAAGATGACACCTGCCAGCTAGACATGTACACCTTACAATCATTCCATACACCAAATATAGCTGACCTATTGCATGCAGTATTAGAAAAAAAGACCAAAACTCAAAAACTTAACTTTGACCACTGAACCATGAAAATGAGGTCAAGGTCAGATGACACCTGCCAGCTAGACATGTACACCTTACAATCATTCCATAAACCAAATATAGTAGACCTATTGCATACAGTATAAGAAAAACAGACCAAAACACAAAAACTTAACTATAACCACTGAACCATGAAAATGAGGTCAAGGTCAGATGACACCTGCCAGTTGGACATGTACACCTTACAGTCCTTCCATACACCCAATATACTAGACCTATTGCTTATAGTATCTGAGATATGGACTTGACCACGAAAACTTAACCTTGTTCACTGATCCATGAAATGAGGTCGAGGTCAAGTGAAAACTGTCTGACGGGCATGAGGACCTTGCAAGGTACGCACATACCAAATATAGTTATCCTATTACTTATAATAAGAGAGAATTTAACATTACAAAAAATCTGAACTTTTTTTTCAAGTAGTCACTGAACCATGAAAATGAGGTCAAGGACATTGGACATGTGACTGACGGAAACTTCGTAACATGAGGCATCCATATACAAAGTATGAAGCATCCAGGTCTTCCATCTTCTAAAATATAAAGCTTTTAAGAAGTTAGCTAACGCCGCCGCCGCCGTAGCCGCCGCCGCCGGATCGCTATCCCTATGTCGAGCTTTCTGCGACAAAAGTCGCAGGCTCGACAAAAATCAGTTGAAAGAGGCTTTAAACTCATCAGATAGATAAAAATACAAATACTACAAGTACAAGTGGACGTGGCCGGGTACTTGTACATCCAAACAACAAAAAGACACTAAGTACAGATCTGAGAGTACTCGCAGTTACTGACAGCTAGTTCAAAGCCACTAATTACTAATAAAAAAAATCATGCATCTAAGACTAAGTTCTTGTTCACTGATCCATGAAATGAGGTCTAGGTCAAGTGAAAACTCTCTGACGAGCATGAGGACCTTGCAAAGTACGCACATACCAAATATAGTTATCCTATTACTCATAATAAGAGCGAAATTAACATTACATAAAAATCTGAACTTTTTTTTCAAGTAGTCACTGAACCATGACAAGAGGCTCTCAAGAGCCTGAACCGCTCACCTGCATTTTAGAGGAGAAGATCTTTAAATGTTAGCAAACTTGATTTTGACTTGGATGGAGAGTTGTCTCATTGGCACTCATACCACATCTTCTAATATCTATTGATGAACACATTGTGTAAAATTGTCTTTAAAGGGCAATAACTCCTTAAGGGGTCAATTGACAATTTTTGTCATAATAACTTTTTTGTAGATCTTACTTTGTTGAACATTATTGCTGCTTACAGTTTATATATATCTATTATTATATTCAAAATAATAACAAAAAACTGCAAAATTTTGTTAAAACTACCAATTCGGTGGCAGCAACCCAACAATGGGTTGTTCGATTCATCTGCAAATTTCAGAGCTGATAGATCTTGACCAACTGAACAATTTTATCCCTGTCACATTTGCTCTAAAAGATTTAGTTTTTGAGATATAAGCCAAAAACTGCATTTGACCCTTATGTTCTATTTTTAGCAATGGCGGCCATGTTTGTCGATGGATACAAACTTCGGATACAATTTATAAACAAGATACCCTAAGGAACATTAAGTTAAAAGTTGAGGGTAATTGGCCTAGTAGTTTCAGAGGAGAAGATTTTTAAATGTTAGCAAACTTGATGAACACATTGTGTAAAATTGTCTTTAAAGGGCAATAACTCCTTAAGCGGTCAATTGACAATTATGGTCATTAAATTTTTTTGTAGATCTTACTTTGCTGAACATTATTGCTGCTTACAGTTTATATATATCTATAATAATATTCAAAATAATAACAAAAAACTGCAAAATTTTGTTAAAACTACCAATTCGGTGGCAGCAACCCAACAATGGGTTGTTTGATTTGTCTGAAAATTTCAGAGCTGATAGATCTTGACCAACTGAACAATTATACCCCATGTCAGATTTACTCTAAAAGCTTTAGTTTTTGAGATATAAGCCAAAAACTGCATTTGACCCCTATGTTCTATTTTTAGCCATGGCGGCCATGTTTGTCGATGGATCAAAACTTCGGATACAATTCATAAACTAGATACCCTAAGGAACATTTAGTTAAAGTTTGAAGGTATTTGGCCCAGCAGTTTCAGAGGAGAAGATTTTTTAAATAGTTTACGACGACAGACGACGACGACAGACGACGGACGCCAAGTGATGGCATAAGCTCACATGGGGCCCTTCGGGCCTCGGTGAGCTAAAAATGAGGTCAAGGACAATGGACATGTGACAGACAGAATTCGTATCATGAGGCATCTATATTCAAAGTATGAAGCATCCAGGTCTTCCACCTTCTAAAATATAAAGCTTTTAGGAAGTTAGCTAACACCACCGCCATAGCCGCCGCTGGATCACTATCCCTATGTTGAGCTTTCAGCAACTTTTGCGACAAAAGTCGCAGGCTCGACAAAAATACATGAACATTTTAAAGTACTAAATTTTGAGTATATACATGTAAAACCACAAGTTACTAACTGAAGTTCATGGTGAACTGTAACCAAAAACTTTAAGTGAATACAATTTAGAGAAAGACAGATGAATGCACAAACACTATCAAAACAGAGCATAAAACTTACCTAACAAGAAGTTTTACATTTATTCTTCAGAAGCAGGAAAATTGAAGTTTTTCTTTTCTTTCTCTGCCCTCCATGATATAAACTTCAAATTCATTCATGCAAAATATGAAAATCTGCAAAAGTAGGACCTTGTATCTCAGCTTATCCACATTTTGACTTTTGAACTGCATTGTTCTTTCATCTTGCTGGCAACCTAAACATAAAAAAAATGATGAACACATAATTCTGGATTAACTTCGTGTATTTATTTTTGTTGGTACAAACAATTTTTTCAAACTTTAAACGAAAACATCATCACACTCACAAAAAAGGATGTCATACTAACCTCCAAAATATTTAAACAAACCAAAATTAATACTTGATTAAGATCTTGTCATAAATGTATAGCATGGATACCTCTTATTTTTGAAGACCATATGTCTATTGCATACTTATATTCCTTTGTACAAGAGTATGCATATTAATATTAAAGATTGATTCTGTCAGAATCTGAGGACTTTAAAATCAGAGGTAGTGCCATTATCCCCTGAATTCATTACACTATACAATGCCATAAGGCTACTCCAAGTTGTATGCCAATCTTTAACATGTTTAATTAGCATGATTAATTTAAGTTTCATAACTCCATGTGTAACTTTGAGAATCTTACAATACTTTTTATTCTGATTTTCAGAACTTACATGACTTATTGTGAGGTTTTTATTAATTCGACTGAGAGCTGTATTGCATTCTTATATCTGATACATATTTATGAGCTGAAGACCACCTCCGGGTGCATTATTTTCTCGCCGCATTGAAGACCCATTAGTGGCCTTCGGCTGTTGTCTGCTCTTTGGTTGGGTTGTTGTCTCTTTGACATATTCCCCATTTCCATTTTCAATTTTATGTATGCAGATTTTTCTTAAATCACAATAATCAATCTTACATTTTTGTCCATTATTCAAAATTAGCAAAAATAAATGCACACAAAAAATTAACATTGTTAAAGCTTTTTTTTAAAATTCAAAACAGTTGCCCAAAACCATTAAGTTCCTTGTTTGATTTATTTTATATTATTCAAAGCCTTTTATAGCTAGCTAGATGGTATGGCTTTTTCTCATTGTTCCATTCATATCGTTACCTATACCTAACTTGTCATGCTTGTGCATTATTTGGTCTCTGGTGGGGATAGGCCTACGGAAGAAGGTTCAACTTGGAATTTGCCAGATAATGAGTAATTATCCAAAAATGTAGAAGAAAGATATTCATAACCAAAACCAAAATTATGTTGAAATTAAAGATGTAAATTGTCTGTAACATGTTGTTTCATTTTGATTAGTGAGGTACTGGTGACCTGACGAAATTTATAAACATGAACTTTTGACCTATAGGAGTTACCCTACTGGAGTTTGGATCTAGGTCCGTTCGCCCTGATTCACATTCAACCTTAATTACTTGTTAGCCTGAATAAGTTAATATCTGTTTGCCCTGGGTCCATTCGCCCTGATTTTAAATTTTATTTTGTTATCTTGATGTATAATGTTTATTGTTGAATAGAGTATGGTAAAGTTTGTAGAAATTTTGCTCAATATTTATATTGTATTGCTACTACCAGATAATTTACATTATTTTCCTTTGATTTGCACTATAGAATACAGGTATACAAATTTTAATATAACACAACTGATGACGATTTTACAGTGGCGGATCCGGAAATTTTCATAAGTGACTGCCTAAGAGGGGGCCGGCTCCTGTCATGCTTCAGTGATTCCCTGTATAATCAACCAAATTTTTTCAAGAAAAGGGGGTCCCGAACTCCTCCCCCCCCCCACACACACTCAATCCGCCACTGCTTTAAAAAACAACTGAAAACCATTATTAACTGCATGTATTTATCTTAATTGAAAACAATTTCTTGAGTTTTTCTCATTTGGCGGATCCAGAACTTTTCATAAGGGAGGGCCGGCTCTAGTCTTGCTTTAGTGATTCCCTATAAAATCAACCAAATTTTTCCAAAGAAAGGGGGGGCCGGGCCCCCAACCTCCCCACCTGGATCAGCCTATGATATATTTTTATATCTCTCTCTGATATGCCATTTCAAATCAAATGTGTATTAAATAAAACTTTACACTAGAAAAGTAATGGATAGTTACTCATTTGGGAAACTTTCAAATTCACAGCATGCCGGTGCCCGTGTTAAAAGTGGTAGGTTTTCATCACCATGATCACCCTCGTTGTATTGCGGAATAACGATTTATGCAAATTGAGAAAAACATCATGTCTGTGGTTGATAATAGTGTGTGCGCTTTAATATTCTATACCTTCTTATTTAATAGTTTTTCCAATTTTGAGTACTGACGGCAAGTGTTGTAACGTATTAATAGTGTACGAATGTCTTGAGACCAATGTGCTATTTACAAGAGCGATCGGGGAATGCAGGGGAAAGAAACTTATCAATTATGTTTATTCTTAAGACAAAAATGAGCCGCCGTAAAATGAACCGTGTCGAGGAGGTTACCGACACGTAATAGGGCAGAGACTTTTTCTGTGTTCTTTATTTTTTTATTAGCTATATTTCTACAAACTTACACTTTTTGCTCATTACTCTCTTTCCTCATATTTTAGCATTTCATTATTCTTTAATCTTTATTGTTTGCCCGTTATTCTCTATTCTGTTAACCCCCATCCATACCCTCTTAAGCTTTCGGTAGTTTATTTTATCCTATTTCTGTCTATGTGACTGTAAATACATTTTTTATCACAAAACAAAAACTTACTAAATATGTTTTTATGAAGTCCTCACCAGTTGCGGAAAATGTCATAAGGAGACACTAACTGTCATGCATAAAGAGGGGACCCGCTTCAGTGATTCTCTAAATAATCAACCAATTTTTTTTCTAAAAAAGGGACGGGCCCCCATGCACTCACCTTAATCCACCTCTACCCCCTTCCCACTTCGTATCCTTGAATTCGGATTCATGATCTCTCTGACTATAAAGTAAGTAAGTAAGTCACATTTGCTTATATCAGGTTTTTGAATTGAACTGGCCTGGCGGATAGTTTTTTCATTTCCAATCATACCACATCTCCTTATTTTTATTTATACGAAAGTTTTATTCATATTTTTTGGTGTATTGATGAATGTGTAAAGATGCAGCAATTGTGTAGATACATTTTAAAATACAGCACAAGAGATGCAGATTATATAAAACTTATAAGTCGAAGACATACTGACAACGCCATGGCAAAAACTTAAAAACGACCAAATGACGTACAACAGTCTATAAAACTTTACTATAGCATACAAAACGCAAACATTTAAAACACATAAGAAGCATCCAGACAGTCAAATAGAAATTAAAAGAATAAATAATTTGTAAAGATTTTCAACTAGGCCTACAGCTATATTTTCTTATCAGCTAACAGTAAACATAGGTTCTGGTACTATGTGATAAGTCATTTTTTCATGCAGACCCAGTTTCATTGATACCTTGGGTTTTATGCATATCAGCCCAGATTATGTGTGTAATTTTATTAAACAATTCAACAATACATGTTCTAAACAGGTTAAATTCAATTTACAAATTTATAAATTCAGATCTACTGGCATTCAACACCCAATTACTTACTTGCCGTATATTGCTAAGTTTGATTGTATATTGTCAATCCCTCCACATCGTGAATACGCCATGCGAGGTGTTGGCTATGTTTTATACAGGGTGGCGGCTTCGAAGCGTAGAAAAAAATCCAGGTAAATGAAAGTGTAAAATTTTGTTGTTGAAAATTTTAAGCACTAAATTCCTAAATTTGCACTTAACTCCGTTCTACGGGTAACATGGTTGTTTTATATGAAAATAGGATAAAAAGCATCCGGAAAAATTATCACATTATAAGTATTCGTAAATAGATATGAAAAAACTTAACAAGGAATAATTATTAAGTATTGGTAAGTAAGCGGACAGAAAGTCGCAGTACAAAAGTTTAAATTAATTATTTTACAATTGTTTAAATATATGAGAGAAAGTTCTTGACGAATTGACTTTATTTATAGATGGTATTTAGTTGAGGAAATGATTAATTCGCCTTCAAATAGTTTTTTTTTTTTTTATCAATAACTTATAAAAAGGAGACATTTTTGACAGCATGAAGCCAGTTAATTACCAAACCACTTTGGCAGATTGGTTTCTTAACAGTCATTGTTCAATATTAATATTCAAAAATAAATTTTGTTTACAAGTCCGTTTCCTTTTAAAAATGTTTCAGAAAAATACTGAAACGTTTTTAAAATTAAGTTTATTCAAAGAAAAAAATATCCCAAAACTAAATCGTGACTTTTTACTTGTTACTTTTTGTTGTACGTTCTAAGTGTCAATCATAGCAACCACAAATTTGGAAATAAAATCGATTACAATGTAATTTTATAGAAGGAAAAAGGGGGGTTAATGAACAAATTATTACTATACACTCACATACTTCTTAAAAGATTTGCATTTGTAAGCTGTCTATAGATAATGTTAAATTATTTCAGGAGTTTCAATTAATTTAGCCGACAAAAAAGATTATAAACAGTTAATTTTCGACGCCTACTACTACAAAAAATAGTGATTCTTTTTGTCGATTTGGTACTTCAGTTTCGACTCAAAATTTCCTATTGAAATAGTTAGATGCCAAATATCTAGGAGAAGATTGTATTTGTACTTTATGTAATGGTGGTGATATTGGCGACGCGATTCATTATATTATAGCAAGGATTTGTACAAATCCTTGATTATAGAATGTTCGGCAATAGACGAAAGTAGACAAACCCTATTTAAACGGGGTTTTGATCTCCAAGGACCCCACATTTTACATCGAATAAGATCTATATTTTTTAACGTTTTCAAATGAAATAACTTGAATTGAAAATTTCCCGACTATGTGAAGATTTCTTATATTTCTAAATGGCTTCAATTATTACATACAAAACGACAAATGTATTTAACTTTTTTTTTGTAAAAACAATATTCATGTATTATTATAATTTTTCAAGGGAAACGCGTTTTTTTTTTTTTTTTTTGCAAAGTTTACTTGTATGTGTTTAAAACCATCATCAATCAGTCCTAATTATTAAAGATCAAACGACCTAATCAAAATGATTATTGGTATTGAATATGATCATCGGTCATGCATGACGTATCCCAAATTACTTCTTTAATGTTGGTTTGATTTTATCAAAACCAAAATTATAAGATAAAAAATTAAATTATCTATCGAATGTTTACCCTCAACGCTCACTAAAACATATATACATGTCCTGAGTGACTTTTTATGTCCTGTCTGCACTCAGGAGGTCCTGAGCGGTTTTTAGACGTACCGTTAATTTATAGGCATATATTTGAAGCTGTTCTTAATTATGTACATTATCTATAGGTATACATGTATCAGACAAAAAGACTTTCCAATGAACTTAGTTCTAGTTATCTTAGGTCCTAGTAACAGGCACTTGTCTCAGAAAAAAAAATTCCTATATACTTTTAATGTTATATTAAGGTATATAGGAAACAAAATTCTGAGACAAGTGCCTGTGGTCCTAGTGTGAAATAAATCCACTGGGAATTGGCCTTTTTAAACACATCTATATACACGTTTTCTCAAGGGTTCGTACATGTAAAGTGAAATTATGTTTACTCAATGTTACATAAGTTTATTTGCTACTTTTTTTCTTCTTTATTTTATATAAATGTTTTTTTTTTTTTATTTTAACATTTATATCTTCGAAAAATTTGTAGTGTTGCAATAGGGAATGGACACAGGTACTTAACTACATTTAACGAAAGAAATTTTGTGTAATGTCATCAATTAATCTGTATTACACAAAGACAGGATGTTCTCTAGAAAACTATGGTATTTCTAATACGTTATACACACCCCAGGGTACACGCACTGTCTTAATGGAAAATTACTGCATGCTTTAATTACCTGTAATCAGCCATACAACAAATCAGTTGACTGACCATGTCATTACAGTTTAAAAAGTTTTCCTCAGATCAAAACGGAATATTCATTTTAACTTTAAAATTTAAAACTTTAAAAAGTATACTTTGACATAATTATGAAGTAAAAGAATTTAACAATTTAATAATCGGATTTTTCCAAAGATTAAGATACAATTATATTTATTATTCTGGGACTGACAGATATATCACAGGCAAATGTCTCAGAATTTTATTTCCTATATACCTTTATTAAAGTATAGAGGATTTTTTTTTCTGAGACAAGTGCCTGTGAGATATATGCATGCATATAGCCTTTGTTAGTCTTGTATCATTTTTAATTTTAGTTTCTTGTGTACAATTTGGAGTTTAGTATGGCGTTCATTATCACTGAACTAGTATATATATTTGTTTAGGGGCCAGCTGAAGGACCGTCGCCTCCGGGTGCGGGAATTTCTCGCTGCATTGAAGACCTGTTGGTGACCTTCTGCTGTTGTCTGTTCTATGGTCGGGTTGTTGCCTCTTTGACACATTCCCCATTTCCATTCTCAATTTTATAAGTCCCAGACATATATAATTGTAAATCAAAATGATTTACATAATTACTGGGAAATAATATAACTTGATGTTTCAGTTATGTTGATGTCACAAATACACATGAATTATTTGATGATGCATGCTGGAATTTCTTATCTAAATGCATGACGGTGACCACAGACATATATATATATATCCATTTACTGATTCTATAATTTCTTGAGAAAAAAAAAATCAGGAGGGAAGTCAAACAAACATTTTAAGCTTTTATTAACAATTGCTGGGAAAACAATAAAATACGACACTGAGTTTTGAAAAAAAAAGTTTATGATTGGTCTTGATTTTTTTTTTAATAAAGATAGAAACATTTTTTTGTCCCCAAACAAAACTTGACAATGCCCCCTTTTTAGCCACACCGACAGATGCCGATGAATGGAGAATTCCAAGTAGGGTCAAAAGGTCACATTTTAAAACTTTTTAGTCGCCAAGTCTCAAAAAAGCAATTATGACTGGCATTGTTTTTAGTCGAATTATATTTTTGCAGGTCAGGTTGCAAAGTGGCAGGTCGGATTTGACCATGTTGACAACGGTCATAAAAAATATCCGAAAAAAACGTTGAATCAAACGATATGAACCTACGCAGTTTTATATTATAAGATATTGACACACACCAGTGTGCTAACTGTGCTGGGTGAGGTGCTGTAACTTGACATACATTTATCATTAAGTTACAGTACTGTTAGGATTTGCCTGCCTTTTTACAGCGGGGACTTTCTATACTAACTGTTAGTATAGACTGTCCCTGGCTTGAAAGTATGGTTCTCTGCTCAGCAACGGGTGCGTGATTAGCAAATCAAATATCTTGTAGCAGTAAAATACCTTGTTTATATAGGAAGTGAACCCCCCCCCCACACCGAGTAAAATACACAAATGTATAATACCTTAATTCAGGAGCACAGTCTGTCTTTACCGTAAATAACTTCGAGATTAATATGTAAGTTTACTTTGCTAATCGATGTTCCTGTAATTCAGATTTATATTTATTTGTGAGACCCCCAATCACTATTTATGATCATTTATATTTACTCAAAGAAAGGGGTTCTCCGTTACTGGGAAAATCTTATCTGATTCAGGATCAATTTATCGGTTACACTCCCCTGTCACCAGTGATTCTTTGTTGTAAGCTAGTATACTGTTGACTATCAATTTGCATGATTAGTTACAGATGTCGACTCGGACTACTGCAAAAGACAATAATTCAGTTCACTGATTTAGATTGAATAGTGGTTCGGTTAATCCCGTCTTCCCCAAACAAGTAAGACTTAGGTTACATCTTTTGGTAGGCCAAATAATTATGACGTCTTGCAAGGCTATTTTATTTTTTATCTATCTATTTATCTGCATATTTCCGAACTCAGTCACAACTTTGACTATTACGTGCACAGAAAGAAGTTAAAATAGCCTTGCAAGACGTCATAATTATTTGGACTAATCTTTTGGCAAAAATAGACGTACCACAGGGGTTTGTTACAATTTGCCAGGTTTTCTACCCTTACGAACCCTGAAAAACTAATCATGCCAGGTGATAAAAAATCTGTCTCCCCTTTTTATCCCATCAGAAAATCAAAAGGTTGTCTCCTTACACCTACATGACAAAAATATATACAGATATGGTATCATTGCCAATGTGACGGCTCTTCAACAGAAACTAAAGACGTAGAAGTTAACAACTATAGGTCACCGTACAGATTTCAACAATGGGCTAAAAAGCCAAACTGCGTCATAAGCTACAAAAGGGCCAAAATAGATAGACAATATCTGACAAGGGTAGAAATGTTCAGAATGTTGAAAAAAAAATCTACTGTCCATTTTAAATCTTGGATAAACTCCTTATATTATACTGCCTGGTCTCGTGGTAGCGTGTTCACCTCAAGTGCAGAAGGTTGTTTATTTTGAATCCAAATGGGTAAAACCAAAGACTTTAAAGTTGGTATTTGCTGCTTCTCCCCTAAGCACGCAGTATTATTAAGGAGTAAGAGCAAATACTGGTTTGTTCAGAGTCAGAATAATGTGTCAAGGTAAGGTGACATGCCTCTCTGAGAACTAGTGTAAGAGATAAATTAGTCCTGGTAAAAATAATGAAAATTGTCTGGTCAGACAAATATAACTAGTATTAAAAGTCCATGGATACAGAATTTACTAGTATATTTAGTCCGATGTCAGTAATTTATGTCCCCAGACTAATTTTCCTAGTCCATGACATCACTATTCCGAGGTAAAAATGTCCAGTTTTTTTAATACTGTATGCAGCATGTCAAGTATATTTGGTGTATGAAAATTTTTAAGGATGTATGTTAGTCTGGCATGTTTTAATCGACCTTGACCTCATTTTCATGGTTCATTGCTCAATGTTATTTTTTTGTTTTTTGGTCAGTTTTTCTATTTTCAAATTAGCAATAGGTCAACTATATTTGGTGTATGGAATGATTGTAAGGTGCATTTTTGTGGTTTGGTCTATTTTTCGGATACTTTTAGCAATAAGACCCCTATATTTGGTGAATGGAATGATTGTAAGATGCACATGATTGTCTGGCATGTTTAATATGACCATGACCTCATTTTCATGGTTCATTGGTCAATGAAAAGTTTGCATTGTTTTGTCAGTTTATCATATGCTTTAAGCAACAGGTAAATTATATTTGGCGGATGTAACAACTGTAAGGTGTGCAACAGGGGGGTAGCTAGGTTTCCAATCAACTGTAGGCACAAATTGCGGCTGGGGGCCACTTAAGGCCCCAGCAGGTCCAGGGCAGAGCCCTGGTAGGGGGTTCAGGGGGGCAAAGCCCTCGATGGAAAACGGTTTTCAGCATTTTATTTGCAGAATTTTGTGTACAAAAAATATTAAATTTACTGGTTATTTTATCATGATAATATCATGAATATACATGAAGAAAAGTTCGAAGAATTATAAAAAATTGGTGAATTAGAGCAGTAGGATCGGAAATCTAAAAAAAAAAAATTATTTACAATATGCATTGCCCAGCTTAGATCAGCATAGCCCTTTAATTAAGCAGTACATCCTATTTAGTTTTTATACGACTGCAAAAAAATTTTGTGGTCGTATATTGGTATGACGTTGGTGTTGTCTTCGTCGTCGTCGTTTGAAGACACATTGGTTTTCGCACTCTAACTTTAGTTTAAGTGAATTGATCTTTATGAAATTTTACCATAAGGATCAATACCTCAAAAGGAAGGTTAGGATTGATTTTGGGGGTTATGGTACCAACAGTTAGGGAATTAGGGGCCAAAAATAAGCATTTTTGTAACTTCCAGACATAACTTGTGTGTTAGTTTATGGATCTCTCTGATATTGTACCACAGGGTTCCATACCACAAAGGGAATGCTGGGATTGATTTTAGGGGTAATTGCCTAAAAATTTTGGGAATTAGGGGCCAAAAAAGGGGGAAAAAACAAGCATTTTTCTAGTTTCATGACAATAACTTGTGTGTAAGTGTATAGATCTTTCTGAAATTGTACTACAAGGTTCCATGTCACAACTGAAAAGCTTCAATTGAGTTTGGAGGTAATTGCCCAAAATGTTTAGGAATAAGGGGCCAAAAAGGGGCACAAAATACGCATTTTTCTAGTTTCCAGACAATAACTTGTGTTCAAGTGTATGGATCTCTCTGAAATTGTACTGCAAGGTACCATACCACAAAGGGAAGGCTTGGATTAATTTTGGGGGTAATTGCCTCAAAATTTTAGGAATTAGGGGCCAAAAAGGGGCAAAAACAAGCATTTTTCTAGTTTCAGGACAATAACTTGTGTGTAAGTGTATGGATCTTTATAAAATTGTACTACATGTACAAGGTTCCATATCACAAATGGAATGCTGGGATTGTTTTTTGGGGTAATTGCCTCAAAATTTTAGGAATTAGGGGCCAAAAAAGGGGCAATAAACAAGCATTTTTCTAGTTTCATGACAATAACTTGTGTGTAAGTGTATGGATCTTTCTGAAATTGTACTACAAGGTTCCATATCACAAAGAGAAAGCTGGAATTGAGTTTGGGGGTAATTGCCCAAAACGTTTAGGAATAAGGGGCCAAAAAGGGCCAAAAATAAGCATTTTTCTAGTTTCCAGACAATAACTTGTGTTCAAGTGTATGGATCTCTCTGAAATTGTACTACAAGGTACCATACCACAAAGGGAAGGCTGGGATTGATTTTGGGGGTAATTGCCTCAAAATTTTAGGAATTAGGGGCCAAAAAGGGGCAAAAAACAAGCATTTTTCTAGTTTCAGGACAATAACTTGTGTGTAAGTGTATGGATCTTTATGAAATTGTACTACAATGTTCCATATCACAAATGGAAAGCTGGGTTTGAGTTTGGGGGTAATTGCCCTAAACGTTTAAGAATTTGGGGCCAAAAAGGGGCAAAAAAACAAGCATTTTTCTAGTTTCCAGACAATAACTTGTGTTCAAGTGTATGGATCTCTCTGAAATTGTACTGCAAGGTACCATACCACAAAGGGAAGGCTTGGATTAATTTTGGGGGTAATTGCCTCAAAATTTTAGGAATTAGGGGCCAAAAAGGGGCAAAAACAAGCATTTTTCTAGTTTCAGGACAATAACTTGTGTGTAAGTGTATGGATCTTTATAAAATTGTACTACATGTACAAGGTTCCATATCACAAATGGAATGCTGGGATTGTTTTTTGGGGTAATTGCCTCAAAATTTTAGGAATTAGGGGCCAAAAAAGGGGCAATAAACAAGCATTTTTCTAGTTTCATGACAATAACTTGTGTGTAAGTGTATGGATCTTTCTGAAATTGTACTACAAGGTTCCATATCACAAAGAGAAAGCTGGAATTGAGTTTGGGGGTAATTGCCCAAAACGTTTAGGAATAAGGGGCCAAAAAGGGCCAAAAATAAGCATTTTTCTAGTTTCCAGACAATAACTTGTGTTCAAGTGTATGGATCTCTCTGAAATTGTACTACAAGGTACCATACCACAAAGGGAAGGCTGGGATTGATTTTGGGGGTAATTGCCTCAAAATTTTAGGAATTAGGGGCCAAAAAGGGGCAAAAAACAAGCATTTTTCTAGTTTCAGGACAATAACTTGTGTGTAAGTGTATGGATCTTTATGAAATTGTACTACAATGTTCCATATCACAAATGGAAAGCTGGGTTTGAGTTTGGGGGTAATTGCCCTAAACGTTTAAGAATTTGGGGCCAAAAAGGGGCAAAAAAACAAGCATTTTTCTAGTTTCCAGACAATAACTTGTGTTCAAGTGTATGGATCTCTCTGAAATTGTACTGCAAGGTACCATACCATAAAGGGAAGGCTTAGATTGAGTTTGGGGGTGATGAATCATAAGGGGGTTCAAAAAATTTGGAGGGAAGGATTTTTTTTCCTTTTTTTTTTCTTTTAAAATTTTCCATTTTAAATTGGTTATTTCTGATTTATATGTAAAAGCAAATAATAATGATATGGTTTGAATAGGTCAATTAATAATTTATAAGTTCTTAGACCACATTCATTCTGTGTCAGAAACCTATGCTGTGTCAAATATTTAATCACAATCCAAATTCAGTGTGTATCAAGCTTGAATGTTGTGTCCATACTTTCCCCAACTGTTCAGGGTTCAACCTCTGCGGTCGTATCAAGCTGCACTGCGCCCAGCGGAGCATTTTATTTCACATCTATTCCTTTCTGATTGAGGATAGTTGATATATACGTTAATTGGTAGTACATAATAGACGATCCTTAATTAAAAGAATAGGCACGTAAACACTGAGACTAGACGATCCTTAATTAAAAGAATAGGCACGTAAACACTGAGACTACTATATATAATAATACTATCCTTTAGGCTACCGATGGACCATCCATCTTTTGACTCTCACACACAGTTGATGCCCAATGTAGAAGTTCGGTTCTGTTCATACTATCGTGACAAAATTCAAGAAATTCATATTTTCTGATATCCTCTACTGTAAAATCCCTACCTGCTTAGGAATAACTATGGTCATTACACGTAGATCTGAGAGTACTCGAAGTA
The DNA here is from genome assembly GCF_021869535.1 of Mytilus californianus. Lineage (NCBI taxonomy): Eukaryota > Metazoa > Mollusca > Bivalvia > Mytilida > Mytilidae > Mytilus > Mytilus californianus. Next base: position 3,407,957 of record NW_026262648.1, read on the forward strand.
ACTGAAAGCTAGTTGATTGATTGATTGCTAACTTGATGTCCAGTGGCAAATAGTTATGCATGTTCAGGACAAAAAAATTTTTACAATAAATACAGGTAGCCATTAGGTCCTGTAATAGGGGTCGTCCAGGATGAAGGTTTGAAAATTTGAAAGTGCCATTAGAAAATTAGGAGATAACTGAATTGTATTTTAAGTGTGGCCTTCGTACAACGTAGATTTTACTTTCGCAAATTGAGTTTACCTTGGGACGCGTAGCGGAGCTAGGTAAATGAGGGTTTATTGGATAGGGACGGAAATTTTGCCTTTCAGCAGACCACCTACGGACCCCTCAAAGAGTTGTTGCAAGTGTTCTTAACATGCAAAGAGCGTGGCATTCTCTCTACACCAGCCATCAGTTAACATCCCCTTTCTGACCATACATACAATTCTACCTAATACTCCATTCACTCAGGATGATAGACTAGTGTACAAATTACATTTGATAATTAAAGAATTTTGACGACTTCATGTGCATCTACAGATAGCGTTGTCATCTTTTTTAATACAAAATTTTTTTTTTTTTTTTTTAAAATATGTGTAGGCACGTGCCTAAAGTGCCTAACAGCAGCTACGCCCCTATGCATGTCTGTCTGGCAGATTCATATAACCATGACCGAATTTATGGTTCTTTGGTCAATGCTAAGTTTTCTTGTTTTTTTCATTTTATCAGATATTATAAGCATATGTCTACTTGTTAGTGTATGGAATGACTGCAAGTCGTCATATAAAAATAAGAAGATGTCTGTCTGCCAAGGTTAATATTAATGTGACCTCATTTTCATAGAATATTGATAATATTAAACACCAAAAATGATGAGCAAGACAAGATATACAAATGATCCAAAATTGTCAGTTGCCTACTAGTATTAATTATGTAATAGTAGTTATTGTCATTAAATGATAATGTTTACCCTTTTATGTGTAGGGCAAGAATATTAAAGATAAAAGGAAACTATAAACAAAAGAAATTATCAACAAAAATAGATTTACAGACGTCAACAAAGCCTAAATGGTAAGTCCACTTCTATAAAAGTTATTGCCCTTGAATAATGATTATTATGAAAATAAGATGTGGTATGATAAATGAGAAAATTATCCACCAGAGTTCAATTAAGTGGATGTAAGCAATGCAATTACTTATTAGAGGCCAACAGACCTGTAAATAATGAGAAAACCCATACCCTATACATAATATAGACATCTATAAAAGACACCACAAACAAAATTTGGAACAAAACATCAATTCAAACTTCAAATAAACCAGACTAATTTATAAAAAAAAACAAGTTATGAAAAAACAAATATGACGGACGTGAACCAACATCAACCACTGAACTTTGGACAGGCAAAATATGGCATGGTTGATATAAAGATATGAAGTGGTATGATTGCCATTGAGACTTTTCTCCAATAGAAATCAAATGACATTAAATTTAACAAAATTAGTTCACTGTACAGCCTTCGACAATGAGCAAACCCTATACTGCATAGTAATCTATAAAAGGCCATGAAATAACAAATGTAAAACAATTCAAAAAGGTCATGGTGTCTATCCATGCTAAACATGCTTGGGGGAAACACCACAAAGGCGAAAGCTAAGTGCCTGATTTTTGCACAAAACAAAAAACAAATATGATATATAGCAACAATTGACAACCACTGAATAACAGGCCCCTGACTTGGGACAGCCACTTACAAAATGTGGCATGGTTTAACATATTTGCTGGCACCAAATCCTCCTCTAATTAAGGACAGTGGTGTAAGTGTCAGTTCAATATGAAAATATAAAAACTATAAAATCAGTTGAAAAGGGCTTTTTTCTGCTCTTTGGTCAGGTTAATTTGATACATTCCCATTTTCATTCTCAATTTTATTAACTCATTCGAATGCAACAAAGCAGAAAAACAGCTACCAAAAACACAGACCGGAAGTGGCTGGAAATTTATTCATTCCCTTTAACAAAAAAGACTCAACATACAGATCTATTAGTACTCACAGTTACTGACAGCTAATTCAAAGCAAATATCAACTACTGTAAATTCAGAAATTATTACGATGTTTTTATTTTTGAGAAAATGCGACAAGTTTATTATCGCAATAATTTAATCTCGCATTTTGATTTTTTTTATAGGAAATGAACAGGATATTTCTAAATATCGCAAAAATTTAAATCGCATTTTAATCTAAAATGACAAAATCGCAATAATAAATGCACGCAATAATTTCTGAATTTACAGTAATAAAATAAACATTTTTTGAGCACCCAACCCACCCCTAACCTGGGACAGTGGTTTTAATAACAGCACAACATTTGAACAAACTGTAAACATTTGTTGCAATTGGCTTAACTCAAAAGACTGCAACAAGGCACAAAAAACAACTAATATGAAAACCATAGACACAAAGCACTGAAATAAGAGTTCTTACAATTCTAAATATTCAAATGAAAGTTTTATCAAAATGTACATAAACATGATAAAATAGCCATTTTATTGCTGTATTTCTCTTCATATATAATTTTTGAGTTTTGTGTATTTGTAGGTCAGACATCTTGGTTTTCATGATCATCATTCAACAAGTCAATACTGAACAGAAAACTTAAAGTTGATATTTTCTACATAGTGTGACTTTTTTATTAATTTGAAATGGAATGTGTTTTTTTCCTACATAAGAAAGAGGAAATTTCATCATAATGACTATAAACAAAAAGGAGTCATATCATCATCATCCTAGATGCACAAGAACTTAATCATGTAAATGCAACAACATAATTATCAATTGAAAGAAGGGAGGAATGAAAAAATATATTAGAATTTTGTTGTCCAAATGAACTTGCTTTGTCCACTCATTTAAATCACTCCATCCAATAAAGATGTACGGAGGAAGATTTTTGAAGAACAGATTGCAAAAATGTTTTGTCTAAGAATTGTAGGAATATTCTAGTGGATGAAATAATTTATTTACTTGACTCTTATATAGTGGACTGAATAATTGTACATAGCAAGCTGAAACAAGAAAACTAAAACTTAACAGGAAAAGTATTTATTTTATAAATTTGCAAATATAAACGTAATATTATGAACACCACAAAGGTATAAGATTCAAATTGTTTGCATGTATTGCAATGGAACTATAACAAAGAAAACTTTAACTCATGAAAAGAGTAAACTATTAACTGTGCTTTGTCAATTTATTCAGTCAGAATATGAAATATTTTTTTCAGTTCTATTTTTCATAATAAAACAAACAAGACAAAGATTTCAAATCAATATTTTTTTCTTTTATTAAGACATGTCATAATTTTATTTCAGTTAAAGGATTTTATTTTTTGACTTTAAATAGTATTATACTTTCCAAAATAATAATAATCTTTATTGTCATATAAACAAATTAAAAACATGTTTGTGACAAAATGAAAAAAACCAAAATACACTCATATATATATTATAAACTTTTTACTACCAAACAGAATTCATTGTAACATACACATTATTGTATATTTATAATTTGAATTCAATAGGATTTTATTTTGTCCCATGGGATATTAAATATCCCATGGGATAATTATAGTCCCATGGGATTTTATTTGTCCCATGGGACAACAAATATCCCATGGGACTACAATTATCCCATGGGACCCAAAAAAATCCTATGGGATTTAACCGAAATCCCATGGGATAATGGTCAATCCCATGGGATTTGCATTATCCCATGGGATATTGAAAATCCCATGTTTTTCTAAATCAAATTACAAAATATATATAATAATAACAGCAAAAAAGCAATGAAATTATTGAATCCCATGTTATTCTGCACATTTTGGTTATATACACGACACTGTAGGTCTAAGGAGAGGCGGCGGCGGATTTGCAAATGAGTGTTTTGCAAATTAAAAGTGTCCAGTGTTAATAATCAATGTAGAAAGGCTGGATGCAAAATTCCTCGTGGAACCATACTTATAACAATATATCTTTATACTAATGATGATTTTTTTTAAATGATTTTAAGCAATATATGATACCTATATTCCTGATGTAAAAGTATGGTTATGAAAATATTACGTTCATTCAACTGAAATATGTAAACTCCATATGACAGAGCCAACAGAACATCGCCATCAAGGAAAAAAATATATAACAATAGGAAAGTTAAAGTCGATCAGTTTATCATCAAAAATGTGTATGAATATAAATATGTTTTGCATACAAATCTACTTTTTCTGTTTTCTTTAACATTGTATATGTGCTGCCACATCTCGAAACAAATTTGAAACATTATATATGACATGACAACTCGTGCCTTTTTAATTTAAACCTTTCTTTTTGGAGTTACGTATTATTTCTAGCAATTCAGTTACTCAGTTTGCGAAATTGCTACGCTGACATCCTATTGGATGTTCTACCTTGAAATGTTAGAAATTTTTATTTGTTTTAAGAGTTTACATACTCGTATATGATAATGTCATTAGTCTGGGGTGTATTGAATTGGAATGGGATTCACGTAGTCATTCATTAGAACAATAAGTCTAAGTGACCGTAAAGAAATCGCAGAAGCCTTTTCGTACTTATTATCTTAGAAAGTAGCCATCATCCAGCAACCATATATTTAGAATGCATGTACCAGTCACAATTTAACACCGAATATAACCCCTTGTAAACGTATGAACCGGAAGTAACTAATATATCCCAGAATCTAAAATCTGTGTTTAGTAAGCTACTTCGTAATACAGAAAATTTAAATGGTATGTTGTTAATTAGAAGTAGGAATTTGTTCTTTGTTATATATTGCCTAAACCATAACAAATATAATACGATATAATTCTCAAAGTGTTCTAACGGTTTATTTTTACAATACACATTCTTGGTAAAGAATTGTGACATTTTAATACGAAGTACCCCTTTACTATTCAACTTGAACATGTGTCAATATAAATTTAAAATGTGAATCATAAAAAACACAATTCCAATTTCGCTATAGTTGAATTTTCATAGATACACCGATTTGGTTTGGAGGTCTGTCTGTACCTGTAGACAACTTATTACAAACGGGATTGCACATCCTAATTTTTACTGAGTTGTTTTTACCGAGCCTGTAAATTTAGATACGATCCAGGTAAACTTGTCGATCCTTCAAATAAAATTATTCTAAAAGGTTACCAATTCAACACTGTAAATAGATCTTTGAATATTGTTTTAATCAGTATAAATATTGATTTTGTTATCAATAAATTAAAACACAACTAAACATTAAATTAAATAAATGTTATCCACATATGTACATTCACGGCCCTACAATCTGTCCAAACCTATATTTTTACCGAAGCTTATTAGGGCCAACTTTAATCTTGGAATTATTAACTTTAATCTTGGAATTGTCAACGTTAAACTTGGAATTTCCAACTTTAATCTTGGAATTATCAACTTTAATCTTGGAATTATCAACTTTAATCTTGGAATTATCAACTTTAATCTTAGAATTTCCAACTTTAATCTTGGAATTATCAAATTTAATCTTGGAATTTCTAACTTTAATCTTGGAATTATCAACTTTATTCTTGGAAATGACTGATATTTTACTTCTAGCCCAAAAAAAATATACGTGTATCGAAAGTCTTGTATATCTTCAGGTAGCCTAATATCCACGAAAGGAGGGGTGTAACTTCCTATTAATGGGTATACGTGGATATGCCAAAAATCTTGATCATAAATATGCGAGATTTTATATATATGACACTTCTTTTTAATGACATTCTATATTGATATGCATTGTCCTTTCATAACTTTATATTGATTTGAAGTATATACATATCTTATATAAATATGTTATTTTAGAAATCTTATATTAATGGCCAATTGTGGTAATTAAATCAATCAGGGACTTTATATTTTCATAAATATAAAGTCCCTGAACTATGCATTTTAAAATTAAAATGTTGTATATAAGTAAAGATCATTCTTTGTATACATTTATATATAGATATAGGTAACAACTATTAGTGAATGTTATATCAAAATGGGTACATTTTTAGGCAAAAATGGCACACCCCTACCAAAATTTTTGAAGTATGCAGTACATGCATTTATTATTTATATATAGGCGGATTTGCATCGATGTTTACAATAGCAATCACCAACAAAAAGTAAAGTAAAGCACATCAAACTGAAGTGCCCTGTTTGGCTAAGGCGAAAGTCTAGTGAGCCAAAATTCACGATGCTCTCAATTCAGAGATTCCCTCGGTTAATGAAAGTCGGAAAAATCGGTGTCGGAAGATTAAAGTTGGAATTTATAAGTTTAATGTTGATAATTTCAAGATTAATGTTGATAATTCCAAGATTAAAGTTGGAAATTCCAAGATGAAAGTTGGAAATTCCAAGATTAAAGTTGATAATTCCAAGATTAAAGTTAATAATTCCAAGATTAATGTTGATAATTTCAAGATTAATGTTTGATAATTCCTAGATTAAAGTTGATAATTCCAAGATTAATGTTGGATAATTCCAAGATTAAATTTGATAATTCCAAGATTAAAGTTGATAATTCCAAGATAAATGTTGATAATTCCAAGATTAAAGTTGATAATTCCAAGATTAAAGTTGAACTGGTTATGTCGTCTTTTCACTATGCTTTTGGATGTGTACTGATATTTTAGTTGAAGATAATGATTTTTTTTATTAGTAGTTATTGACTTTGAACTAGCTTTAAATAACTGCGAGTACTAACAAATCTCAGATCTGTACTTAATGTCTTTTGTGTTAGTGTTTTTGTTTTTGTTTTTGTTTTTGTTTTTTTTTTGCTTTGTATCAACTGATGCTGATAGTTTTTCTCATGCCGTTCTGTTCACCACTGTGACATGATAGGCTAGGGTTTGGCGCAATCAAACATGTTTAACCCTGCCATGTTCTATCTGTGCCTGTCCCAAGTTAGGAGCCTGTAATTCAGTGGTTGTCGTTTGTTGTTGTATATTGTTTTACATTTGTCATTTCGGGGCTGTAGGGTGACCTGTAGTTGTGAACTGCTACGTCATTTGGTCTCTGATGGCGAGTTGTCTCATTGGCAATCATACCACATCTTCTTATTTTTATATTTATTGTTTAGTTTGAATACGTGTTTAAGCACAATGGGGTCTTTTGCAGGAAATAGTAAAAGTGTGACTTTGGAAAATACAACAGGAAGTAATCTTGAGTACATGAAAGTATGCTGATTATTTTGCAATTATTGTGTTTACAACATGTGCAAGTTACTTAATTTAATCATCAACATTTGTAATAAGAGTAAAAAAATGCAATCTTAATATGACACCTTAAGTGACTTTCATATATCTGAACTAACTTATATTCCCGTTATGTAAATGACTAAATGTTTTTAAGCTATCCTTTTCAGAATCAGTATAAAGAAAATTCATAACTTTCTGATGAAACTAATTCAAATATAATTTATACAAAAGTATTTTTTCTTGTGGTAAAAGAAAGAATCCCAAATGCACAACCTCGGTACAGGTAACCGGAAGCTATCCTAATTCACCGGGAGTGACATTGTATATATGCTTCAGTTATATCTGGTCTATATACCAGATTTGGTAAGTGTTTGGTATTACTATAAATTTTCACTTCTTCGCACTATGAACATCAATATTATCTATTTTGTAAAAATATTTCCTTTCTCCATTTGAACTGTACACGTATACCTAACAACAAAATTATTTTCATTTACCTGTGTTTAAAGTAATTGCAAATGGCTGATATTTTCGTTCAAGCATATTGTTTTTTCTTAAATTGTTTGACATTTCACAGCGGTATAACATGTTACTTTAATTATTCTTCCCTTAGTTTATTTATTTTGTATTTACATTGTATCATAGATCAAATTTATTTGTTCAGCGTATGTTTATTGGTGTTAATATGTCTTTTGATTGAGTTAAGCCATTTCAATTGATATTTTATAGTGTGTTTTTCTATGTTGTGATGTTACACTATTGTTTCAGATAAGGGTGAATGTTTTGTACCATTAAAACGTTTAAACCCGCTGCAATTGTTTGCACCTGTCCTAAGTCAGGAATCTGATGTTCAGTAGTTGTCGTTTGTTGATGTGGTTCATAAGTGTTTCTCGTTTCTCGTTTTTTATATAGATTAGACCGTTGGTTTTCCCATTTGAATGGTTTTACACTAGTAATTTTTGGGGCCCTTTATAGCTTGCTGTTCGGTGTGAGCCAAGGCTCCGTGTTGAAGACCGTACTTTGACCTATAATGGTTTACTTTTATTAAATTTTGACTTGGATGGAGAGTTGTCTCATTGGCACTCATACCACATCTTCTTATATCTATTCAGACATAGAAATGTACTGTATTCTTTCCCTTTAACTGTATGTTATTTTGAAGTAAATGAAAAAGGAAAGCCATACATAGACACCCTATTACTATAACATATGACATCGAAGGATATTTTTTATTATTTCAGTTTGATTTTCTTTTTAAAATTAATTTGCTATTTGTTATTTGTTGTTTTCTATTTTCTGCTTTTAATATCAATGTGCCTAAATATTCAAGGGTTGAGATCTCACAGCGCCTGTCCGAAGTCAGGAACTTCTGGCCTTTATTAGTCTTGTTTGTTTTTTTAAATTTTGGTTCATTTATATGTTTCGGAATTTAGTGTGACGTTCATTTTCTCTGAAACAGTATACATTTTTGTTTAAGGGCCAGCTAAAGGCCCAAGACCACAATTAATAACACGAATGTAGTTCCCTTTAATTAAAGTGTATTTTTTCTTCATTTTTTTTTCTTTGCCTTTCTCATTCATTTCTTAGTTTTTATGGGATGGAAATGAAAGAAGAGAGGTGAAATAAATTTTTGGATGTTGTATTTTAACTGATTTTGATATGGAAAGAGTGATTAGGATAAGTGCAAAAAGGTAATATTTACAGTTTTCGGAACATCTCTTGACTTGTCCATAGGTGTATGGATGTGTATTGGCTAAATTTGTAAGATATTGGGGAGCGATTTTTCTGAATTTTGGATATGTGTTTGGACTAGTACTATACATTACACACACAAACGATTAGACAAAAAGAATCGGTGCATTTTTTCAATGAGACAAAAAGTTATAAAGAACTAATAGAGAAATTAATTGTGGTCTGTGGCCTAAAGCCCGCCTCTGGGTGCGGGATTTTTTCGCTGTGTTGAAGAGCCATTGGTGGCCTTGAGCTGTTTTCGGCTCTTTGGTCGAGTTGTTGTCTCTTTGACACATTCCCCGTTTCCATTCTCAATTCTAAATGGAACAATAATGTGAAAATATAGGACTTATAGACACCCTAATGTTAGTTTCCTTCTTATATCATAACGATTTTTCACATTTAAGCTTGACTGTTTGCTTTCCTTTACTTGATGTTCAGGCGATAAAATCAAATAAACACACACAAAAAACAGCAACAACAACAACGTAACCTGTCCACTTCAAAGGTTAAATTTTACAAGTTCAATGTTTTCAACTGGGAGGACCGTAAAATATAATGTTTCATTTAGTTGTACTCAACAACAAAGTTATTATGGACCAATTAATGATATTTACCAAAACAACAGTATTAAAGTTCCTGTCTGAATACCTGGCACTGAGACACATTTATTTTTTGTCTTATTATGATCCTGCCAATATAATACGGTTACAACAACAATATCAAGAGTCATACACAGAAGCTTGTTCGCTATCAATGAAAACCAAACATATATTATATGTCGAAAATGAGCATTTAATTTTAGACATAATACTAACTCACAAAGAAAATTATGATGTCGAAGTTGCAAGAGGTTTCATTTTCTTGAAAAATACAGATCTCTGAAATTCGACGTTTGTCCAATGAGCTATATATACTAGTATTATCATAGAATCTACTTAATATCAATGTAGTGGAAATGGAATCGTGTGAGAATTAAGTCAGATTGATGGATTCAAAATTGATATTTTGTAGGAAATAGTAATTCTTTTAAACTTGATAACTGAATTTTAACTAGAGGCTCTGTAGAGCGTGTGTCGCTCACCTAGGTCTTTGTGCATCTTCAACAATGGACAACCTTCAACATTGAATACTTAATCCATTTGATGCTGGATGTATACTTATTGATATTTTAGTATTAGAAACATGATTTTTATGTTGTTATGGGCTTTGGACAATGAATGACAGTAAATGCGAGTACTCTTAGATCTATATTTTGTGTCTTTTGTGTTTTTGTTAGCTTTTTTTGTGCTTTTGTATCGATCTGATGAGTTAAGCCCTTTTCAACTGATTTTCATAGTTTGTTCTTATGTTCTGTTTCACCACTGTCCCAGGTTTTTATGTACTTGATGGATAGTAGTTAGATCTGAACATTTGAACATTTCTGCTAATGTCAGATTTTCTTTATTCATAGCGGTTTTCAAGATAATAGGCAAAACTTGCATTTTACTCCTATGTTTTATTTTAAGCCATGTCGGCCATGTTGGTTGGCGGTTGTTATTGGACATATTTATTTAACTAGATTTGGCCCAATAGTTTAAAAGGAGAAGATTTTTGTAAAGGTAAACGGACAACGGAGACGGACGACGACGGACGCCAAGTGATAACAGAAAAAAACGGGACTGACGAACGGACGCGCAGACAGAATGGAAAACATAATGCTCTCGTAGGCGGGATTCAAAAAAGGAATCAGGCTTATAAATAATTACGTCATACGCGATTTTTATTCTACATTAGATTTATTATTTGCCCGAATCAAAACAGTAGGGAGACCAAATTAGTGACGTAGTTGAAGACATTTCATAAATTCAAAAACGGTGTTCAAGTCATTTGAATTATGCCTAAGCAAGATAACTGTACGTGATATACTTCAAGAGACTAAGAAATCCATTATGAACATTCTAAAGCACTTTATAAAAGTCTTGCTGCGATAAAGGCAACTTCTTTTATTTTTTAAAAAAGTAACTGCACGTTCAGTATCTTGTACACTTATGTAAACCCATAATTACATAATACCTTTGTATATTGACAAGACAATCTATAAACAGCAGGTGACAGTTAACAAAGTTTTAACAAATGATGATGGATGCTTTCAATGAACAACATGTAAAACGTAAAAAAAATAAAAAGTAAATTTAAAAGTATTTTTGAATTAAAAAATGACAAAACTGTTGTCAAACAATATTTCCTACCTTTGAAGTTCTAATGATATTGATCTCTGATCTCTGATTTGTGTCGCAATGTATTTTTTAAATGCCCGAAGTAACTTCCCTTCTTCATTTGCCAAAATTGACAGTTTATATACAGACGTAAATATTTCGCCATGTATAATATGAAATAATAAACAACAAACGATTGAAATATTCCACAAAAAAATCATCCCTATGTCCGAAGTGCCTTCAGATTCAGCTATATTGTCGTTATGTGCATTTATACCAATTCGAATAAGGCAGTTAAGTACGACAAATTTACAATGTGTGATGGATTATTCAAATAATTTACTTTTTGTAAGACGATTTAGTGTTTTATTAACTGTTTGACTGTACCATCTGTGTCGTTTTTACATACCTGATTGATAACTTGTTGTATCCGTTGACGTGCATTAAGTCCATGAAATAAAAATTCGATATTGTCGTTTGAAGAATGCTGCAGAGTTTGTCACGAGTAAAGGGCAAAAGGTGGATCATATTTCAATATAAATGAAATTGTTGCTAAGTTACAAATGTACATTGTGAACATATAATTTTGCCTATGTAAAGCGTTATTTTATCGTTACTCAGATATACACAGCTGTCATTCGGTATATCGAGAAAATGATCGTGAAAAAATAACTTACGTTGGTCAAGTTTTGTGTTAGGATCGTGAAAGATCTTGTATGGGATTGTGAATAAATCTAATCGAGAAGACACGTGCATGGTCAATAATTAATATTTTTTTTAATCATAAGCCTAAGGTTAAATTTAAAAAAAAATAAAATTGTCTGTCAAAATGGTTCGATCAAAATTATGATCATAAAATTGAGAATGGAAATGGGGAATGTGTCAAAGAGACAACAACCCGACCATAGAACAGACAACAGCAGAAGGTCACCAACAGGTCTTCAATGTAGCGAGAAATTCCCGCACCAAGAGGCGTCCTTCAGCTGGCCCCTAAACAAATATATATACTAGTTCAGTGATAATGAACGCCATACTAAACTCCAAATTGTACATAAGAAACTAAAATTAAAAATAATACAAGACTAACAAAGGCTAGAGGCTCCTGACTTGGGACAGGCGCAAAAATGCGGCGGGGTTAAACATGTTTATGAGATCTCAACCCTCCCCCTATACCTCTAGCCAATGTAGAAAAGTAAACGCATAACAAATACGCACATTAAAATTCAGTTCAAGAGAAGTCCGAGTCTGATGTCAGAAGATGTAACCAAAGAAAATAAACAAAATGACAATAATACATAAATAACAACAGACTACTAGCAGTTAACTGACATGCCAGCTCCAGACTTCAATAAAACTGATTGAAAGATTATGTCTTCATCATATGAATATCAGGCACAATCCTTCCCGTTAGGGGTTTAGTATCATACCATCATAACATATATGAGAAGAACATAACCCGTGTCATGCCAACAACTGGTTTTTAAATAAATGTGTTTAGTGCCGATGCAAAGACCCTATAAGTGAATCAATATTAACGCCAAAATATGCAATCTTTAATGACCTGACAACAGTATCGTAACTATATCCCTTCTTAATAAGTCTATTTAAAGGTTTTGTTAGCTTCAGAGGTGAATACTGACATTTTTGTGCTTTATAATGAATATTTCCATAAAAAATTGGATGTGAAATACCTGAACGTGTAAGAAGTCTGCATGTTGAGCTATATTTACGAATGATGTCCTTATACCGATGATAAAATTTAGTAAATGTTTTGACTAGTTTGTGATATCGAAAACCCTGGTGTAATAATTTTTCAGTAATACATAAATTTCTCTCATTAAAATCTAAAACATTGTTACATACACGTCAGTCTCTTAGAAAATCAACTAAAAAAGGCAGATTGCTCTTCAATATTTTAACACCCAGTCTTTGATAGAACCATGCAAAAGGCTTATTAGTGGGTCCACAAGACATGTCAACCAAATGTAATGAAATTTTGCACATATGTTTTAAGTCAAGAGAAAAAAATTCTATCTTTAAAATTTGATTTTAGGCTATTTTTAGATTTTGCAGCGCCATCTACTGGAAAAGACTTAATTTCCCAAAATTTCCACAAAAATGTCTCAACTTTGTTACTCTGAATATGCTAGATATGGTTATGTTTAGCTGGTATTTGAATTGAGTTTTATAACAAGCATCATTCGTTCTTCGAAACTTGACACAATGTTATAGCTTGAGATTAGCTATATTTTGGGGCTGACCTGTCTAAAACGGCATTTTGGGCATATTTTGGATACTTGCTGATAAGATCAACAAAAAGACATGAAATCTTTTAAAGTAATATGATTTTTTCAATGTTCTAAATATTTCTATAAAGGTTTACATGTGTGCTACAAGTTTTATGATTTTTTAGCTGGGGTCTTTTACACCGTTACCATGGCAACGGAATACAAATGTGTAATTTTCACGTTTTTTTTCACAATAATCCGTGTATTTAATCTTGCAAACTTACTTATCTTTTGACACTGGCCTATGATATTTGGCATGAAGGTGTATAACAATAAGACAGTGTATCTTATAAAAATTAAAACCGTCAAATGTCCTTGAAACTTGACCTCAAGGTAAAAATATTTGATTTTTTTACATTTTCTTGTCTGGAGCACACCTTTTTCTCTCCATTTTCAAAGTCTTTTAATACTTGACACATAAGTGCAGCACCTCAATATGATGTGTCGCGTACCATGGATGATGACTTTGATCTATGTCACCCTAAAACCAAACATATTCTGTCTTGCCATGTCAATATGAAAATGAAGAGATGTGGACTGATTGCTTATGAGACTATCCACCACAGTTAAAATGAAGTGGTAGTAAGCAATTGATAGGCCACAGTTCGGGTAATACCTTTGCAGTGCAGATAAGGGTTTGTCCCTGGGAGTCATGCCCCGCCCCCTCATATAATAATGTTTATATATAGATTCATCTAAAAAAAAGGGTCCAGAACCCCATCCCTTATCCATATTCAATCTTAATTGCCTTTCTGGTTCGTCATGGGGGACATGCCCTGTCCCCTACAAACCATTGATGGTAAAATAGCTTGAAATATGTTCATATCCCTACCTCTAAATCATATATATATTCCCAATCAGCATGACAACACCTTTGAGTACACCATATATGTGTTTGCTGGGATTCGTGCCCCTTATATACACTGTTCAGATACACACCCTAAACCATATACTCTAATAAATATATCATGACTAGACCAATTAAGTGTACCATACATTTTGTCCCTCATGCCCTACCCTCTCTTTTAATAAATTGTTAAATATATTGAAAACAGTGCATATTTCCACGAATTAACCATATATTCTTACTTGCAACGACCATTTTTTTACTAGAGTGACTTCTACAGGGGAGACATTAGTTTTAATTCACTAAAACGGTTCTAAATAGTTGTAAATAAATTCTAGAAAATTTGGTAGAATTCTGACTTTATGCAGAAAAATTTGAAATACTGCGATATCAGACCTTAATGTTTGCAATGATTTTATTGCGTATTCATGGTGACCGTCAAAAATGTGATATTAATTTTAAAAGCAAATTTAAATTATACTGAAATTGAATATTGTACAAAAATTGAAAATGCAACTAATGTCGTGTCACATTCTGTTCCAGGCCTGTTATAGGGCTAACTACATGGTGTGGGGTTCCCAGTTTGTTGCAGATCGTGTTGCGACCTCTGGGTGTATATTTTCGGATAGTTAACTTCTGAGATGAAATGTTGTCTCCTTCACATATACCCCATATTTGTTCTTGTTGTCCCCCTCAGCATCACATTGCGGCCGGGAATATATAAATGCTGTTCGTTCGTCTGTCCGTCCGAGCATCGGTCCGGATTGCAAAATTTCTAGTATTATCGTTATCTAATGGATAAAATTTATGCAGTCGTTTTCTACAGACAACCGGTCAAGGTTGAAAATGAGCCCTGTTCAAAAATTTTGTAGGCGGGGTACATTGAAAATCTGTTGTGTTATTCATATTGCAATAATTTTTGAATTTACAGAAATATATTTTGAAGGTCTCGATCAGAAAGTTTCGACATACATCGTACATGTAAAAGTCAGCTTGTTAGATTTCCCAAATAAACTAAGAAACTACACCTTGTTAGACTATTGCTCTTTTTAAAAAAATACACTTTAAACTTCATGGATATACAGATTAATATTCTAATTTGTTTGATTTGTTGGCAGAAATTGCAAATTTTGACATTTTTCAACAGAATCATAGAAAAAAAACCCAATTATTTTGGTCTAAACATTCTCTTATTACACCTTGGTATGCTTTGTTTTATATTTTATTTTATGAAAAGAAAGGAAATATCGAAACACTTATGATGTATCAAGAGCAGAACGCTTTATTTGAAGAAAAATAGATACTTTTTAAAGATTTTTTAAAATGCATTTTTTACTGAATTATCTCCCTTTGTACTATAGAAAATCAATATTTATGGCATCATTTATTGTAATTGTATTATCTTCATTGTTAGTTTAACTTACAATGTTAAGTATAAAAATACTTTAAAAAAAGTAAAATTTACATTTCCTAAATTATCTTCAAATTGAAATTAAAATTCATTGATTCTTAATTGAAGAGAAATTGCAAATTTGGACATTATTCAAGGAGAATTCTAGAAAGTACTACAACAAGAGCCCACCAATCGTATATGCTAAAATGCGTTATTACCTCTGTCACTTAAAATAACCAAATAGAGATATTTTTATTTTTTTAATAGACCGACAGCTGGTAAGTTTTAAAAAAATGTAATTTTAAGATTTTTAAAAATGCATTTTTACTGGATATCTCCCTTTGTACAATAGAAATTCAATATCAAATGGCATCATAAATTGTAATTGAACTACGGTAATTGTTACTTTGACTTATTTTGTTAAATGTTATATTGCTTTTAAAAAACAAACACTTACATTTCCAAAATTATCTTCAGACTACTACTTTAAATTCATTGATTTATTGAGAGAAAATGTAAATTTAGGCATTTCTCGAGTAGAATTCTAGAATGTACTACAATGAGACCCTTTTGTACAATAGAAATTCAATATCAAATGGCATCATAAATTGTAATTGAACTATGGTCATTGTAACTTTGACTTATTTTGTTAAATATTATATTGCTTTTAAAAAATAAACACTTACATTTCAAAAATTATCTCCAGACTACTATTCTAAATTCATTGATTTATTGAGAGAAAATGTAAATTTAGGCATTTCTCGAGTAGAATTCTAGAATGTACTATAATGAGACCCCAGCAAGTTTTTTTTTTTTTTTTTATCTAAAATGCATAATTAAGTATTCCAATTAATAAAACAAAAGGATTTACCTTTATATTTTTAATGGACCAAAGGCTGGATAGTTTAAAAATATGTACTTTTTATGATTTTCTGAAGATACTTTTTTACTGGATTATCTCCCTTGGAATAATCCACAAACTGTTTCTTGTAAATTTATATACTGATGAGTTATTGAAGCTTGAACACTTGATTATTCAATAAATCAGCATTCTTTATCTCGTTGTTTTCCGCATTCATAAGTTTCATGGTGTTGAAACTGGTCATTTTTATAGAAAAATACTGCCTCCAACTGGATCCCGGTACATTACAGCACATCCTAACTGAAAGGCATGGGAACCAGATGAAATAATTTTTTTATGAACTTATTTCATAATGTTGTTATAGCACACAAACTTTCCATCACACCCTTGTGGACTGTTTTGCATGGTTTTATGGTAAACTGGGTGTTAATGACATAATTAAATGTAAACAAACATGATATTTGTTATTATATGAGTGACTAAATGACTAAATGACCATTCTCTGAACAATTGCATTCTTTGTAAGACTTTGACACCAGCAGAGTTATAGCAAAACAGTACATTAACAGGTTATCTTCAATGAACTTGTTCGAGTCGAATTGGGATAGTGCAAAATCAGTTTCAGCGTAAAAAAATATATCACCCTTTATGGACATTGGAATGTATAACGCAGGCTGATATCCAGTTGATATTAAACAAAATAAATCGAACTCTTTATTAAGGAAGGTAAAAATGGTCAAGTTGGTATATTTGAAATCTGTTTCTATGGGCTTTAAAATTTGAATGTATATGTATAAATAAGGACTTTATACATCTTGCATATGTGTTTATACTTAAATTATAGTATGGAGCTTACAGATATTTGTAAACTTTTAAATTAAAGACAAATTTTCACAAAACAGTCCATTGTGGTAGGTGCAAATACATGTTGATTTTTTTGTTAGCATAAGCATAAATTCCGCCGAAAAAAGTCTATAGAAAGATTGGTCTTTTTAAAGCATTAATTTGCATCTCTGCTCCCGGAAACAGTTTTTTAGGAATACAATAAAAAAAAGAAAGAGCAATAACCTCATCGAAAAGAGAAAGTCGAGTACATCTTTTTATGTTCTGTCCTGTTTTGTCTTGAAAACGTATAAAGCAAAAATATTCGATATATCATCTCGCTTCAGATTTTATTATTTTTATATATTTAGGCTACAAGTAGATATAATAACATTAAAAATTCACAGTACCAAAAAAAAAAAATGAAATATATGGGTCAAGTGAATATACTTGTGGATCTTTTTTGTGCATAACTTCAAAAAAAAAATTGTGTCTGTTATCTAGGGTAATAAGTCTTCAACCTCTGAAAATGTTTAGTCTGCCCTTCCACGAAATATTTCATTACACTGTTTTTTTTAAATATATTTTGTACTTTCTCGTTAAACGCCCAGGCCTTAAAGTACATTAAATGATGCTAAATAGATGGGACTATCACAATAGTCCCATTTAATAGCTACATTTGTAGTAGATACATTTGTCTTTTAAATTACAACTGTCATATAAGGATCGTAATGATGCTATGTAGGAAAATTTATCAGTTTTCAAGAGCTAAATTGATAGTGCGTCATTCCTACAATGGATTCCATTTTCACGATAAAAAAAAAAAAATAGGTGGCGTAATAAGGAGATAATTTTGACTTAGTAGAATCCCGACTTAATGAAAACATATTGTGTCATGTGTTCGATCATTGGGTCTACCCGAATATTATTTTCTCCACCAATCAGCACGAAAATAAACTGAAATGTTTGTGGATTCAAAAATAAAAAACGAGACAAAATCCATTATTTTTCATTACATTTTATTCCTAATAAGAAAAGGAAAAAGTTTTATTTTTAGATTCATACATTTGCTCTGTTGATTTCATATTTACTCATGTATATTTATGATTGTCTGAGTTCATATTTTTGTTTTTTATTTGTTTCTTTGATTAGTTTTGTTCTTTTGTACGTATGCTTGTTTAGTTTTTTCTTGAAGTGGAGGGGTATATATATGTAGAGGCCTAGGATCCGGGGAAAAGCGAGAACACCCCAAATCACAAACACACTTTCAAAAGTGGGGGCGGGGCAAACAAAACTATGTTTGGCCTCCATCCCCACACTTACTGACAATTTTGTATTATTTGAAAATAAGAAAATGGTTATGAAATAGGACATTAACTAACTTCTAGACTAAAAGCTTTTAGGAAAAAAGAAAAGTTTTGTTTAACTTGTCACTTTTAATAGTTTGTCCCCCTTTTCAGTCTACTCATACATCACCGACCCCAGGCCACATGTACACCTTTTGGGATTTTATTTTTATTAAAAATAAGAAAATGGTTATGAGAGAGGACATTAACTAATTTCTATACTATTAGACTATAATTAAAAATGAAAAGGTTTTGTTTTGCTGGTCACTTTTAGAAGTTTGCCCCCTCCTCCCTCTTCAGTCTACTCCTACATCACTGATACGTAACAGAGAAATCAGCAATAGTTTTCCTCAAAAAGCACTCCGGTTCACTTCTTGTTAGGGAATACTTTGTTAGGCTATAATGGTTCAGTGCCATAATGCATTGGTCTGCTTTTCAATTAGACCATGTCGACTAGCCCGTGGCGCCGTAAAGCAGTAAATCTGTCCGTCCGTCAACACGTTTGTGTCGTTTTTATAAGTCAAGAATGTCTCATCTGATATCAATAATTGTTGTCTCGCCTGCGACGAAAGTCGCGAAAGGCGAAACATAGGTTTTGCTTTTCGGGCCTCGTCGTCGTCGTTGGTGGCGTCAACAATTGTTAAGTTTTCTGATTAAGTCAGTTTGAAAGGACCTACTAGTGATGAGGCAATAATATTTTCTATAAAGTTGCATTACTATCAGTTTATATCAGTTTGACGACTATTTTGATGCCATGTCTCCTTAGGTCATTGTCCCGTGACTTTAAATTAATAAACAATTGCCAATGCTACGTTTTCTGCTTAATTCAATTTGAAAGGAACTACTTGTGATAGATCAATGATATTTTCTATAAAGCTGCATTAGTATTAATACATATCAGTTTGACGACTATTTCGAGGCCCTGTCCTCTAGGTCATGGTCTGGAGACTTTCAATTAATAAGCAATTTTCAATGTTTAGTTTTCCGCTTAAGATAGTTTGATAGGAACTACTTGACGTTGTGCACGTTGTTGGTAAGAATTCAATTTGGCTATAAATTATCATAAAAATTAATGCGTAGACTGGTCAGCTCGATAAAATATAGTAATTTTTGGTTGAACTGAGTTTAATAGGCATGGAACTGAGTTAAATAGGCATGAAAATAAAGAAAAATAGGAACCGAAATTCAGAATACCAAAAATTATACCACTTAATTATCCCATTTTCACGCAAAATGTAATGTCCAACGATACATTTTGTGTGCAAAAGATCAGAGTTCCGTATCTTTCATATCGTAATTGTTCTCCAATCATTGTAAAACTTGACAAGAATGCTTTTGTTATAGTTATTTGCATGTTAAAGCAAATTCCATATCATTGAAACCGTTAACCGGAAAATTGCGTGTTTGAAAACGATCTGAAAAATGTCCAAGCATAGCAAGGTAAGCATATATCGGGTTCGTGCATTTATATCGTGAAATTGGAAAGGCTGAAAGGAAAACTATTAATAGTCTTAAAAGTTCATTTACTTTATTCCAGGTTCATGGTCCAGTGACTTTAAATTAATATGCAATTTTCAATGTTTTAAGTTTTCTGCTTAAGTTAGTTTGATAGGAACTACTTTTGATAGATCATTGATATTTTCTATAAAGTTGTATTCTATCAGTACATATTAGTTTGACGACTATTTCAATGCCATGCCCCAGTAGGTCATGGTCCAGTGACTTTCAATTTATTACCAAATTTCGATGTTAAGTTTTCTGCTTAATGTGACCATGGTATATCCAAAACGTCTTTTTTCTTTAAGGATTAGTATGAGGTTATGTGTCGCTTTTTGTGTTTTCTAAAAAAAGAATTGCATTTTTACTTTAGTTTTCTTAGTGCTTTAGATATTTTGATAGGAACTACTTATGATAAACGATGATGTTTTCTATAACGTTGAATTACAATTAGTACGTTTAATTTGTTGACCATTTCGAGTCCGCAACCCCAAGTTCATGGTCCAGCGACTTTGAATTAATGAGCAATGTTGGTGTCCATCAGATTGTCTTTCTGAATTTTCTGCCGACAGAATTTACAATTTATTATGGAAAGCATATATATCTATTTGAGAAAGATCCTTGTCATTTTTTTATTTAAAAAAAGGGGGAACATTTAAAAAAAAAAGTCTAACTTTTTGTTAAAAAATCACAAATTTTGAGAAATATCTTTGAGCTAGAATTTGAATGGAAAACGATTATTGATTTGTTTTTCCTTAGAAATTACTGTCAAAATGTATGAACAATTTTAGAGAGGAAATTGTATATAGAATCGTTTTCATAACAGCGTAGACAACCGTAAAACTTTTGTTGGTAATAATACTGAATAATTTACCTTTAACTTTTTTGTCATTGGCTATCGATAACAATGATTTTACGCTCACTCAGTCTGTCAGAGGCCTTCCAGTGGGGATTTGAATAATGATCACTTGTTACACATTTCGATACATAAAATGAAACTTTCTTTTCACAAAACTTTAAAAGATTTGTTTTAAATATTTTTTTATACCATCACATACAACAGCTTCATTTTAAAGAATAATAATATTCAGAGCTGATATCATTAAATAATCCAAAAATACGTTTATTCATTGTAAAAAACTTTAAGTTGATGGGGTTAATTCACAAAATTCGACCGCACTTTTAAAATTGATTTTCTTGTTGTAATCCTGTTGGAAGCTGCGCTGTGTATTTTCTTTTTCTTTTATTGTTTATTAACACTGGACACTTTTAATTTGCAAAACACTCATTTGCAAATCCGCCGCCGCCTCTCCTTAGACCTACAGTGTCGTGTATATAACCAAAATGTGCAGAATAACATGGGATTCAATAATTTCATTGCTTTTTTGCTGTTATTATTATATATATTTTGTAATTTGATTTAGAAAAACATGGGATTTTCAATATCCCATGGGATAATGCAAATCCCATGGGATTGACCATTATCCCATGGGATTTCGGTTAAATCCCATAGGATTTTTTTGGGTCCCATGGGATAATTGTAGTCCCATGGGATATTTGTTGTCCCATGGGACAAATAAAATCCCATGGGACTATAATTATCCCATGGGATATTTAATATCCCATGGGACAAAATAAAATCCTATTGAATTCAAATTATAAATATACAATAATGTGTATGTTACAATGAATTCTGTTTGGTAGTAAAAAGTTTATAATATATATATGAGTGTATTTTGGTTTTTTTCATTTTGTCACAAACATGTTTTTAATTTGTTTATATGACAATAAAGATTATTATTATTTTGGAAAGTATAATACTATTTAAAGTCAAAAAATAAAATCCTTTAACTGAAATAAAATTATGACATGTCTTAATAAAAGAAAAAAATATTGATTTGAAATCTTTGTCTTGTTTGTTTTATTATGAAAAATAGAACTGAAAAAAATATTTCATATTCTGACTGAATAAATTGACAAAGCACAGTTAATAGTTTACTCTTTTCATGAGTTAAAGTTTTCTTTGTTATAGTTCCATTGCAATACATGCAAACAATTTGAATCTTATACCTTTGTGGTGTTCATAATATTACGTTTATATTTGCAAATTTATAAAATAAATACTTTTCCTGTTAAGTTTTAGTTTTCTTGTTTCAGCTTGCTATGTACAATTATTCAGTCCACTATATAAGAGTCAAGTAAATAAATTATTTCATCCACTAGAATATTCCTACAATTCTTAGACAAAACATTTTTGCAATCTGTTCTTCAAAAATCTTCCTCCGTACATCTTTATTGGATGGAGTGATTTAAATGAGTGGACAAAGCAAGTTCATTTGGACAACAAAATTCTAATATATTTTTTCATTCCTCCCTTCTTTCAATTGATAATTATGTTGTTGCATTTACATGATTAAGTTCTTGTGCATCTAGGATGATGATGATATGACTCCTTTTTGTTTATAGTCATTATGATGAAATTTCCTCTTTCTTATGTAGGAAAAAAACACATTCCATTTCAAATTAATAAAAAAGTCACACTATGTAGAAAATATCAACTTTAAGTTTTCTGTTCAGTATTGACTTGTTGAATGATGATCATGAAAACCAAGATGTCTGACCTACAAATACACAAAACTCAAAAATTATATATGAAGAGAAATACAGCAATAAAATGGCTATTTTATCATGTTTATGTACATTTTGATAAAACTTTCATTTGAATATTTAGAATTGTAAGAACTCTTATTTCAGTGCTTTGTGTCTATGGTTTTCATATTAGTTGTTTTTTGTGCCTTGTTGCAGTCTTTTGAGTTAAGCCAATTGCAACAAATGTTTACAGTTTGTTCAAATGTTGTGCTGTTATTAAAACCACTGTCCCAGGTTAGGGGTGGGTTGGGTGCTCAAAAAATGTTTATTTTATTACTGTAAATTCAGAAATTATTGCGTGCATTTATTATTGCGATTTTGTCATTTTAGATTAAAATGCGATTTAAATTTTTGCGATATTTAGAAATATCCTGTTCATTTCCTATAAAAAAAATCAAAATGCGAGATTAAATTATTGCGATAATAAACTTGTCGCATTTTCTCAAAAATAAAAACATCGTAATAATTTCTGAATTTACAGTAGTTGATATTTGCTTTGAATTAGCTGTCAGTAACTGTGAGTACTAATAGATCTGTATGTTGAGTCTTTTTTGTTAAAGGGAATGAATAAATTTCCAGCCACTTCCGGTCTGTGTTTTTGGTAGCTGTTTTTCTGCTTTGTTGCATTCGAATGAGTTAATAAAATTGAGAATGAAAATGGGAATGTATCAAATTAACCTGACCAAAGAGCAGAAAAAAGCCCTTTTCAACTGATTTTATAGTTTTTATATTTTCATATTGAACTGACACTTACACCACTGTCCTTAATTAGAGGAGGATTTGGTGCCAGCAAATATGTTAAACCATGCCACATTTTGTAAGTGGCTGTCCCAAGTCAGGGGCCTGTTATTCAGTGGTTGTCAATTGTTGCTATATATCATATTTGTTTTTTGTTTTGTGCAAAAATCAGGCACTTAGCTTTCGCCTTTGTGGTGTTTCCCCCAAGCATGTTTAGCATGGATAGACAACATGACCTTTTTGAATTGTTTTACATTTGTTATTTCATGGCCTTTTATAGATTACTATGCAGTATAGGGTTTGCTCATTGTCGAAGGCTGTACAGTGAACTAATTTTGTTAAATTTAATGTCATTTGATTTCTATTGGAGAAAAGTCTCAATGGCAATCATACCACTTCATATCTTTATATCAACCATGCCATATTTTGCCTGTCCAAAGTTCAGTGGTTGATGTTGGTTCACGTCCGTCATATTTGTTTTTTCATAACTTGTTTTTTTTTATAAATTAGTCTGGTTTATTTGAAGTTTGAATTGATGTTTTGTTCCAAATTTTGTTTGTGGTGTCTTTTATAGATGTCTATATTATGTATAGGGTATGGGTTTTCTCATTATTTACAGGTCTGTTGGCCTCTAATAAGTAATTGCATTGCTTACATCCACTTAATTGAACTCTGGTGGATAATTTTCTCATTTATCATACCACATCTTATTTTCATAATAATCATTATTCAAGGGCAATAACTTTTATAGAAGTGGACTTACCATTTAGGCTTTGTTGACGTCTGTAAATCTATTTTTGTTGATAATTTCTTTTGTTTATAGTTTCCTTTTATCTTTAATATTCTTGCCCTACACATAAAAGGGTAAACATTATCATTTAATGACAATAACTACTATTACATAATTAATACTAGTAGGCAACTGACAATTTTGGATCATTTGTATATCTTGTCTTGCTCATCATTTTTGGTGTTTAATATTATCAATATTCTATGAAAATGAGGTCACATTAATATTAACCTTGGCAGACAGACATCTTCTTATTTTTATATGACGACTTGCAGTCATTCCATACACTAACAAGTAGACATATGCTTATAATATCTGATAAAATGAAAAAAACAAGAAAACTTAGCATTGACCAAAGAACCATAAATTCGGTCATGGTTATATGAATCTGCCAGACAGACATGCATAGGGGCGTAGCTGCTGTTAGGCACTTTAGGCACGTGCCTACACATATTTTAAAAAAAAAAAAAAAAAATTTTGTATTAAAAAAGATGACAACGCTATCTGTAGATGCACATGAAGTCGTCAAAATTCTTTAATTATCAAATGTAATTTGTACACTAGTCTATCATCCTGAGTGAATGGAGTATTAGGTAGAATTGTATGTATGGTCAGAAAGGGGATGTTAACTGATGGCTGGTGTAGAGAGAATGCCACGCTCTTTGCATGTTAAGAACACTTGCAACAACTCTTTGAGGGGTCCGTAGGTGGTCTGCTGAAAGGCAAAATTTCCGTCCCTATCCAATAAACCCTCATTTACCTAGCTCCGCTACGCGTCCCAAGGTAAACTCAATTTGCGAAAGTAAAATCTACGTTGTACGAAGGCCACACTTAAAATACAATTCAGTTATCTCCTAATTTTCTAATGGCACTTTCAAATTTTCAAACCTTCATCCTGGACGACCCCTATTACAGGACCTAATGGCTACCTGTATTTATTGTAAAAATTTTTTTGTCCTGAACATGCATAACTATTTGCCACTGGACATCAAGTTAGCAATCAATCAATCAACTAGCTTTCAGTTACTTCGAGTACTCTCAGATCTACGTGTAATGACCATAGTTATTCCTAAGCAGGTAGGGATTTTACAGTAGAGGATATCAGAAAATATGAATTTCTTGAATTTTGTCACGATAGTATGAACAGAACCGAACTTCTACATTGGGCATCAACTGTGTGTGAGCGTCAAAAGATGGATGGTCCATCGGTAGCCTAAAGGATAGTATTATTATATATAGTAGTCTCAGTGTTTACGTGCCTATTCTTTTAATTAAGGATCGTCTAGTCTCAGTGTTTACGTGCCTATTCTTTTAATTAAGGATCGTCTATTATGTACTACCAATTAACGTATATATCAACTATCCTCAATCAGAAAGGAATAGATGTGAAATAAAATGCTCCGCTGGGCGCAGTGCAGCTTGATACGACCGCAGAGGTTGAACCCTGAACAGTTGGGGAAAGTATGGACACAACATTCAAGCTTGATACACACTGAATTTGGATTGTGATTAAATATTTGACACAGCATAGGTTTCTGACACAGAATGAATGTGGTCTAAGAACTTATAAATTATTAATTGACCTATTCAAACCATATCATTATTATTTGCTTTTACATATAAATCAGAAATAACCAATTTAAAATGGAAAATTTTAAAAGAAAAAAAAAAGGAAAAAAAATCCTTCCCTCCAAATTTTTTGAACCCCCTTATGATTCATCACCCCCAAACTCAATCTAAGCCTTCCCTTTATGGTATGGTACCTTGCAGTACAATTTCAGAGAGATCCATACACTTGAACACAAGTTATTGTCTGGAAACTAGAAAAATGCTTGTTTTTTTGCCCCTTTTTGGCCCCAAATTCTTAAACGTTTAGGGCAATTACCCCCAAACTCAAACCCAGCTTTCCATTTGTGATATGGAACATTGTAGTACAATTTCATAAAGATCCATACACTTACACACAAGTTATTGTCCTGAAACTAGAAAAATGCTTGTTTTTTGCCCCTTTTTGGCCCCTAATTCCTAAAATTTTGAGGCAATTACCCCCAAAATCAATCCCAGCCTTCCCTTTGTGGTATGGTACCTTGTAGTACAATTTCAGAGAGATCCATACACTTGAACACAAGTTATTGTCTGGAAACTAGAAAAATGCTTATTTTTGGCCCTTTTTGGCCCCTTATTCCTAAACGTTTTGGGCAATTACCCCCAAACTCAATTCCAGCTTTCTCTTTGTGATATGGAACCTTGTAGTACAATTTCAGAAAGATCCATACACTTACACACAAGTTATTGTCATGAAACTAGAAAAATGCTTGTTTATTGCCCCTTTTTTGGCCCCTAATTCCTAAAATTTTGAGGCAATTACCCCAAAAAACAATCCCAGCATTCCATTTGTGATATGGAACCTTGTACATGTAGTACAATTTTATAAAGATCCATACACTTACACACAAGTTATTGTCCTGAAACTAGAAAAATGCTTGTTTTTGCCCCTTTTTGGCCCCTAATTCCTAAAATTTTGAGGCAATTACCCCCAAAATTAATCCAAGCCTTCCCTTTGTGGTATGGTACCTTGCAGTACAATTTCAGAGAGATCCATACACTTGAACACAAGTTATTGTCTGGAAACTAGAAAAATGCTTGTTTTTTTGCCCCTTTTTGGCCCCAAATTCTTAAACGTTTAGGGCAATTACCCCCAAACTCAAACCCAGCTTTCCATTTGTGATATGGAACATTGTAGTACAATTTCATAAAGATCCATACACTTACACACAAGTTATTGTCCTGAAACTAGAAAAATGCTTGTTTTTTGCCCCTTTTTGGCCCCTAATTCCTAAAATTTTGAGGCAATTACCCCCAAAATCAATCCCAGCCTTCCCTTTGTGGTATGGTACCTTGTAGTACAATTTCAGAGAGATCCATACACTTGAACACAAGTTATTGTCTGGAAACTAGAAAAATGCTTATTTTTGGCCCTTTTTGGCCCCTTATTCCTAAACGTTTTGGGCAATTACCCCCAAACTCAATTCCAGCTTTCTCTTTGTGATATGGAACCTTGTAGTACAATTTCAGAAAGATCCATACACTTACACACAAGTTATTGTCATGAAACTAGAAAAATGCTTGTTTATTGCCCCTTTTTTGGCCCCTAATTCCTAAAATTTTGAGGCAATTACCCCAAAAAACAATCCCAGCATTCCATTTGTGATATGGAACCTTGTACATGTAGTACAATTTTATAAAGATCCATACACTTACACACAAGTTATTGTCCTGAAACTAGAAAAATGCTTGTTTTTGCCCCTTTTTGGCCCCTAATTCCTAAAATTTTGAGGCAATTACCCCCAAAATTAATCCAAGCCTTCCCTTTGTGGTATGGTACCTTGCAGTACAATTTCAGAGAGATCCATACACTTGAACACAAGTTATTGTCTGGAAACTAGAAAAATGCGTATTTTGTGCCCCTTTTTGGCCCCTTATTCCTAAACATTTTGGGCAATTACCTCCAAACTCAATTGAAGCTTTTCAGTTGTGACATGGAACCTTGTAGTACAATTTCAGAAAGATCTATACACTTACACACAAGTTATTGTCATGAAACTAGAAAAATGCTTGTTTTTTCCCCCTTTTTTGGCCCCTAATTCCCAAAATTTTTAGGCAATTACCCCTAAAATCAATCCCAGCATTCCCTTTGTGGTATGGAACCCTGTGGTACAATATCAGAGAGATCCATAAACTAACACACAAGTTATGTCTGGAAGTTACAAAAATGCTTATTTTTGGCCCCTAATTCCCTAACTGTTGGTACCATAACCCCCAAAATCAATCCTAACCTTCCTTTTGAGGTATTGATCCTTATGGTAAAATTTCATAAAGATCAATTCACTTAAACTAAAGTTAGAGTGCGAAAACCAATGTGTCTTCAAACGACGACGACGAAGACAACACCAACGTCATACCAATATACGACCACAAAATTTTTTTGCAGTCGTATAAAAACTAAATAGGATGTACTGCTTAATTAAAGGGCTATGCTGATCTAAGCTGGGCAATGCATATTGTAAATAATTTTTTTTTTTTAGATTTCCGATCCTACTGCTCTAATTCACCAATTTTTTATAATTCTTCGAACTTTTCTTCATGTATATTCATGATATTATCATGATAAAATAACCAGTAAATTTAATATTTTTTGTACACAAAATTCTGCAAATAAAATGCTGAAAACCGTTTTCCATCGAGGGCTTTGCCCCCCTGAACCCCCTACCAGGGCTCTGCCCTGGACCTGCTGGGGCCTTAAGTGGCCCCCAGCCGCAATTTGTGCCTACAGTTGATTGGAAACCTAGCTACCCCCCTGTTGCACACCTTACAGTTGTTACATCCGCCAAATATAATTTACCTGTTGCTTAAAGCATATGATAAACTGACAAAACAATGCAAACTTTTCATTGACCAATGAACCATGAAAATGAGGTCATGGTCATATTAAACATGCCAGACAATCATGTGCATCTTACAATCATTCCATTCACCAAATATAGGGGTCTTATTGCTAAAAGTATCCGAAAAATAGACCAAACCACAAAAATGCACCTTACAATCATTCCATACACCAAATATAGTTGACCTATTGCTAATTTGAAAATAGAAAAACTGACCAAAAAACAAAAAAATAACATTGAGCAATGAACCATGAAAATGAGGTCAAGGTCGATTAAAACATGCCAGACTAACATACATCCTTAAAAATTTTCATACACCAAATATACTTGACATGCTGCATACAGTATTAAAAAAACTGGACATTTTTACCTCGGAATAGTGATGTCATGGACTAGGAAAATTAGTCTGGGGACATAAATTACTGACATCGGACTAAATATACTAGTAAATTCTGTATCCATGGACTTTTAATACTAGTTATATTTGTCTGACCAGACAATTTTCATTATTTTTACCAGGACTAATTTATCTCTTACACTAGTTCTCAGAGAGGCATGTCACCTTACCTTGACACATTATTCTGACTCTGAACAAACCAGTATTTGCTCTTACTCCTTAATAATACTGCGTGCTTAGGGGAGAAGCAGCAAATACCAACTTTAAAGTCTTTGGTTTTACCCATTTGGATTCAAAATAAACAACCTTCTGCACTTGAGGTGAACACGCTACCACGAGACCAGGCAGTATAATATAAGGAGTTTATCCAAGATTTAAAATGGACAGTAGATTTTTTTTTCAACATTCTGAACATTTCTACCCTTGTCAGATATTGTCTATCTATTTTGGCCCTTTTGTAGCTTATGACGCAGTTTGGCTTTTTAGCCCATTGTTGAAATCTGTACGGTGACCTATAGTTGTTAACTTCTACGTCTTTAGTTTCTGTTGAAGAGCCGTCACATTGGCAATGATACCATATCTGTATATATTTTTGTCATGTAGGTGTAAGGAGACAACCTTTTGATTTTCTGATGGGATAAAAAGGGGAGACAGATTTTTTATCACCTGGCATGATTAGTTTTTCAGGGTTCGTAAGGGTAGAAAACCTGGCAAATTGTAACAAACCCCTGTGGTACGTCTATTTTTGCCAAAAGATTAGTCCAAATAATTATGACGTCTTGCAAGGCTATTTTAACTTCTTTCTGTGCACGTAATAGTCAAAGTTGTGACTGAGTTCGGAAATATGCAGATAAATAGATAGATAAAAAATAAAATAGCCTTGCAAGACGTCATAATTATTTGGCCTACCAAAAGATGTAACCTAAGTCTTACTTGTTTGGGGAAGACGGGATTAACCGAACCACTATTCAATCTAAATCAGTGAACTGAATTATTGTCTTTTGCAGTAGTCCGAGTCGACATCTGTAACTAATCATGCAAATTGATAGTCAACAGTATACTAGCTTACAACAAAGAATCACTGGTGACAGGGGAGTGTAACCGATAAATTGATCCTGAATCAGATAAGATTTTCCCAGTAACGGAGAACCCCTTTCTTTGAGTAAATATAAATGATCATAAATAGTGATTGGGGGTCTCACAAATAAATATAAATCTGAATTACAGGAACATCGATTAGCAAAGTAAACTTACATATTAATCTCGAAGTTATTTACGGTAAAGACAGACTGTGCTCCTGAATTAAGGTATTATACATTTGTGTATTTTACTCGGTGGGGGGGGGGGGGGGGGTTCACTTCCTATATAAACAAGGTATTTTACTGCTACAAGATATTTGATTTGCTAATCACGCACCCGTTGCTGAGCAGAGAACCATACTTTCAAGCCAGGGACAGTCTATACTAACAGTTAGTATAGAAAGTCCCCGCTGTAAAAAGGCAGGCAAATCCTAACAGTACTGTAACTTAATGATAAATGTATGTCAAGTTACAGCACCTCACCCAGCACAGTTAGCACACTGGTGTGTGTCAATATCTTATAATATAAAACTGCGTAGGTTCATATCGTTTGATTCAACGTTTTTTTCGGATATTTTTTATGACCGTTGTCAACATGGTCAAATCCGACCTGCCACTTTGCAACCTGACCTGCAAAAATATAATTCGACTAAAAACAATGCCAGTCATAATTGCTTTTTTGAGACTTGGCGACTAAAAAGTTTTAAAATGTGACCTTTTGACCCTACTTGGAATTCTCCATTCATCGGCATCTGTCGGTGTGGCTAAAAAGGGGGCATTGTCAAGTTTTGTTTGGGGACAAAAAAATGTTTCTATCTTTATTAAAAAAAAAATCAAGACCAATCATAAACTTTTTTTTTCAAAACTCAGTGTCGTATTTTATTGTTTTCCCAGCAATTGTTAATAAAAGCTTAAAATGTTTGTTTGACTTCCCTCCTGATTTTTTTTTTCTCAAGAAATTATAGAATCAGTAAATGGATATATATATATATGTCTGTGGTCACCGTCATGCATTTAGATAAGAAATTCCAGCATGCATCATCAAATAATTCATGTGTATTTGTGACATCAACATAACTGAAACATTATATTATTTCCCAGTAATTATGTAAATCATTTTGATTTACAATTATATATGTCTGGGACTTATAAAATTGAGAATGGAAATGGGGAATGTGTCAAAGAGGCAACAACCCGACCATAGAACAGACAACAGCAGAAGGTCACCAACAGGTCTTCAATGCAGCGAGAAATTCCCGCACCCGGAGGCGACGGTCCTTCAGCTGGCCCCTAAACAAATATATATACTAGTTCAGTGATAATGAACGCCATACTAAACTCCAAATTGTACACAAGAAACTAAAATTAAAAATGATACAAGACTAACAAAGGCTATATGCATGCATATATCTCACAGGCACTTGTCTCAGAAAAAAAAATCCTCTATACTTTAATAAAGGTATATAGGAAATAAAATTCTGAGACATTTGCCTGTGATATATCTGTCAGTCCCAGAATAATAAATATAATTGTATCTTAATCTTTGGAAAAATCCGATTATTAAATTGTTAAATTCTTTTACTTCATAATTATGTCAAAGTATACTTTTTAAAGTTTTAAATTTTAAAGTTAAAATGAATATTCCGTTTTGATCTGAGGAAAACTTTTTAAACTGTAATGACATGGTCAGTCAACTGATTTGTTGTATGGCTGATTACAGGTAATTAAAGCATGCAGTAATTTTCCATTAAGACAGTGCGTGTACCCTGGGGTGTGTATAACGTATTAGAAATACCATAGTTTTCTAGAGAACATCCTGTCTTTGTGTAATACAGATTAATTGATGACATTACACAAAATTTCTTTCGTTAAATGTAGTTAAGTACCTGTGTCCATTCCCTATTGCAACACTACAAATTTTTCGAAGATATAAATGTTAAAATAAAAAAAAAAAAACATTTATATAAAATAAAGAAGAAAAAAAGTAGCAAATAAACTTATGTAACATTGAGTAAACATAATTTCACTTTACATGTACGAACCCTTGAGAAAACGTGTATATAGATGTGTTTAAAAAGGCCAATTCCCAGTGGATTTATTTCACACTAGGACCACAGGCACTTGTCTCAGAATTTTGTTTCCTATATACCTTAATATAACATTAAAAGTATATAGGAATTTTTTTTTCTGAGACAAGTGCCTGTTACTAGGACCTAAGATAACTAGAACTAAGTTCATTGGAAAGTCTTTTTGTCTGATACATGTATACCTATAGATAATGTACATAATTAAGAACAGCTTCAAATATATGCCTATAAATTAACGGTACGTCTAAAAACCGCTCAGGACCTCCTGAGTGCAGACAGGACATAAAAAGTCACTCAGGACATGTATATATGTTTTAGTGAGCGTTGAGGGTAAACATTCGATAGATAATTTAATTTTTTATCTTATAATTTTGGTTTTGATAAAATCAAACCAACATTAAAGAAGTAATTTGGGATACGTCATGCATGACCGATGATCATATTCAATACCAATAATCATTTTGATTAGGTCGTTTGATCTTTAATAATTAGGACTGATTGATGATGGTTTTAAACACATACAAGTAAACTTTGCAAAAAAAAAAAAAAAAACGCGTTTCCCTTGAAAAATTATAATAATACATGAATATTGTTTTTACAAAAAAAAAGTTAAATACATTTGTCGTTTTGTATGTAATAATTGAAGCCATTTAGAAATATAAGAAATCTTCACATAGTCGGGAAATTTTCAATTCAAGTTATTTCATTTGAAAACGTTAAAAAATATAGATCTTATTCGATGTAAAATGTGGGGTCCTTGGAGATCAAAAC
Organism: Mytilus californianus; assembly: GCF_021869535.1. Lineage (NCBI taxonomy): Eukaryota > Metazoa > Mollusca > Bivalvia > Mytilida > Mytilidae > Mytilus > Mytilus californianus. Next base: position 3,441,149 of record NW_026262648.1, read on the forward strand.
CCCGTTTAAATAGGGTTTGTCTACTTTCGTCTATTGCCGAACATTCTATAATCAAGGATTTGTACAAATCCTTGCTATAATATAATGAATCGCGTCGCCAATATCACCACCATTACATAAAGTACAAATACAATCTTCTCCTAGATATTTGGCATCTAACTATTTCAATAGGAAATTTTGAGTCGAAACTGAAGTACCAAATCGACAAAAAGAATCACTATTTTTTGTAGTAGTAGGCGTCGAAAATTAACTGTTTATAATCTTTTTTGTCGGCTAAATTAATTGAAACTCCTGAAATAATTTAACATTATCTATAGACAGCTTACAAATGCAAATCTTTTAAGAAGTATGTGAGTGTATAGTAATAATTTGTTCATTAACCCCCCTTTTTCCTTCTATAAAATTACATTGTAATCGATTTTATTTCCAAATTTGTGGTTGCTATGATTGACACTTAGAACGTACAACAAAAAGTAACAAGTAAAAAGTCACGATTTAGTTTTGGGATATTTTTTTCTTTGAATAAACTTAATTTTAAAAACGTTTCAGTATTTTTCTGAAACATTTTTAAAAGGAAACGGACTTGTAAACAAAATTTATTTTTGAATATTAATATTGAACAATGACTGTTAAGAAACCAATCTGCCAAAGTGGTTTGGTAATTAACTGGCTTCATGCTGTCAAAAATGTCTCCTTTTTATAAGTTATTGATAAAAAAAAAAAAAACTATTTGAAGGCGAATTAATCATTTCCTCAACTAAATACCATCTATAAATAAAGTCAATTCGTCAAGAACTTTCTCTCATATATTTAAACAATTGTAAAATAATTAATTTAAACTTTTGTACTGCGACTTTCTGTCCGCTTACTTACCAATACTTAATAATTATTCCTTGTTAAGTTTTTTCATATCTATTTACGAATACTTATAATGTGATAATTTTTCCGGATGCTTTTTATCCTATTTTCATATAAAACAACCATGTTACCCGTAGAACGGAGTTAAGTGCAAATTTAGGAATTTAGTGCTTAAAATTTTCAACAACAAAATTTTACACTTTCATTTACCTGGATTTTTTTCTACGCTTCGAAGCCGCCACCCTGTATAAAACATAGCCAACACCTCGCATGGCGTATTCACGATGTGGAGGGATTGACAATATACAATCAAACTTAGCAATATACGGCAAGTAAGTAATTGGGTGTTGAATGCCAGTAGATCTGAATTTATAAATTTGTAAATTGAATTTAACCTGTTTAGAACATGTATTGTTGAATTGTTTAATAAAATTACACACATAATCTGGGCTGATATGCATAAAACCCAAGGTATCAATGAAACTGGGTCTGCATGAAAAAATGACTTATCACATAGTACCAGAACCTATGTTTACTGTTAGCTGATAAGAAAATATAGCTGTAGGCCTAGTTGAAAATCTTTACAAATTATTTATTCTTTTAATTTCTATTTGACTGTCTGGATGCTTCTTATGTGTTTTAAATGTTTGCGTTTTGTATGCTATAGTAAAGTTTTATAGACTGTTGTACGTCATTTGGTCGTTTTTAAGTTTTTGCCATGGCGTTGTCAGTATGTCTTCGACTTATAAGTTTTATATAATCTGCATCTCTTGTGCTGTATTTTAAAATGTATCTACACAATTGCTGCATCTTTACACATTCATCAATACACCAAAAAATATGAATAAAACTTTCGTATAAATAAAAATAAGGAGATGTGGTATGATTGGAAATGAAAAAACTATCCGCCAGGCCAGTTCAATTCAAAAACCTGATATAAGCAAATGTGACTTACTTACTTACTTTATAGTCAGAGAGATCATGAATCCGAATTCAAGGATACGAAGTGGGAAGGGGGTAGAGGTGGATTAAGGTGAGTGCATGGGGGCCCGTCCCTTTTTTAGAAAAAAAATTGGTTGATTATTTAGAGAATCACTGAAGCGGGTCCCCTCTTTATGCATGACAGTTAGTGTCTCCTTATGACATTTTCCGCAACTGGTGAGGACTTCATAAAAACATATTTAGTAAGTTTTTGTTTTGTGATAAAAAATGTATTTACAGTCACATAGACAGAAATAGGATAAAATAAACTACCGAAAGCTTAAGAGGGTATGGATGGGGGTTAACAGAATAGAGAATAACGGGCAAACAATAAAGATTAAAGAATAATGAAATGCTAAAATATGAGGAAAGAGAGTAATGAGCAAAAAGTGTAAGTTTGTAGAAATATAGCTAATAAAAAAATAAAGAACACAGAAAAAGTCTCTGCCCTATTACGTGTCGGTAACCTCCTCGACACGGTTCATTTTACGGCGGCTCATTTTTGTCTTAAGAATAAACATAATTGATAAGTTTCTTTCCCCTGCATTCCCCGATCGCTCTTGTAAATAGCACATTGGTCTCAAGACATTCGTACACTATTAATACGTTACAACACTTGCCGTCAGTACTCAAAATTGGAAAAACTATTAAATAAGAAGGTATAGAATATTAAAGCGCACACACTATTATCAACCACAGACATGATGTTTTTCTCAATTTGCATAAATCGTTATTCCGCAATACAACGAGGGTGATCATGGTGATGAAAACCTACCACTTTTAACACGGGCACCGGCATGCTGTGAATTTGAAAGTTTCCCAAATGAGTAACTATCCATTACTTTTCTAGTGTAAAGTTTTATTTAATACACATTTGATTTGAAATGGCATATCAGAGAGAGATATAAAAATATATCATAGGCTGATCCAGGTGGGGTCCAGGTTGGGGGCCCGGCCCCCCCTTTCTTTGGAAAAATTTGGTTGATTTTATAGGGAATCACTAAAGCAAGACTAGAGCCGGCCCTCCCTTATGAAAAGTTCTGGATCCGCCAAATGAGAAAAACTCAAGAAATTGTTTTCAATTAAGATAAATACATGCAGTTAATAATGGTTTTCAGTTGTTTTTTAAAGCAGTGGCGGATTGAGTGTGTGTGGGGGGGGGAAGGAGTTCGGGACCCCCTTTTCTTGAAAAAATTTGGTTGATTATACAGGGAATCACTGAAGCATGACAGGAGCCGGCCCCCTCTTAGGCAGTCACTTATGAAAATTTCCGGATCCGCCACTGTAAAATCGTCATCAGTTGTGTTATATTAAAATTTGTATACCTGTATTCTATAGTGCAAATCAAAGGAAAATAATGTAAATTATCTGGTAGTAGCAATACAATATAAATATTGAGCAAAATTTCTACAAACTTTACCATACTCTATTCAACAATAAACATTATACATCAAGATAACAAAATAAAATTTAAAATCAGGGCGAATGGACCCAGGGCAAACAGATATTAACTTATTCAGGCTAACAAGTAATTAAGGTTGAATGTGAATCAGGGCGAACGGACCTAGATCCAAACTCCAGTAGGGTAACTCCTATAGGTCAAAAGTTCATGTTTATAAATTTCGTCAGGTCACCAGTACCTCACTAATCAAAATGAAACAACATGTTACAGACAATTTACATCTTTAATTTCAACATAATTTTGGTTTTGGTTATGAATATCTTTCTTCTACATTTTTGGATAATTACTCATTATCTGGCAAATTCCAAGTTGAACCTTCTTCCGTAGGCCTATCCCCACCAGAGACCAAATAATGCACAAGCATGACAAGTTAGGTATAGGTAACGATATGAATGGAACAATGAGAAAAAGCCATACCATCTAGCTAGCTATAAAAGGCTTTGAATAATATAAAATAAATCAAACAAGGAACTTAATGGTTTTGGGCAACTGTTTTGAATTTTAAAAAAAAGCTTTAACAATGTTAATTTTTTGTGTGCATTTATTTTTGCTAATTTTGAATAATGGACAAAAATGTAAGATTGATTATTGTGATTTAAGAAAAATCTGCATACATAAAATTGAAAATGGAAATGGGGAATATGTCAAAGAGACAACAACCCAACCAAAGAGCAGACAACAGCCGAAGGCCACTAATGGGTCTTCAATGCGGCGAGAAAATAATGCACCCGGAGGTGGTCTTCAGCTCATAAATATGTATCAGATATAAGAATGCAATACAGCTCTCAGTCGAATTAATAAAAACCTCACAATAAGTCATGTAAGTTCTGAAAATCAGAATAAAAAGTATTGTAAGATTCTCAAAGTTACACATGGAGTTATGAAACTTAAATTAATCATGCTAATTAAACATGTTAAAGATTGGCATACAACTTGGAGTAGCCTTATGGCATTGTATAGTGTAATGAATTCAGGGGATAATGGCACTACCTCTGATTTTAAAGTCCTCAGATTCTGACAGAATCAATCTTTAATATTAATATGCATACTCTTGTACAAAGGAATATAAGTATGCAATAGACATATGGTCTTCAAAAATAAGAGGTATCCATGCTATACATTTATGACAAGATCTTAATCAAGTATTAATTTTGGTTTGTTTAAATATTTTGGAGGTTAGTATGACATCCTTTTTTGTGAGTGTGATGATGTTTTCGTTTAAAGTTTGAAAAAATTGTTTGTACCAACAAAAATAAATACACGAAGTTAATCCAGAATTATGTGTTCATCATTTTTTTTATGTTTAGGTTGCCAGCAAGATGAAAGAACAATGCAGTTCAAAAGTCAAAATGTGGATAAGCTGAGATACAAGGTCCTACTTTTGCAGATTTTCATATTTTGCATGAATGAATTTGAAGTTTATATCATGGAGGGCAGAGAAAGAAAAGAAAAACTTCAATTTTCCTGCTTCTGAAGAATAAATGTAAAACTTCTTGTTAGGTAAGTTTTATGCTCTGTTTTGATAGTGTTTGTGCATTCATCTGTCTTTCTCTAAATTGTATTCACTTAAAGTTTTTGGTTACAGTTCACCATGAACTTCAGTTAGTAACTTGTGGTTTTACATGTATATACTCAAAATTTAGTACTTTAAAATGTTCATGTATTTTTGTCGAGCCTGCGACTTTTGTCGCAAAAGTTGCTGAAAGCTCAACATAGGGATAGTGATCCAGCGGCGGCTATGGCGGTGGTGTTAGCTAACTTCCTAAAAGCTTTATATTTTAGAAGGTGGAAGACCTGGATGCTTCATACTTTGAATATAGATGCCTCATGATACGAATTCTGTCTGTCACATGTCCATTGTCCTTGACCTCATTTTTAGCTCACCGAGGCCCGAAGGGCCCCATGTGAGCTTATGCCATCACTTGGCGTCCGTCGTCTGTCGTCGTCGTCTGTCGTCGTAAACTATTTAAAAAATCTTCTCCTCTGAAACTGCTGGGCCAAATACCTTCAAACTTTAACTAAATGTTCCTTAGGGTATCTAGTTTATGAATTGTATCCGAAGTTTTGATCCATCGACAAACATGGCCGCCATGGCTAAAAATAGAACATAGGGGTCAAATGCAGTTTTTGGCTTATATCTCAAAAACTAAAGCTTTTAGAGTAAATCTGACATGGGGTATAATTGTTCAGTTGGTCAAGATCTATCAGCTCTGAAATTTTCAGACAAATCAAACAACCCATTGTTGGGTTGCTGCCACCGAATTGGTAGTTTTAACAAAATTTTGCAGTTTTTTGTTATTATTTTGAATATTATTATAGATATATATAAACTGTAAGCAGCAATAATGTTCAGCAAAGTAAGATCTACAAAAAAATTTAATGACCATAATTGTCAATTGACCCCTTAAGGAGTTATTGCCCTTTAAAGACAATTTTACACAATGTGTTCATCAAGTTTGCTAACATTTAAAAATCTTCTCCTCTGAAACTACTAGGCCAATTACCCTCAACTTTTAACTTAATGTTCCTTAGGGTATCTTGTTTATAAATTGTATCCGAAGTTTGTATCCATCGACAAACATGGCCGCCATTGCTAAAAATAGAACATAAGGGTCAAATGCAGTTTTTGGCTTATATCTCAAAAACTAAATCTTTTAGAGCAAATGTGACAGGGATAAAATTGTTCAGTTGGTCAAGATCTATCAGCTCTGAAATTTGCAGATGAATCGAACAACCCATTGTTGGGTTGCTGCCACCGAATTGGTAGTTTTAACAAAATTTTGCAGTTTTTTGTTATTATTTTGAATATAATAATAGATATATATAAACTGTAAGCAGCAATAATGTTCAACAAAGTAAGATCTACAAAAAAGTTAATATGACAAAAATTGTCAATTGACCCCTTAAGGAGTTATTGCCCTTTAAAGACAATTTTACACAATGTGTTCATCAATAGATATTAGAAGATGTGGTATGAGTGCCAATGAGACAACTCTCCATCCAAGTCAAAATCAAGTTTGCTAACATTTAAAGATCTTCTCCTCTAAAATGCAGGTGAGCGGTTCAGGCTCTTGAGAGCCTCTTGTCATGGTTCAGTGACTACTTGAAAAAAAAGTTCAGATTTTTATGTAATGTTAATTTCGCTCTTATTATGAGTAATAGGATAACTATATTTGGTATGTGCGTACTTTGCAAGGTCCTCATGCTCGTCAGAGAGTTTTCACTTGACCTAGACCTCATTTCATGGATCAGTGAACAAGAACTTAGTCTTAGATGCATGATTTTTTTTATTAGTAATTAGTGGCTTTGAACTAGCTGTCAGTAACTGCGAGTACTCTCAGATCTGTACTTAGTGTCTTTTAGTTGTTTGGATGTACAAGTACCCGGCCACGTCCACTTGTACTTGTAGTATTTGTATTTTTATCTATCTGATGAGTTTAAAGCCTCTTTCAACTGATTTTTGTCGAGCCTGCGACTTTTGTCGCAGAAAGCTCGACATAGGGATAGCGATCCGGCGGCGGCGGCTACGGCGGCGGCGGCGTTAGCTAACTTCTTAAAAGCTTTATATTTTAGAAGATGGAAGACCTGGATGCTTCATACTTTGTATATGGATGCCTCATGTTACGAAGTTTCCGTCAGTCACATGTCCAATGTCCTTGACCTCATTTTCATGGTTCAGTGACTACTTGAAAAAAAAGTTCAGATTTTTTGTAATGTTAAATTCTCTCTTATTATAAGTAATAGGATAACTATATTTGGTATGTGCGTACCTTGCAAGGTCCTCATGCCCGTCAGACAGTTTTCACTTGACCTCGACCTCATTTCATGGATCAGTGAACAAGGTTAAGTTTTCGTGGTCAAGTCCATATCTCAGATACTATAAGCAATAGGTCTAGTATATTGGGTGTATGGAAGGACTGTAAGGTGTACATGTCCAACTGGCAGGTGTCATCTGACCTTGACCTCATTTTCATGGTTCAGTGGTTATAGTTAAGTTTTTGTGTTTTGGTCTGTTTTTCTTATACTGTATGCAATAGGTCTACTATATTTGGTTTATGGAATGATTGTAAGGTGTACATGTCTAGCTGGCAGGTGTCATCTGACCTTGACCTCATTTTCATGGTTCAGTGGTCAAAGTTAAGTTTTTGAGTTTTGGTCTTTTTTTCTAATACTGCATGCAATAGGTCAGCTATATTTGGTGTATGGAATGATTGTAAGGTGTACATGTCTAGCTGGCAGGTGTCATCTTACCTTGACCTCATTTTCATGGTTCAGTGGTCAAAGTTAAGTTTTTGAGTTTTGGTCTTTTTTTCTAATACTATATGCAATAGTTCAACTATATTTGGTGTATGGAAATATTTTATGATCTATATGTCAGTCACGCAGGTTTTATTTGACCTTGACCTCATTTTCAAGGTTCATTGCTCAGTGTTAAGTTTTTGTGTTTTCGTCTGTTTTTCTTAAACTATAAGCAATAGGTCAACTATATTTGTTGTATGGAAGAATTGTTAGCTGTACATGCCTGCCTAGCATGGTTCATCTGACCTTGACCTCATTTTCATGGTTCATTGGTCAATGTTTAGTTTACTTGGTTAATGTTAAGTTTATGTGACAGTTGTAATAAAGCTTTATATTTAGGACTATCAACATAATATCAATGATTAGTAAAGAAGGCGAGACATTTCAGCGTGTGCACTCTTGTTATTATAGTTCATTCTTATGTTGTACTGTTACACCACTGTCCCAGGTTAGGGGGAGGGTTGGGATCCCGCTAACATGTTTAACGCCCTCACATTCTGTATGTATGTGCCTGTCCCAAGTCAGGAGCCTGTAATTCAGTGGTCGTCGTTTGTTTATGTGTAAAATATTTGTTTTTCGTTCATTTTTTGTACATAAATAAGGCCGTTAGTTTTCTCGTTTGAATTGTTTTACATTGTGTCATTTCGGGGCCTTTTATAGCTGACTGTGCGGTATGGGCTTTGCTCATTGTTGAAGGCCGTACGGTGACCTATAGTTGTTAATTTCTGTGTCATTTGGTCTCATGTGGAGAGTTGTCTCATTGGCAATCATACCACATCTTCTTTTTTATATTTAAGGTTAAGTTTTGGTGGTCAAGTCCATATCTCAGATACTATAAGCAATAGGTCTAGTATATTCGGTGTAAGGAAGGACTGTAAGGTGTACATGACCAACTGGCAGGTGTCATCTGACCTTGACCTCATTTTCATGGTTCAGTGGTTATAGTTAAGTTTTTGTGCTTTGGTCTGTTTTTCTTATACTGTATGCAATAGGTCTACTATATTTGGTGTATGGAATGTTTGTAAGATGTACATGTCTAGCTGGCAGGTGTCATCTGACCTTGACCTCATTTTCATGGTTCAGTAGTCAAAGTTAAATTTTTGAGTTTTGGTCTTTTTTTCTAATACTAAATGCAATAGGTCAACTATATTTGGTGTATGGAAACATTTTTTGATGTACATGTCAGTCTCCCAGGTTTTTATTTGACCTTGACCTCATTTTCACAGTTCATTGCTTAGTGTTAAGGTTTTGTGTTTTGGTCTGTTTTTCTTAATCTATAAGCAATAGGTCAACTATATGTGTTGTATGGAAGGATTGTAAGCTGTACATGTCTGCCTGGCATGGTTCATCTGACCTTCACCTCATTTCCATGGTTCATTGGTCAATGTTTAGTTTTCTTGGTTAAGGCTGCTTCTTAGAAACTATAAGCATGATAAGCAATACTAGGTCAACTGTATTTAGTATATTGAATGATTGTAAGGTGTACATGTATTTCTTGTCCGGTTTATATGACCTTGAATTCATTTTCTTGGATCATGTTGAGTTTATGTGATAGTTGTAGTAAAGCTTTATATTTAGGACTATCAACATGATATCAATGATTAGTAAAGAAGGCGCAACATTTCAGCGTGTGCACTCTTGTTTATACATTATACACCACATTTACTGTTTTTAACCTGATTTTATGGATCACTGAACATAGAAATGTCATAATGTGAAATTATAGTACATTCTTAGGTTAAAGTTTTAGGTTAAGGTACATAGCTTACCAGAAGTTGAATTTCATACACATGTTCATTGTGTGGTGAACTTTTAAATTCAGTGCTAACCTAAGATTTTGAGCCTGATTACATGATTGACTAGACATTGACACATGCTAGTGTTTGCCAGGCATGGTGTCCTGTACTAAGAATTTTAATAGTACTCGCTGAGTATGGAGTTTTTGTGAAAGTTTAATATTAGTGAGATTTTTGCATGACATCCTGTCAACTGCTTGTTGATCATGTTTATACATGTCTTAAAATTAATATCTGACACATTGGTGTTTTGTGAACTTGGAAATAAGTTATTTGATAGAATAATAATGTTTTGAGATTATCAAAATAAAAAATATCCCATTTTTACTATTAATAATTAAGTATTAACAAAAAGAAGATTTAGGATATATGTATAACCATATATAAAAATGAGACAGCAACCGAACAACACAAAAATAAGAAAAAAAAACAATATAATTTTTTGTTTCAATGTTATAATTTCCAACATGTCAAAAGAGTTCAAGGTATTTTCTCTCATTGAAATAAAAAACAAGTGGAACTCTTTCAGAACTTCAGAAGTTTAAAGAAGTGCTGTTTCTGTTGTTGGCGTTTTGCATAATATATTGCAAATTCTTGTGAAAAATGGAATGTTATTGTAATTGCCTAAAGTTTTAACATTGATCTATATATATATATATATAACTGGGGAAAATACCCAAATGTTATAAAGAAGAATACATAAATTGATTGTTATATAATATTAGAATAGGAAGATGTGGTATATTGCTAATTTGACAACTCTCCACCAGAGACCAAAGGATATAGGAGATTAGCAACTGATGACACTGGACAACCTTCAACAATCAGTAAAATCCATACCGCAATGCGCCATAGCTATTTTTATTGAAAATCATATGTTATTGCTACATGTATGCAAACAATTTTTTATAATCCATAACTTCAAATTTTTATTGGTTCTTTTTCAGAAGGATTGAAATTCATCACTAAGAATAAAAGGAGAAAACACAGAAACAAGACCAGAATAAATTCAAAGACAATATGGACAAAAGTCAGATCAGTTATTATTTTCATCACTCAGTCAATGAATCGAAGTTCTATTAAATATCTAAAGATATTAAAACAATATTAATGACAATGTTCTGTGCTGAATGGCCAAAAAGTGGACTATACATTACGATCACACAATGCTGGATGATAAGAAACTATTAATTTTTTGGGTGGAGGGATATCCTGAAAAAAAATTAGATTTATGTGAAAAGCCACTAGTATGTCAAGCCTAATAATAGAGTTTTCATTGATTCCAAATGGGAAAAAATTGTGTTTCAAAAAAGTATTCTAGAATTCATAAATAAACATATATTGATACTAACATTATCTACTTTGTTGTTTAAAAGTTTAGTTTTGAACAGTTATAGAACAATATAATTGCATTAACATTTCAAAGGAAAAAAAGATATTCAACTAAAAAGATTCATCTTAAAACAATTTACTACCAAACAGAATTCATTGTAACATACACATTACTGTATATTTATAATTTGAATCCCATAGGATTTATTTTGTCCCACGGGATATTAAAAATCCCATGGGATAATTATAGTCCCATGGGATTTTTTTTGTCCCATGGGACAACAAATATCCCATGGGACTACAATTATCCCATGGGACCCAAAAAAATCCTATGGGATTTAACCAAAATCCCATGGGATAATGGTCAATCCCATGGGATTTGCCTTATCCCATGGGATATTGAAAATCCCATGTTTTTCTAAATCAAATTACAAAATATATATAATAATAACAGCAGAAAAGCAATGAATTTATTGAATCCCATGTAATTCCGCACATTTTGGTTATATACACGACACTGTAGCTCTAAGGAGAGGCGGCGGCGGATTTGCAAATGAGTGTTTTGCAAATTAAAAGTGTCCAGTGTTTATTGCCAAATATAGTCAAGACAGACAAAAAAGTTTGAAAGGTTACATGTTAAAATAGAGAATGGAAATGGGGAATGTTTCAAAGAGACAACAACCCGACTAAAGAGTAAACAAAACAGCCGAAGGCCACCAATGGGTCTTCAACCCAGCGAGAAAATCCCGCACCCGAAGGCGCACTTCAGCTGGCCCTTTAACAAAAATGTTTACTAGTTCAGTGAAAATGGAAGTCACACTGAACTCCTAACCAAATAAATGAAATAAAATTAAAAAAACATACAAAATGAAGACTAACAAAGGCCAGAGCCAGAGGCTCCTGACCTGGGACAGAGCAAAAAATGCGGCGGGGTTAAACATGTTTAGTGAGATCTCAACCCTCCCCCTATACCTCTAGCCTATGTAGATTAAACAAACACACAGCAATACACCGCTTCATATTGTGCCAAAGTCGGGCTGGGGAGGGTGCATGTTATACTGATTTAACCCACTGGATTGTGTGCCTGCACCAAGTCTAGCCAGGGAGGGATTGCATGTTAAACTGGATTAGCCCCACTAAATTTTGAGCTAAACGTCCGGCTATCCGGGTTTTGTGTTGTTCATTGTTGATTAAACGTCTATTTTACTATTTATGGACAGGACTCGATGGTCTTTGTTGTTGTGGTCTCTTAATTTTCCTACCTTTTATCTTTTTATGTATTATTGTCGTATAACAGATCTAAAGCCGTTTAATTACGAAACTATCTGCAATATATTTAATAGTCCTAAACATGCATGACAAATTTGACACTAGACGTTACGCAAACAAAAAACAATACACCAAATTGAATGTATCTAAAGTCACAATTGATACAACTTTATATAGAAATAAGGAGATGTGGTATGATTGCTAATAAGACAACTATCCACCAAAGTTCAAATGAAGTGGATGTAAGCAATTATAGGCAACCGTGCGGCCTTCAACAATGAGAAAAACCCATACCGTATAGTCGGCTACAACAGTCCCCGACATGAAAAATATGAAACAATTCAATTGAGAAAACCAACGGTCTAATCTACAACAAAAAAATTAACGAAAAACAAAGTTTCTGCTCTTTGGTCGGGTTGTTGTCTCATTGATACATTCCCCGTTTCAATTCCAATTTTATTATAGATTTAACTGCATATAAAAATAAGAATATGTGGTGTGATAGACAATCAGACAAATCCCTTCCAATGGTCAACAGTCGTTAGCAATATAGGTCACCGTACGACCTTCAACAATAAGCAAAACACACACTGTATAGCATGAAAGCTTCAAATGGCCTTGTCATGACAAACACGAAAGTTGAGTGGATGCAGAACAGAGCGAGTGAAAAAAACACGGATACCGCATGGAAACTGGCAAATGGTCCGCAATGTTACTTTGGTCAACTCACTAACTTGAAATTAAAGACCTGGCGAATTTAAGTCCTTATCTATGGCTGAGATGTATGTTTTAAAAAAAAAAAGGAAAATCAAGATTTGTTTGAACATTTTTATAATGCAAGTCGTGGTTTTAAATTATTCGCGAGTAAGCTTAAGGAGTCAATAACAAATAATCACTCCCAGAAAGACGGGAAAATCAATTAACAAAAGAAAACATGAATATACGAACTACAGTGCACAGTATATTATATACATATCTTATTTGCGATCATAAAAAGTACGAAGTCGTCCATTACTATGTAAATTGGGTCGATTAAAAAAAAAAGCTGAATATGTTTCTGTTACCAAGGGTTTTTCACAAGTATAGTAGTTAGCAGAAAAGTTCACCAAACTATACATTTTACCTATTCAAAAACGTAAATGCAAATTTCACAAGGCTTGATCCAAATAGCTTTTTACTGTCTAATAACTTGCAAGTACGAAAAAGTATATTTTGTCTATATGTGTTGTGTTTGCACACTTTTTAAAGTTGACCATGCATTCCTTCTAAAATAAAATTTTGACCAGATAAAAGTTAAAAGATGACATAATTGGACAACCGCAATTGTTAAATCGCTTTGACGTCCGAAAAAAGATAACAATCAACACATGAATTGTAACTTTTAAAGCCAGTTAAATCCCTTTTTTTGCTGAAAGAGAATGCGATATCATAAAAGTTGATTATCAAAACACAACAAAAACACAAGTAAAGAACGTTTAAGTATTCAATATAAATCAAAACACAAAAGTTTTTCGAATTATTTTATTTAGGCGTTGAGACCCTTTGGTGACCCCACAGTTTAAATGTCTAGAATAAATACGTCGTGAATAGTGGGCGTTACAGACCCTGACCCAGTCAATGGGATATTTTAGCGCGCCAATCAATGGTCTCGTCTACGCTGTTATGCACATGATTCTATTAATAGATTTCATCGAAGAAATTGTATATTTTAATATAAAATATCCCTAAACAATTCCTGGAGTAAGTTCGGTATGGCCCCGAGTATTTAGTTTATAAGATAAAAAATGACTTTAGTTGACGAAAAGACACGTGAGAAACTTATATATTAATGTTGTTGTCGAAGTTTTATTTCAAAGCTTTAATTTTTACATTCCCAATAGGTCAAAATTAAAGATTTTTACGAAATTTAACAAGGTCGTCCGGATTTCAACCAAATTCAGGCATAGGAAATAGAAAGCGCAGGCGTCAATAAACTACATATTCAAATCAGATATGTAAAATGTCATAACAAACACATAATGTTAAAAGATCTTTTTTGTCAACGCATGCGCTCTTTATTTCCTGATAAAAAAAAATTAAATGGAAATTTACCCGCTTTCATTGAATTTTCGCGGAAAATCAAAAAGAGTGCTATTTGTGACGTCATAAATATAACGCAAGTACGTAAAATTTTAACAAAAAACACTGTTTCATATTTGTTTTTCGTTCATTATACATAAATTAGGCAGTTAGTTTTCTCGTTAAAACTGGATTACATTTGTCATTTCGGGGCCTTTTATAGCTGACTATGCGCTATGGGCTTTGCTCATTATTGAAGGCTGTACAGTGACCTTTAGTTGTTAATTTCTGTGTCATTTGGTCTATTGTGGAGAATTCTCTCATTGGCAATCATACCACATCTTCTTTTTACATTTCCTATTTAGCCATTGTATAAGATATGATTCATCATGATATTGGCGGGTCAATAAATCCAAATTTGAAAATAGAAATAGAGGCCATTTTAGGGCATTATCGAGCTTTTTGTGTTTTATAAACGTTCCAATGCCACACAATTTCTTAATAGCGGCAGTGGAAACAATCATGAATGGCACAATTAAAAGAAGGTTCTGTCTTTCTTGTATTAGATACTTCGAACTAAACTATTTACGTTCGAGTTGAAAAAAAAATGTTAACAGTTTGCAGGATCACAGCATACGGATGACGACTTTGAGTTGCACCGTGTTAGCTGTTATTATTAGTGATGTGTGCTTAGCGTAAATGAATTAGATATTACTACAAATCTTTAAAGATACAGACCGTTGGTTTTCTCAATTGTTGGTGACCTTCTGCTGTTGTCTGTTCTATGGTCGGGTTGTTGTCTCTTTGACACATTCCCCATTTCCATTCTCAATTTTATACCATAAGAAAAAGAAATCTTATAACTTAAAATCTCCAAACTGAGCTATACCGAATGTGTCCGCAAAATATAAAGCGTCTTTTATTATGCATGCATCACCAGGCAAGAAAATTTCAGACTGGTAACGATCGGGAATAAATCACAATTGATAAATTTGCAGACCAAGCTAGGAAATCAATCCCAGGTACATACGTTGAAATTTTCACCATCTAGTTGGGTACTACCCCGTATGACATATATCAATGCGCACACATTCAGTGTAACTCCATTTAAGACCCCCGAGACCCCCTCTCACTTCAAACATTCGCAAATGCATTTCTAAAGCGAGTCGAACTCACAAGTCGAAAACAAACAGACTCTTGATGCCCTAATTATCTCGCATGCCAAGCTTATGTTTGCCTCTAAAGTGAAAGCAGGTCTTGCATGTGGTTATATATATAAAATGAACAAATGATATTGAAAGTACTACAACTTGTATATGATAATATATAAATAAAACAAGTCTTATTTTCCAATTTTTTTAAACAAAATTTTGTAGAAAAAATGGTGGTGGTCAATAAAAAAATGTCTGTCTTTTTAAGATATCACACGCTTTAATCAATTAAAGTAAATCAATGGCAACAGATGTTTTATTTGCTGATGGTCAATTTAAATAGAAGATAAGATGATGTGGTATGATTGCCAATGATACAACTATCAACAAGAGACCAAAAGACAAACGGCTTTCAACGATGAACAAACACTATACAGTCTTCTCTGCTCACACACTGCTTTCACGATCAGAATAACGCGTTGTTTGATCTTTCATGGCCAATATTGACTAAAAAATCAGCAAAATCCTTCTTTTAAAAAATAATTTTAACCTTTTCAAGTAAAACACTACTGTCATTTTATCTGACAAACACAAGATTAAGTTTCAAATATATCATAATTTATTTGATAAATCCAAAACGTCTGTTTTCTATAATGATTCGTAAAAGGTTAAGTTTCGCCTTTTGTGTTTTCTTAAAAAGTACTGCATTTGTTTTTTTTCTTCAGTACACGTAAAAGGAAGTTGAACCATTTTGACAGACATATCTCTTTTTTTCGGATTTTTTCCGCCTTTTGATAATGCAGCAGATCTTTTCACATATTTTGCAGTTGAATTGTATTGAATTGCTTTCACAATCCGATTGCAATGCTTGACCACCGTAGCTTATTCTTTCAGGATCCGATCGCAATGCTTGACCACCGTCGCTTATTCTTTCAGGATCCGATCGCAATACTTGACCACTGTAGCTTATTCTTTCAGGATCCGATCGCAATGCTTGACCACCGTAGATTATTCTTTCAGGATCCGATCGCGATACTTGACCACAGCGTAGCTTATTCTTTCACGATCCGATCGCAATACTTGACCACCGTAGCTTATTCTTTCACGCTCCGATCGCAATGCTTGACCACCGTAGCTTATTCTTACACTGTTTTGTTATATTATTAATGTTTTAGTTATTTCTAACTATATATGTATTGAGTCAGGCAAAGTATTTCCATTTCTCTTATGTTTGTTCTGTCCCTGTGGAACCTTAAATTAATAAAATGCAATACAAATAAATTTGCTAGTATGCATTCTTATTTTCATTCAATACAGTGTAGTCTTTTTCATTATATTAAAAGTATGCTTTAAAAGAACATAGTATAATAAGTAATTTTATTTGTACATAGAATTGAAAGCCAACAAAGAAACACAAATGCTTGTAAGTGACACCGAATATGTATGCGTCAACATATTTATTTGTACCATTTCTATTCTGCTTTATGTCTGTAATAGCAAAGCAGTAATTACATTCAACACGAACCTTCACATATATACACGCAAATGTGTTTGTTTCAAATTAAAAAACACTGAGAACAGATTAAAATAAAAGTAATGATGATTGTTTTATACTTGAACAATACTAAGTGTCAGTTATGTAGTCGCATTGTATTGTAGTCTGCAAGGACGTCTGAACATCTGGCCTTCCTCGCGAATCCATTTATTGCTAACTGAAATTGAAAACATTGTTCTTTAATTAAAACACTTTAATACATTTTATGACAGAAAAGTACGAATAAATGTCTCGTAATTACGAGATAACTATCGCGTAATTACGAGATAATCATTTTTTTACTCGTAATTACGAGATAATCATTTGTTAACTCGTAATTACGAGAAAACTATCGCGTAATTACGAGATAATTATCGCGTAATTACGAGAAAACTATCGCGTAATTACGAGAAAACTTTCTCGTAATTACGAGATAATCATCGCGTAATTACGAGAAAACTATCGCGTAATTACGAGATAAGAAGTTTTTTATCTCGTAAATACGAGATAATTATCGCGTAATCATGAGAAAACTATCTCGTAATTACGAGATAATCATTTGTTTTTTATCTCGTAATTACGAGATAATCATCGCGTAATTACGAGAAAACTATCGCGTTATTACGAGATGAAATAAAATGCTTCGCTGAGCGCAGCTGGATACGCCCGCAGAGGTCCAACCCTGAACAGTTGGGGCAAAAATGGACACAATATTCAAGCTTGATACAGGTCTGAATTTGGATTGTAATTAAATATTTGACATATTATAGGTTTCTGAATAAATGTAGTCAAAGAACTTGAAATTGGTTATATGAATTGAATTTATATTCAATTAAAGATTTCTTGCTGTTGTGCAATACACTGTGCTGTTGCGCAATACTTAGTAAATCTGTTGTCAGACTATAAACAAATAAAGTTCAATTAATTCTTAATGTCATATTAGAAATTAATGAAAATGTAAAGGGAGCTTACATCAATAGATATAAACTATTCACCAAAGTTTCATGAGAATTGCTGACAGCATTTTTGAGTTATTGTCCGAAAACTGGAAAATCACCCCTTTTTTGATGAATAAAACCCAATAACTCAGAAATGATAAATGAAAAATTTATAAAATTCTAAACAGAGCTTATATCAATAGATATAAACAATTCACCAAAGTTTTATAAGAACTGCTGAGAGCATTTTTTATTTTTTGTCCGAAAACTGGAAAAGCCCCCTTTTTTTATGAATAAAACCCCATAACTCGGAAACGTAAAATCTAAAATTAATAAAAAACGAAATGGAGCTCCCGTCAATAGACATATCAATTCACCAAATTTTTATGCAAATTAATTAAAGCGTTTTTGAGTTAATGTCCGACATGTTGGCGACGGACGGACAGACGGACAGACGGACAACGGTATACCATAATACGTCCCGTAAACGGGCGTATAAAAATGATTATCTCGTAATTACGAGATAAAAAAATGATTATCTCGTAATTACGCGATAGTTTTCTCGTAATTAATCTCGTAATTACGCGATATTTTATTTTTTTGTGACCCTAATAGGCTTTCGTAGAAAAGTGTGGATTGAACATACGTACTGTGCAAGGGTCTCTAAAAACACCTCAAAGGACCTTCTTTGTGCACAACGGAGCACAACGGACCACAAAGGAGTGTAATAAAAGCACAAAGGACCTTTAACTGGATATTTTGCAAGAAAACACTGTAATTTCTGAAGAAAAATTTACAAAAAAATATTTTAAAAATATGAAAATTGCGGTTATATAATGTTCGACATGGTGTATTCATCGGTACCTGATCGGAACTGATTTTATATCCGGTTTATGTCATAGCTTATGTTTGTTAATTTATATATATATATATATATATATATATATATATATATATAGTAATTGAATAATCAGTAAATCAGAAATGTCAATATACACTTTCTTTTATCAAAATTTATACTGAACAAAAACAAAAATATCTATCAAAATTTCTTACTATATGAATGTGAAGAAAATGTTTCGCAAAAAGGATCGGTAGGTCCATAGCAGTAATTCTCAAGCTATGAAATTGGCATGCATTTTTTTACTCTGTTTTTCAGAAATGTCAATATGTACTATGTTGTATCAAATTTTATTCTCGACAAAAACAAAGTATCTACCGAAATTTTCTTACTTGACGAATCGTAAACGCTATGAGGAACGCAAAGTACACACGGCGCAATAAAGAATGGACTGCACATACTGTCTTTTGTATTAAAATGATAACGGAAAAAATACAATTTGAAATGAAAATTGGATATAAAAAAAATGATTATTTTAACAAGTACTTTATGAAATTTACTTTCTGTTATTTGTGTCTTGACATCTTTCACACATAAATAAATAACCAAGTAAATATATAGATTGACAAAATCATAACTCATTTCGAAATGATAACCGTCGCAATTAAAAAAGTATTTTTTTCTATAGAAGAACTCTCTCATTTTATATTTCTAATAACATTTTGAACACGGTTTCCTAGATCTTCAACTTACCGATTTAACGCAAGTATTGAATAAAAATAAATATTTCTTTCGTATGAAACGACTTTTCCCCCCATTATATACACAATTTCATATCCTGTGTGCTCTTATAATACTCCTTTGTGGTCCTTTGTGCTACATTGTGCTCCTTTGTGCAAATAGGAGGTCTTTCGTGGTGTTTTTAGAGACAGCGGGAGCGAACACAGTGAAGTTATTGTACACGGAAGCGAACACAGTGAAGAAATTGTATACTGGAGCAAACACAGTGAAGTGATTGTACACGGGAGCGAACATAGGTCAAAACTTGTACACGGGAACGAATACAAAGAAGGAACTGTACACGCAAGCAAACACAGTGAAGTCAGTGTACACAGGAGCGAACACAGTGAACTTATTTATTGTATACTGGAGCGAACACATCGATGTAATTGTATACTGGAGCAAACACAGTGAAGTGATTGTAAACAGGAGCGAACACAGTGAAGTAACTATACACAGGAGTGAACAGTGAAGTAATTGTATACTGGAGCGAACACAGTAAAGTAATTGTACACGGGAACGAACACAGTGACGTACTTGTACACGGGAGCGATTACAAAGAAGGAATTGTACATGGGAGCGAACACAGTGAATGTAATTGTACACGGGAACGAACACAGCGAAAAAACTTGTACACGGGAGCTAACAGTGAAGTAATTGTAGTGTGGAGCGAACAAATCGAAGCAATTGTATACTGGAGCAAACTCAGTGAAGTGATTGTAAACAGGAGAGAACACAGCGAAGTAACTATACAGGAGCGAGCAGTGAAGTAATTGTATACTGGAGCGAACACAGTGAAGTAATTGTACAATGGAGTAGACACATCGAAGTAATTGTATACTGGGGCAAACACAGTTAAGTTATTGTACACAGGAGCGAACACAGTGAAGTAACTATACACATGAGCGAACAGTGAAGTAATTGTATACTGGAGCGAACACAGTGAAGTAATTGTACACAGGAAAGGACACAGTGAAGTACTTGTACACGGGAGCGAACACATTGAAGTACTTGTACACTGGAGCGAACACAGTGACGTTATGGTACACAGGAGCGAACACAGTGAAGTAATGATACACGGGAGCAAACACAGTGACGTAATTGCATACGGGAGCGAAAAGAGCGAAGAAATTGTGCACGGGAGCAACACAGTGATGTAATTGTACACGGGAACGAACACAGCGAAAAACTTGTACACGGGAGCTAACAGTGAAGTAATTGTAGTGTGGAGCGAACATATCGAAGCAATTGTATACTGGAGCAAACTCAGTGAAGTGATTGTAAACAGGAGAGAACACAGCGAAGTAACTATACAGGAGCGAGCAGTGAAGTAATTGTATACTGGAGCGAACACAGTGAAGTAATTGTACAATGGAGCAGACACATCGAAGTAATTGTATACTGGGGCAAACACAGTTAAGTTATTGTACACAGGAGCGAACACAGTGACGTTATGGTACACAGGAGCGAACACAGTGAAGTAATGATACACGGGAGCAAACACAGTGACATACTTGCATATGGGAGCGAAAAGAGCGAAGAAATTGTGCACGGGAGCAACACAGTGATGTAATTGTACACGGGAACGAACACAGCGAAAAACTTGTACACGGGAGCTAACAGTGAAGTAATTGTAGTGTGGAGCGAACATATCGAAGCAATTGTATACTGGAGCAAACTCAGTGAAGTGATTGTAAACAGGAGAGAACACAGCGAATTAACTATACAGGAGCGAGCAGTGAAGTAATTGTATACTGGAGCGAACACAGTGAAGTAACTGTACACTGGAGCAGACACATCGAAGTAATTGTATACTGGGGCAAACACAGTTAAGTGATTGTACACAGGAGCGAACACAGTGAAGTAACTATACACAGGAGCTAACAGTGAAGTAATTGTAGTGTGGAGCGAACATATCGAAGCAATTGTATACTGGAGCAAACTCAGTGAAGTGATTGTAAACAGGAGAGAACACAGCGAAGTAACTATACAGGAACGAGCAGTGAAGTAATTGTATACTGGAGCGAACACAGTGAAGTAACTGTACACTGGAGCAGACACATCGAAGTAATTGTATACTGGGGCAAACACAGTTAAGTGATTGTACACAGGAGCGAACACAGTGAAGTAACTATACACAGGAGTGAACAGTGAAGTAATTGTATACTGGAGCGAAAACAGTGAAGTAATTGTACACAGGAAAGGACACAGTGAAGTACTTGTACACGGGAGCGAACACATTGAAGTACTTGTACACTGGAGCGAACACAGTGACGTTATGGTACACAGGAGCGAAAACAGTGAAGTAATGATACACGGGAGCAAACACAGTGACGTACTTGCATACGGGAGCGAAAAGAGCGAAGAAATTGTGAACGGGAGCAACACAGTGATGTAATTGAACACGGGAGCGAACACAGTGAAATACTTGTACACAGGAGTGAACACAGTGAAGTGATTATTAGATGGTACACTATACTAGTCGTGAATTATATTTTATAGAGTGAAAAAAAGCCTTTCCAATATACATACTCCATTTAGATCCAAGTAATACTGGGCATCCTCCGTGCAGCAATCGTGTGTCTATTTCTCCATTTGGAAGAAGATTATACCAAAATGCAGCAGCTCCCTTAAGTAAAGTAAACAAGTTTTATTTACCTTCATCCTTTCATTTATTTTCTTTAAATCTTGATATAGCGGAGCATATTGTTTTGGCTCGGTACTTATACATTCCGCCATTATGTATTTTTGTATTCTTGTCTTTCATTTTTGCTTATGTGCTTTGTCTATATGTCATTTTGTTTTTCTTTGTTGACATATTTGTTTGTTTTTATAGTGATTAAGAATATAACACAATGTTGTCTGCTGTACTCCTATTTTTGACATTTTTACGTATTATGTCTGTTTGTTTTGTTCACACATTGCTGTCAATATAATGGAATTTTATGCAACTGTCATACAAGTGAGAGGTTTAGCTAGCTATAAAACCAGGTTTAATCCACCATTTAAACATAGGAAAATGCCTGTTCCAAGTCAGGAATATGACAATTGCTTTCTATTCGTTTGATGTGTTTGAGCTTTTGATTTTGTCATTTGATAAGGGACTTTCCGTTTTGAATTTTCCTTGTTCGGTATTTTTGTTATTTTACTTTTCACATGGCCACTCATACCAAACAATCAAATTAAGCAGGAGTGTGTAGCTCTGGGGTGGATATGTATGGTATGTAAGTATAAAGTCTTACGAAACCGTTATGAATTTCTGGTGATTATAATGTTAAGGAAATTATTGAACCAATGCATGCATATGGGCCATATTCAAATTATGCCAATATCCAGATATAATTTAGAATAAAACAAGCTTCATCTGAACTCAACTTTAACAATACCAATGATTTTTTTTTTAAATTGAAATATACAATATTAACAAAACTTTGAAATATCATTTCAATGCAAAATTAAACTATATGTGTCGGAACAAAACGAATAGCCCCGTTCGCCAAAAAAGCTTGAAGCCATTTTTAGGAGTGGAAACTTGATAATGAAAGGATGATAATTTTCACAAAAATCAACTCGTAATTTCGGCAAAAATCAGCGGAGCGGAAACAAACATACATTCGATCTGTAACTCGTCATAGTACTCTTACATACTAAAATCAGCTCAATCCTGGTATCTATGATAAGTTTATATACTCAATTATGTGAAGGCGTTAAGAAAAAAAAAACCTACAACTGTTATTTTCATGACCAAAACCCGTAATTTCGGCAAAAATCAGAGGATTGGAACCAAATGTAAACTCGATCTGTAACTCATCCTAGTAGACTCATATAATAAAAATCAGCTTGATATGTGAAGGCGTTTTGAAAAAAAAGTCCGTATAACTGTTATTTTCACGAAATTTTAAAGGTCCGTAATTTCGGAAAAAAACCAGCGGAGCGGACCAAACGTAAACTCGACCTGTAACTCATCATAGTAGACTCGCATTTTGAGTGATCAAACATAAATTTCATGTCTCAGGTCGTTTTTTTTTCAATTTAAAGTTTCTGTATCTAAGTCCTCTTTGCATGTTTTTTTTTTTTACATATATTACGAATCCATAGTATAACCGAAAAAAAATAATTCATTCGATGATTGTGGATTGAAAAACTTTGGCTGCTAATCAACTTTCGGGTTTTTGTGCCGAAGTTTATCGATTGTGATCTTGATAAACAATTGACACAGACTCGTGGATGTTGCGGCGAACTCGTGTATAATAAGTGAGATGGTAGAGCGATATTTTTTATTTGTGTTTTATTATATTTTCCATGTTAAAACAGTTGTTCAAACATTTGATGCTATACTTTAACATCTTTCTTTCATAATCGGTAAATAATCTCTTTCTGCCACGTTTGCTAACGTTCTCACCTTCATAACATTTTTTGTAACGAGAGGTGTCTTATCGGACATTTTCACCAGAAGCAAATATTTATCTTATTTCTTTTATTTTTTCTAATTTATTTATCTAAAATGTGATGCAATGACTGATTCTCTATCATGCAGTTCTCTTCGTGTTATTAGATGATTCGGCAAAAAAAAAAAACGACTTTGAAATATTCCGTTTTCCTCAATATCTTTTTATTTGACTGATAAACCATTGGTTTGATTTGATAATAAAGAAACACAGACATCACTTGACAATGAGAATAATTTTTCCTGTGATATAAAGAACGTAATATTAATCAGAGCCTTTCGATTGTACAATGTACTTACTAGTATGTTAAACAAACGCGTAATGTACTACTACTGACAATTAATTCACAATTCAAAACAATGCGGGTTTTTTATTTTAATTATAGGGCCAACTATCATGATAACCATTCGTCTATTGACCAGATATCAACAACTCTTGCCAACCTAAACTCTTTTTTCAAAATCAACCTGCTGAAACGTTTGAAAAATACGACATACATGAAATGCGTTGCTTTTTATATACCTGATACATGAGAAAAATGTGAGAATATTTGACACGGCAATGTTTTTTTCCGTTGTTTAGATCTAAGTCGAATGTGGTAAGTATTCAGTTTGCGTCAATATTTCAATTCATACTCAAAATTAACTGTGTCTGTTTCAGAATCATTTTTTTAGTGTATTTTTGGTTGTGCAAAATATTTGTCTTGCTTTAATATATAATTTATCAAATGGTACTTTTTCAACAGGGATTCTTGTGTTTAATTCTGAAAAAATGGTAGCTCCTCCTTCTCTCACGTCATTCATCTGAAAGATAAAAAAAAACCCGCTTAGGTCAAGCTGACGATCGACGGAGGAAAAGCTGTTCATCATACATTGTTGTTGTCCCGTACAAGTACAACTAAATCTTCGAATTAACAACGAACACTAAAATTAATTGAAAATAGTCCTTAAGGAGTCAGCCTATCGTTAAAGGGTACAACTCCTTAAGGAGTCAGCTAATTGTTCAAGGGTATATCTCCTTATGGAGTTAGCCAATTGTTTAATGGAATTAATCCTTAAGGAGTCGACCAATTAATTGAGGGTATACCTCCTTAAGGAGTCAATCGGTTATCTAGCATCTAAGTTTGTAGTTCTGACTTTTTGCGTGAACCCCCTGAGGGGTTCACGCTTATATATTGGCGAGTTTTGGAAGTGTCTATGGGTCACTAGATATCCTCGGAATCACGATTCTCGGAATGTTTCGAAAATTTTCCATTATTTATACAGGTAGTTATTTATGTCTTTGATACGGCCCCTCTATGGATAGGCTACCACGTGACATTGTATATTTCAACAATCCGGCAAAGTTCATTTGTAGATTTGAAAGTAAAACAATAAAGACTAGGTTGCATTCTAAAATTCAATATATGTTAGAACCTATTTGCATTTTGACAAAACATATATGTTTTAATAATGTGAATGTTTATTAAATATCAAGTATAATAATAACGCAATTATATAATGCATGCTTTGAGACGGTCCCTCTACGCGTTATGTGTGAAGTTTTTAATAAACCTGGGAATTGTTTATCGATATACAATGACCCAGAATAAATTGATTATTTCTGAATGTTTATCATTTGATATTTAGTATTTCAATCATAGCATGAGAAAATGTCGGAAAGCATGAAGAAAATAAAGAAAACGATATTTCTGTTAAAAATATTTATCTAAGGTCGGAAAAACAGTGGTCGGTAAGCAGAAAGATAATCAAACAAAAGAATTCTTCTATAAAAAAATATCTAATTTCATTAATAGATACTACCAGACTAAGAGAATATTCATTGTTAAGGTAAAACTGCGACTGAATTTATCCCTTATAATTATGGAATAAAATTAATATTGTAATGTATACGTGCATTATGTCTTTTATGAAAATTATTTATGACGTATGAGCACCAATGAGCAGGGGTGCGTACCCAAAGTTAGCTAAATATCTAAATGTTAAACGGTCGTGAATGAAAAAAATACTTGCGTGGTTTCAATTCACAAGGATTTTAAATCCTTGCATCTCATACATACAAAAATGTTATTAATATTTTACAATAGTCATAACAAAATTAATTACTATCATAATGTTAATTATTTTATACTGTTTAGTATGGATTTATAAGTCTCTGCTTATATTTTGTATAGCAATTTATTATACCTCAGTTATCATTTTCTATATAAAATAAGTACACAATATTTTGACTATTTTTTTCAAATTGGAAGCGTTGAACTATTTGACCGGTCAATAGTTTCCAACTATTGGACCTCGATGAAACTATCTGACCGCAAGCGTCAATGTATTTCGCGGAATTTCAAATGCAGCTACGGGATTGGAGGATTTTGAAAATACCGCGGAAGTAACGACGTCGCGTTTTACCTATTTTATCTAGGGTTGACGTCAGTGCAAGACGTAGCCTTAGCATTTTAGAATATTTATGAAGTAAACGTTATGGTTGGGTTTCTGCCTTTTATATTACGATAGTTTATCTATCACCGCCGTTTATTGTCTGTTGTCTTTTTCGATATAATAAAACACCTACTGACTGATATTCGTGGAATAGTAAGTTTATTGTCCCCTCGGATACAAATATTGCCCTCGGCTACGCCTCAGGACAATAGTTGCACCTCGGGGGACAATAAACTTACTATTCCACTCATACCCAGTCAATAAGTATATAATATTCATATGGTGGAATGTTAGACTTTAAAAAGAGATTCATTTGATAAATAAAATGTCCATCCGTAAATACTTGACATTTGTGTTTATTGATATTATATTCAAGCTATTTTCGGGGAAAAGTTTACTAACAGGAATGTAAGTTTATTATAAAATTTCAATTCTTTTTTTTTTCTTTTATTATTTCAACCTCATAGCATCTAAAAATTTGTACCATATATGGTACGGTTTTGAAAATTGTATTCATTGTGTTGACCAGCTATCCTACACGTCTTGATTCATTTACATTATACATCATCCTGTTCGTACGCACACAACAATTCCGGATAAAATGTCAATGAATCCGGAGTAAAAATACTTGAGGTAGGTAGTTTGACATCCGAATTCAATTATTAGATTACTATATGTGATGACGCAAAAGCATATTCTTATCCAGAGTATCAGTGCTTATGCTTTCTATTTATTTCTTGCGCATAAATACCATGATTTTTCGCTTTTCTTATCTAAATTCAGGACGCGGCAGCACGAGCTTGACATTTGACTTTCAAGCACGGTCATCATTGCTAACGGTATTCTGACCTCTAGCTGTTTCTCTTTTGTTTTCTTTTTTGAGTCACTGTACTTTTAGAAACTTTGACATTTTCAAAACGCCAAATATTTTCTACCCAAAAGAATAGATTACTTAACTTCGTACTTTATTTGGCCTTTTTAACTATTTTCATTCGAGCGTCACTGATGATTCTTTGTAGACTTAACTCGCGTTTGGTGTACAACATGTGAATCCTGGTATCTTTTTATATCTACATGTCTCTTTATATAAATTGGTTCTTTTGAGAGTATCTTCAGGTATTCATAAAACTTCTGAAAATAAGATATTGTTCAAAACCAAGTTTCCCTGTAGAATATTTGGATTGATTTAAGTAAAATCAGGAATTCCTTAAAATTTGAGATGTTTTATGAGACCAGTCTTATTAAAATCAAACCTCTCAGCGCTAGATGTAGATAGAAAAATAGTTTTAATCAGACTGTTATGAGACCAAAATAAGTCTCTATATAAGAGGTCCAAATGAAGCTGGTGTGGTAATCTCAAGAAAAATATACGAAACCTTCTTATAAGTTGCATGCCACAGGGTTTCCCTTCACATGGAAAATGGACTTTGAATTTATCTATACAACATGTACCATGAGTACAGACAACTTTAATAACGAGTTGAGAATATGAAGGCATTCATGCAGGAAACCTAATATAAAGATACATGTATGATAGATAAAATAAATGGATCCAGATTATAAAGCAAATGGAGTGCTTAAATTTATATTGCGATTGGTTTGTGCAATTTGCATTATACATCCGGTTTGTAGAAACTGGGATTTACAATAGGATTATGAAAAAATGATGTACAATCCCAAGTATAATTGAAATAGTCGAGCTTAAAATGTATATTCAAATAGTAGCTGTATAAACACTTTTCTATTCACAACTATCCGGCACTGCTTTCAACTGACTTGTGCAAGAATGTACACACTATTACATATTTTAATAAAGGTAGTTTAACTTCATCATAATCATCTTCTATTCACAGTCAATTATTTCGATTCAAAATCAAACAAAAAAATCAGCAACAATCTTTTGGTGACCAGTCAGCGGTCTTAGGTTCACGTATTGCTTTTCTTTTTTTTTAAAGAAAGCAACTTGTTTTGTTGTTTACAGTTTCTTCCTTTCTAATATAATTAGTTATATAGGTCACTAGTACACTGTGTAACGAATTTATCTTACCGACTATCTTAACATGTGGCATTTAGTAGAGTGGCCTAAAGGGACGTAACACCACTACTAACCGTGTATTAAAATAAGCCTCGCCTGCTAATATAAATACGAAGATGTGGTTTGAGTGCCAATGAGACAACCCTCCACCCAAGTCACAATGTGTAAAAAGTAAACAATTATAGGTCAAATGACGGCCTTCAACACGAAGCCTTGGCTCACACTAAACAGCAAGCTATAAAGCCCCCCAAAATAACTAGTGTAAAACAATTCAAACAGGAAAACCAACGGTGTAATCTATATAAAAAACGAGAAGCGAGAAACACTTATGAACCACACCAACAAACGACAACCACTGAACAACGGGCTCCTGACTTAACCCCATATGAAATATACACGGTCTCCATGCGGTCGCTTTCAACCAATCATATTTCTGGAAATGTATAGGAGTTAAGATAATATAAGATAAAGTTTAATATGAAAGATGATAGGCAAAAACATGAAAATTGCCAATAATCGTCATTAAAAGGCAATAACTCCTCGAGGATTCATCTGATTATTTTGGTGAAATAGAAAGTTTGTAGATCTTGACATTCTTGACAAGGACAGTGCATTTTGAATGAAAGCGGATGATTGCAGTACGAAATTACTACGAAATACAATGTATTATATTCTATACTGAAACTGTTGCGAAAATTGCATTGACCCTGTATTCTTTTGTGATATACAGTTGATCGTATATCGCCTTGTTTTTAACGTTGATAATGTGTTTCAGTATAGTTTTATTTCTGACGCCTATAAAGAATAAAGGTTCGTGGAAATTTTACATCGGACGTCCGCTTTAAATTCAAAACACCAAACCTATTTCATTTGGAACAATTGTAAGTGTTAAAAGTGTAAAGAGATCAACCATAAATTGTCTCGAAATATAAATTGTATTTGTACAAGGATCGAAACATGATAGAAATGCTTTACCTGTTTCTGGGCCTTGTTCAAAGTTTCATGTTTTGAGACAATGTATAAAAGTATAAAAAAAAAAAAAAAAAAAAAAAAACGAACGCCATGGTGACTTCAAAAAGGGAAAGTCAATTAAAACGGTCAAAATCAAACACTAAACTCTATCAACTAACGGAACAAATGAAAAACAACTGTAATATTCCTGACTTGGTACAGGCAATTTCCCTAAGAAAATGGAGGGTTAAACCTGGTTTTATAGCTATCTAAACATCGTTCTTGTATGTTGTTTATTGTTCCGTTATATTGACAAAATTGGGTGAGCAACCCAAACAGATATAATAGGTTAATATTGACACCGATTTTGATCCAGCAGCCAAAACTGTGTAAACATACACTACAGACATACAACACAACTGGCTTACAGATTTAAACATACATACAAATAAATCTAACAAAGACGCCGACAAAAAAGTTCTTGTAGTTGAAAGTAAATTTGACAAAGACACCAACAACAAATTTGTATAGTTATTCTATATTTAATGTGTTGTCTCATTGACATCCAATCTATATCATTATTCTATCATTATTTGAATACCTGTTGTATATATGGTTCCTCACTGTATATCTAAGTGCATGCAGTCAATATGCAAATAAACTTGATAAAATCAATACAACATATTTATTACTTAAAAAAGTAAAACTGTATACATTTATTTATTGATTAATCAATAAGTGCCTTTTTAATGTCCAGCGGCGAACATCGTTGCATCTTATTGTTTTTTTTATATTGTTATGTCTTTCGCTCTGTCGGTGTTGGTTTCTTTTCTTCATTAACATTTTTGATAATTAAACAATGTTACCCAAGACTAAAATATCAAGTAGTACACCTCCAAAGGATTTAAAGACGCCACAAGCGGTCTGAGAAAAGCTTGACTTTGGGCAATGCCAAAATATACGTATCGACAGGATGTAGGACCATAAGTTCTACTTACTGGATAGCAAGTCGTGTTGAGTTATGTATTTAACTTGTCTATCGTTGAAAAAGTATGGTACTCTTCAGATTTTTTTTGGTAATTAAGGGTTGTTGTTTCATTGATTAGTCATCTCTTATTCGAATTCGCATACTTCTAGTAAACACAAATTATTTTACTTACTCCTAAATTATCGGTAACATAGAATTGGTAAATGCATTTTGTAACTTACATAGAATATCCATGTTGCAATTCTATCTCCGGATCCTCGAACACTTTCATGATCTCCGTCTGCCGGCGGACCCCATATGGGATTATACTGAAACATTTAAGAATGGTCATACTTAAATAATACATTAATGGTTTTACTATATACACTTTGACAATTAATTCTCGCTTTCTCTTTTTAATTCTTAATTCATCAATCAAGATACAGCTGATTGAAACAACTAATTTCCATGAGTCATCAAATGAACAATAAAATTGCCTTAAGTTTTTTTTCTTGATAAGTCATCAGACCTTAGAAAAATAGTTTCTATTGTCTTTCAAATTAATATACATTGTCATAAACAAATTTCAAATAAAAACATTGTATTTACATAATACTAGCAAGACGAGACCCTCATTCGTAACAATTACATTTGAACTGTAATTTCATAATCTTTCGTTTTACTCACCAAATTGTCTCTGTGCACATTGAAGAATCCACCAATTCCATAGTTAACAACCTGAGATATATAATAGTTTTATATGGACTTATCACAGTAGATAATAGTACGTACATGTCGAGATGACTCTCAAGCTTTATTATATACATGGAAGTATGTACAAGTACAGAAGGACGGACAATTTTCCCTGAATTTGTTTTAAACATCGGGGCAATTTCTAAAAGTCTTTGTATCTGAACTTATAATAGATTCACAGTATAACAGTTCAATGTTTAAGTTTTCATTAATCGAATGGCTTAATCTAAAACATATAAACTATTTATAAACGCCAGAAGAAAGTCTAAAACCGACGCTTTGGGCAAATTTTGAGTATTTATCCCCTCCTCTCTCCAAAAATAAAACAAAAAAGAGAAGGATTTCGTTTACCACAACTAAAATTCTGTTGGCAGTAAAGTATTCGGACACAAATCAGTGAATTTTGGTTTGTGACGTCCTTCAATGCAAAATTTGACAAAAATGCAAAATTTTCACTATTGGATCAAAATGCCTTCAATCTCAACATATGTAGCAATGAATATCATTTTAATTTGATAGAGATATGTAAAATTGTTGAAAACATAACTAGACTATATAATTTACACTCTATAGTATTTGATTTCCATTTAATGAAAATAACAATTCATAAATGTTATGGATTAACCTTCATTAAGAAAGCTCAAATCTAACTATTAGAAAGCCAGTGACTCTTTTCACAAAAAATATTACGATTAAACTTGATCGTAAGTTATACCGAAATGTGTATGACTTACGAGTATTTACTCTTAAATATTTTTGTAAAAAAAAGCGCAGGGCAGGGATGTATAAATACACAGAAACGTTATCACCAAAAGGAACATAAAAAGAACCAAAAAAGAATAGACAAATTCATAAAAGGTAAACTTTGCCCGAGGAAGTTGGAACCTTAGTTTCTTAATAATTTCGTAATGTATTACGAGGATTTTTTTTTAAATATTGTATAATTCATGTCAGTACAGCAGGAATGATTAATAAGCATATAATACCCTCGGGGACTAACAGTCAAACAGTAGTGGTATCGAGACAGCTTATAATACCCTCGGGGACTAACAGTCCAACAGCAGTGGTGTCGAGAGAGCTTATAATACCCTCGGGGACTAACAGTCCAACAGCAGTGGTGTCGAGACAGCTTATAATACCCTCGGGGACTAACAGTCCAACAGCAGTGGTGTCGAGAGAGCTGATAATACCCTCGGGGACTAACAATCCAACAGCAGTGGGATCGAGACAGCTGATAATACCCTAGGGGACTAATAGTCCAACAGCAGTGGTACCGAGACAGCTTATAATACCCTCGGGGACGAACATTCCAACAGTAGCGGTCGAGACAGCTTATAATATCATCGGGGACAAACAGTTCAACAGTAGTGGTATCGAGACAGCTGATAATACCCTCGGGGACTAACAGTCCAACAGTAGTGGTATCGAGACAGCGTATAATAACCCCGGAGACGAACAGTCCAACAGCAGTGGTATCGAGACAGCTTATAATACCCTCGGGGACTAACAGTTCAACAGTAGTGGTATCGAGACAGCGTATTATACCCCAGGGGACGAACAGTCCAACATCAGTAGTATCGGCACAGTGCAACAAATTGAAAAATAAAAGTTATAAATTTCCTGCATCCGAAGCGCTTTTCTGGATTGATCTTCATCAGGAACGCTTAAACATAAACATTTGAATGTCAAGATTGTAAAATTACGTAGAAACGTTGGAAGCTATATGACCAGAACCACCCAACCCCCTAAAGAATTATCTCTGGGAAATTTTAGTAAAACTACAATACAATTCGTTCTGTATCAGTGATGCATCATTATATCTTTATCTATCACGGCTCCACAGGCTTTATCAAATCCAATCAAACCGTAAAACGTTTGATTTAAGCGTATAATAAAGATTTTATGATATATAGTTTTCACAATCACCGTTTTAACCCACAACCAGTATAATCTCCAAAGCAGAGCGCTCGGATTGAAATCTGTGTCGAGTTGATACGGGTATGATAATGAGCAATATAATATTTTCGATAAACAATGGATAGTTTTTTTTTCTGAACTGATTTGTATTGCACATTCAACTTTTTTTTATCTTTTGTTATTCTGCTCATCAGTAAACGGAGGCTTGAATATTAAAAAAAAATCATGCAATTTTTGCGGGTCTTACATTTGTTTATAAATATATCTGCACAATATCAGGATCTTTGTCAGTAATCTTCTTCAATAATTTGGTTTCGTGAGATGGCCTATAATTGGTTTTCTGTAAAATTCGTCTACAACATTGTGTAAGCTCGATCAATGGTAAACACATTGTCGTTTTTGGAGAATTATTTGGTGACCTCTACATATTGTTATCACGTGTGTTTGTGGGGTAGGTGGTTACAGACCCAACATGATCATTTATCCTTTTCATATGTTAACCTTTTAAGTTATTAATTGAGTCAAAATTTGAAAAAGTGTAAAATCCTATTGGAATTGGAATATCAAACAGTCTATATCATATCATTCAAACATATGTTGCCCATAAGAAAGGAATTTTATTCAGCACTACATATTGCTGTTGAAGGCATTTTGATTATGTTGACGTTTTGAAGAACGTCTCTTATCAATACAATACAATATACAATTATGGCCCGTTGAAAAAGTGAGTATCCAAAATTGTCAACACGAGAAGGTTATTTCACTGAGGGCGCAGCCCGAAGTGAAATAACTTTGAAGGGTTGACAATTTTGGATATTCATCGCTTCTAAGGGGCCACAATTGTTTTATTATACCGAACTAACAGTGGAAGGGCATTTTGAATCATTGTAAAAGCACTTACCCTTACTTGAGTCAGTAACAAACACAAGTTGACGTTCAAAAATACATGTAATTTGTGTCTTAGAATTCTCGTATGTACAACAAAGGTAAATTCTTTTTGTAAAATATTGATGGCCCTGAAAAGTTATTAGAGATATCATCGGCACAAGATGCACGTCAAAAGCCTTATTTCCTCTTCTCTTGATCAATGGGCTTCCTGTAACTTGAACGTTGCCATTTTGTTTATTTACGTTTGTGACGTCATTTTCATGAGTACAAATCAACAAACTAAAAAGGTTATTCGCCGGTGAATAATAGGGTTATTCAACGCTGGTGTAATTTTTAAGGGTTATTCGTTCTTCCTTGCAATTGAATGAAAATTAACTGAATTATTCCATGTCACGTGATAACGTTTTACCCAATAGAATTGTTTGAAATATATGTAAGGTATAATAATATGATTTATTACTAACCAAAGTGAATTAATGTGTATCCTAAAGACAAAAAATGGCTTGTCTTACAACATAATTTTTAATTGATTAAGGATGTTATTTTTTTCAATGATTTCTTCAGCATGGCTGAGGCATTGGTTTTAAAAATGTTTGTTACATAATCATATAATTAACTTTAGTTAATACATTATCTATTTCTAGTGGAATGATTTAGATGATACGAAACACGCTATTCATAAAAAGAAAAGCAGATTTGAGGTCGAAAACTATAGATCAGTAAGTTTGAGGGTGTTTCATTGAACCTATCACCGTTTAATCTTTTTATACAGACAATTGATAGTGAATTATCACAAATTAATAATTATCCTTTATAATTAGGTTCTTCAGATGACAGGTGGCTTATGCTTGCAGACGACTTATTATTATTAACATACTATATAACAAAATATTAAATTTTCAGTCCACCCCGCGCGGAAGTAGTCAGGAAGACATTATTATGTTTTCAGGGGTTGACAGGATACACGTAATCGTTATCAATTTTAACTTCACGGTTCTTATGCAAGCAAATTTAATAAACAATGATTTTATACAGTTGTTTTTTTTTGTTGTTTTCACCTTGCATAGGGCTTTATTTATGATCTTATTTCTGTGTACACAAATCTGAATCTACATATTTCACCTCTATCAATATTAGGAAATCAGTTTGAACGATTCCATATACCATTATGTTTTAGGGTTTTTTAGCTTCAGTGTCGAGTTGGTGTATAGTATTAAGGGTTGGCTGCGAGAAATAAATCATTTTTTTCTGAGAGATTAACTGAATTCAAAACCAATATAAATATAGTTAACATATATATTTTATTTAACTGAGTAAATTGATCGGAATTAGAATGATACATAAACCTAAAATTCTTTTTGGTCTATCCCAGTCATGATATTTGCGCGGGAATTTCTTCCATTGACATCGTAATATAATTTACTTTGGATTACTGGTATCTTTAGATTACTGTGATAGGATTTAATGTGATATTATTTGTCTCTTCTTCTAAAATACATAGTTTGACGTCAGGTTTGTAGACATGAAGTCTCTAGTCTAGTCAGATCTGAAGTATAAATGTACTCATTCTCAATTGTATGTACTGCATATCCCATCCCTTCCCTACGTCACCCTGCTCAGTCACTCCGTAATTCTCGTATCACGGCTTTGACACGAAAGCAGGCATTATCAGCAACGTCATAACTCGCATCATAATGTCTGGGAGATGTAATCAGCGACGTCACAATGTGTGAGGAGACGTTATCAAGCTTGCTTTTGTCTAGCGGACGTAAAAACTGTCTAAGGCCAAATTAGGGAGCTGAAAAAGCCATAATCGAACGATATACAGATAATCAGGTTTTCTTCGTATATATATCGTAAAATATCACCCACTGAGGGCACAATTTGATTCATTTTAGCTCGTTTGCTGCGCTCACTCGCCAAAAAGGTTCATTGCGGCTTGCTGGCTAATATTTTACGATATCAGTGTGTAGAAAAGCCGATTATCTATACATATATGGTCAGATCATATGTTTTCGTACGTCATATGAATTCGTACTATGCATGTTTTTTCAATGGAAATTGTGACGCCACAATGCATTCTTAATAGCACGAAAACCCATGAGAAGAGGATATATATACATGTCATATGTCAACAAAATTTTTCAGCGATGCATAATGTGTGAGGAGACCATATCAAGCTTGTGTTAATCTAGCGTAAAAACTGTTATAGGGAGGTGAAGTATACCAGCAATAGAACGATAAACAGATAATCCAATAATCTGTAAGCTAATGTATACATATATATATATATATATATATATATATATATATATGTCAACCAAAAAATACAACTGATTTACACCACAACTGTTGAAAAGACCTTTATGTATATCTATCTAATCTCATTCTAGTCCGTTCAACTGGCAAAATCAAAGACATCGGTGTACATTTCATGACTTCTTAACAAGAATCGTCATGGACTATTCTTTATTCCAATATCTGTTAGCCATTTAGGGGTCGTTTGCATTTAAAGTTGAGTTATAAATGTATGTTACTTAGTGGGTTTATTTTGCGAAAAAGAACTCAATTTCTGGATAAACTTTCTTAATACAGAAACATTATATATCATTCAAAGTCGAGTTATAAATGTATGTTACTTAGTGGATTTATTTTGCGAAAAACAACTCAATTTCCCGATAGTTAACGTTTTCTTTATATTTTGCTGTGTCAAAATGACCTAAATATAAAGGACAGTATATAGTCTTATTAATGATATATCACGTTCTACACATGACATTTACGCGGAAAGACTTCCATTGGAGTATATCATTACTGCAAGTTTTTAATTTGATCTCATCCACTAAAGTCGTTCATGTAGAACATTTGATTTCAGGTTTGTCCACAATTTGGAAGATATACTGTTGAGTCTGTTACAAAATGCCCCCACCATTTGGAATATATTAATACATGTATAGATATACTGTTGAGTGAGTGTTACCAGATACCTGAGATAGACTTCAATATTTATTATTCATTGAAAATAAGTGGAATCATCCTTTAGAAAAGTTATTCCTATGGTAATGAATCCCCCTTTTTAAGTTACAAAGGCTACATCTTTTTTTCCTTTTTTTAAAACTGCAAAATATCCCTCATTTTTTATATGCCCGTTTAAGGGACGTATTATGGTATACCGTTGACCGTCTGTCCGTCTGTCTGTTTGTCCGTCCGTCGTCAACATGTCGGACATTAACTCTAAAATGCTTTAACCAATTTACATAAAACTTTGGTGAATTGTTTATATCTATTGATGTGAGCTCTCTTTCGTTTTTTTTTTAATTTTATGTTTTACGTTTCCGAGTTCTGGGGTTTTATTCATTTAAAAAAGGGGGATTTTCCTGTTTTCGGACAATAACTCAAGAAAATTTTCACCAACTTGCAAGAAATTTTAGTGAATTGTTTATATCTATTGACATGAGCTCCCATTCGATTTTCATAAATTTTTAATTTTACGTTTCCGAGTTACTGGGATAATTTATTCATAAAAAAGGGGGATTTTCCAGTTTTCGGACAATATCTTAAAAATGCTTTCAGCAGTTCTCATGAAACTTTGGTGAATTGTTTATATCTATTAATGTAAGCTCCTTTTAAAATTTTATGATATTTAGATTTTTCATTACTGAGTTATGGGATGTTTTCATTAAAAAAAAGGGGGGGGGGGGGGGGGGGTTTCCAGTATTCGGACAATAACTCAAAATTCTTCCAGCAATTCTCATGAAACTTTGGTGAATTGTTTATATCTATTGATATAAGCTCCTTTTTTTTTTTTATTAATTTCTAATATGACATTGAGAAGTTATGGAACTTTATTCTTTAAAAATGTGACGAGCGTATCATGCACTCATGACGCAGCTGTTTATTTATTTTTTTTTTTGGGGGGGGGGGGGGGGATGTTCCCAACCTGTTTATTAGTGGAATTGTGCATCAGGCCATTACACTTCTCAATTGTATTGTTGCATACTTTTCATGTCGAGACAGTTTTCCTCATTTCATTCACCATCTACGCAGACTTCGAGTGCTTCACTGAAAAGATGGACACCTGTCAGCCCAATTCATCGAGAGCCTACACGAAGGCGTACCAGTTACACCGACCATCAGGGTTCTGCTACCGTGTGAAATACGTCCACGGCGACTACAAAGATTCAGTCGTCTACTGTGGGGAGGATGCAGCCAAGCACTTCGTCGAATGCATGGAGAAGGAAGTTCGGGAAATCGGTAAAATCTATGGTAAAGAGCTTACGATGGTGATGACCGACACCGACATGGAGAGCTTCACAGCGAGCACACACGGTCACATTTGCGACGAGGCATTGGATGGGGATAAGGTTCGAGATCACGACCACCTCACGGGTAAGTATCGTGGTGCAGCGCACAGTGAGTGCAACCTAGCATTCAAACTTCCCAACTTTGTTCCCATCGTGTTTCATAATCTCAGCCCATCTGTTCGTGAAGGAATTATGATTCGGGGAAGGGAAGATCAACTGCATCCCAGGCACGGACGAAACCTACATCAGCTTCTCAAAGAAGGTGGATAAGACCCTGGAGATGAGGTTCATCGACTCGTGCAGGTTTAATGTAAAACAACTAATTTTCGCGAGCGCTTTATGTTCGCGACTTTCGCGAGTAGAAAATAACGCGAATATAAATCGTCGCGAATATATAAAACTTGGATCTTTCCTTATTTAATTACATCAAGCTAATTTGTAAAAAGCAAAATTAAATCACCGCGAAATGGGCTAGTAAGGGCTAAACGCGAAAAAAAGTATCCGCGAAAATAAGTTGGTTTACAGTATGCCCAACTCCCTCGAAACCTTGGCGGGAAATCTTACGACGGCAAGTTTAAGGCAACACAGAAATGCTTCGGCGAACGCTCAGAACTGATGATCAGAAAGGGAGTGTACCCCTACGATTAAATGGATGGACCTACCAAGCTGGAGGAAACACAACTACCACCCAAGGAGGAGTTCTTCAGCAAACTCAACGGCACAGATATCAGCGACGATGACTATGAGCACGCCCAGCAGGTGTTAAAGGAATTCGGCTGCCAGACGATGCGGGACTATCACAATCTGTACCTGGAAAGTGATGTGGCCATTCTGGAGGATGTCTTCGAAAATTTAAGGGATATCTGTATGGTAAACTACAAGTTCGATCCCGCACACTACTTCACAGCCCCAGGACTCGCTTACGACGCGGCGCTAAAATTCACCAGGGTCCGACTGGAACTCCTCTCAGATCCAGACATGCTGATGATGTTTGAGAATGCGACTAGGGGAGGCGTGGTTATGATCTCCCACCGATATGGAAAGGCCAACAATCCATACATGACCTACTACGATGCGGCGCAACCCATCAAGTACCTAGCCTACCTAGACGCCAACAACCTGTACGGGTGGGCC
The DNA here is from genome assembly GCF_021869535.1 of Mytilus californianus. Taxonomy (NCBI): domain Eukaryota; kingdom Metazoa; phylum Mollusca; class Bivalvia; order Mytilida; family Mytilidae; genus Mytilus; species Mytilus californianus. The sequence goes on from NW_026262648.1 coordinate 3,480,280, forward strand.
ATGGCAGAACCCTTACGTATACCCATGGGAGATTTTGAATGGATGAAGCCGGAGGAGATCGACTAAATCCTAGACTACTCAGACGATCACGAGCATGGGGCTATGGTGGAATGTGACCTAGAGTATCCCCAAGAGCTCCACGATGATCACAACGAATACCCTCTGGCGCCGGAAAATGTGGAGATTGAGAGGGAGCACAAACTGACACCTCACCTGAACAAGCGCGTCAAGTACACCCTCCACCATCGAAACCTCAAGATGTACATGGCGCGGGGGATGAAGTTCACCAAGGTCCATCGCATCATTGGATTCAGACAATCAGCATGGCTCAAACCGTACATCGACAAAAACACCGGACTCAGGGCCGTGGCCAAGAACGACGCCGATAGGATTTCTTCAAGCTGATGTATAACTCAGTGTTTGGCAAAACCATGGAGAACATTTGCAAGAGGATCGATGTCAAACCCAACTTCGATTGAAGGGTTGTGTTTCACGAGAACCTGGCAGCCGTCCACATGAAGAGGACCAAGCTTAAGTTCAACAAACCCATCTACTTGGGGCGTGCATCCTGGACATCTCAAAGATCCTGATGTACGACTTCCACTACGATTTCATGCGAAAGACGTACGGTGACAACGCGCGCCTACTATTCACAGACACTGACAGTTTGGCCTACGAGATCACATCAACTGATTTCTACAAGGACATCACCCCCCATATTCAGGAGAAATTTGACACCTAAACCTACCCGGCCGGTCACCCCTCTGGAATTCCAGTCGGTGTGAACAAGAAGGTGATCGGTATGTTCAAGGACGAGTGTGGTGGTAAAAGCATGACTGAATTCGTGGGGAGTATAAGAGATGTCTAGACACCCAGCAAGAGATTCACAAGTCAATGAATATCATCCGCAGTCACCGCCATCAGATCTACACCCAGGAAATTAACAAAGTCGCTCTCTCGGCCACAGATACCAAGCGACACATTCTCCCCGACGGAATTAGCACCCTCGCCCATGGTCACTACAAAATCGAGGAGCAACATCGCCTACTATAAATAAAATGGGTAAAACACAGAAAAGGATGAAATATCTCGAACGAAAAGCGAAGGCCTTCAAACGTCAGAGACAACAATGGTCGGACGAAGAAAAGAGAAGATGGATATCTGAAATGGAACACATCGATGCTCAGAATAAGGCTATGCTAGAATTCACCCTAGCCACTTTATCTCCCGGTCAGACGGAAATGTGAGAAATGATTATGCAAGGTATAACTCAGGAAGGTGAAGGGGCGCACGCTCGTAGAGTGTTGGGATTACAGAATTAAAAAAAATATATTCTAAAGAGAATGGGTCTAAAGGTTGTAATCACAATGATCTTACAATGAATTTACAAGAGCTTTGTAGGAGGAAGATTGTCGAAGCTTGGCTTCCACGCGGCGTTAGACGCTTCAAAATCGGTGGACTCTATTATGAATGTATGGAGGAGATGATAGTTGAAGTTTTTGCAAGAACTGAACTACCGAAGAAACGCTTTTTGTATCAACACAATTACTTTGAAAAACTTGACATGTCCCGGATAATACAAAAAAATCAGACATCGCACAGATGAGGAAACAGCAGAGTGTGCGAGAGATTTTGGGTGAAAATAATAATAATGATGATGATGATGATGATGATGATGATGATGATGATGATGATGATGATGATGATGATGATGATGATGATGATGATGATGATGATGATGATGATGATGATGATGATGATGATGATGATGATGATGATGATGATGATGATGATGATGATGATGATGATGATGATGATGATGATGATGATGATGATGATGATGATGATGATGATGATGATGATGATGATGATGATGATGATGATGATGATGATGATGATGATGATGATGATGATGATGATGATGATGATGATGATGATGATGATGATGATGATGATGATGATGATGATGATGATGATGATGATGATGATGATGATGATGATGATGATGATGATGATGATGATGATGATGATGATGATGATGATGATGATGATGATGATGATGATGATGATGATGATGATGATGACCAAGAAATAAATGTGTAAAATACGAGTGCACAATTAAGTTATTCCCAACAAACCGCTGTCGAACCGAAAACTGGAAAGAGCTGTTACAACCTTGGAAATTTTCAACTTTAGAGGGGTATTCATGCGATATTCCTTACCATCCTCCCCGCGCCGCATCGAATGTGGAATATTAAATCATGATACCAAGACAGGTCCGGGAACTCATTGGACATGCTGGGTTAAAAATAAAGTGATGAAAGTGTATTTTGATCCTTATGGACTCCAACCACCTGATGAAATGGTTGAGTACTTACGACCTGAAATTCAATACAATACAGATGAACTACAGATGCGAGGAACGGTGGTATGTGGACATTTCTATTTGTATGTGTTAAAATTGTTGTCAGAAGGTCAACCGTTTGATGAAGTGATGTTCTCATTGCTGCCATAAATAAAACATGGTAGACAAATTTGGACTTTATGGCAAGAGAAGAGCAGGCATAACTAGTTTGTTCGAAAATCTTGACATGACTGGCAATCGTATTACTGACCTAATCCATACTGACATAGACATGCGAAAGCATCGCATCAAAAACATTCTCCTTCCCAAAGATGAAAGTGAACCTGTATCTAAAATCGCTTTCACCATATTGGAAAATAAATTTTACTCCATAAAAACTATTGTACAAGGAGAGCATCCCTAGGGTTAATAGATCTTGCCTTTTGTGTGCCTTCTTTTGAGGGCATGCAAAAAGTAAGAAAAAAAAGTTAAGATTGCATGTCTGATTGTTTGATCCATGAATTGAATGACTTGGGATATCCTTTCCATTTGACGAAGGACTCTTTCACACCATTCTTAACCCGTTTTTGCACGACTTGTTCAACCCGATAAATATCTTGATCAGTTTTCTGAAGTTCAGGTTCATAGAAGGTTCCCTTAATTTCCTCATCATTTAAATCCTTGATTCCATAGGTTAGTGGTTGAGTGGGCAATACTTGGGAAATGATGAACACTTCTTCAGTCCATCGGGGTGTATATCCTTTCTCGAATATACCTTTCTTCTTGATAATTCGAACTTTTTCACCTATACGAAACCGTGCCTGCTGCATGGGAGGGATGTCTCCTTACAAATTCCAATACATCTTGTTTTCATATTCCTTGAGGCTTGCAATCACAGGAGTCATTTTAATGGATCTATGTTTGGTGGTGTTGTAATGGTGAACAAGATCATCTAACACATTGCTGTAGGTGCGTGTAGAGTTGGCCGAGAAATATTTGAACATCTTCTCTTTCATGGTGCGATTCCAGTGCTCGACAATACTCGACTTCTCCTCATTCTCGGTGGAGTAGAGCTCAATATTATGCTTTTGGAGCAGCTGCTTTACATTCTTGTTGTAGAACTCGGTGCATTTGTCTGTCAACAATTTCTCGGGACCGGGCTCCTTAAACACTGCTTGGAAGGCATCCCGCACCGTTACACCTTTCTTTGTTTTTGAAGGGTATTAACCAACCGTATTTAGAAAACACATCAATAATGCTCAGAATGAATTTGAATCCTGTGTTATCATGAGAGAAGGCACTCATGTCAACGAGATCAGCAGCCCAAGTTTCATCCACACCTCCTACAATCACACGTCGTTTCTGGAATTTATGTTGAACTGATTTGTGTAACTCGTCAACTAATTCATCCGTCCAACGCATTCCTTTTTTTTTTTTTTTCTTTTTTGAATGCCTAGACCAAATCGTGCTTTTGCGTTGATGAGAGGTCTAACGATACCTCGATCCATTCGTTCCCTCATTGTTGGATTACTGATTGCATCCAGTTGACTGAGCATATTCTTATCACATATAGAGTTACGAGTAGCTGTATCCTAATGTTGAGAATAACAGAGGTCATGATAATAGGCAGCTTGATCGACCCTATTGATAGGTATAGACCAAGATTTTGGAGTTCCATCAGCATTTAATCTTTTTTTCAGTTTGGTACCAGGTCCTGTGAAATTATGTCCTTGAAGATGCATCTCCACAGGTAGATTGTTAATCAATTTGTTCATGAAACCACGTAGTTTTCATGAACTGAGATTTCTTCGATCCACATACAGCACAGGTTCCACCCCGCCGTCGTCGTCCATTGCTAGTGATAACATCGTAGGGATTCTTCGTCTCTGTATTCCTCTTACATTTCAAACAATAGATTGTCATTTTATTTAAATAAATGAACGTTGAAGATATTTCTTACAATGAAACTACTGCAGGTAGAAGCAATCACTTCCTTCTCCCCCAGCGATTGATCCGAGGTCTGATCATTGGGAAATCAGATTGTTGTAAAACCACGTTGATGAACAACCTGCTCCTTTGACCAGGTGGTTAGATTATGATCGTTTGCATTTCTTTGGAAAATCACTCCATCAACCTATCTTTCAACTTTTGGAAAAAGCACTAAAGAAAGGTCACTCAAAAGATGATATACTTGAACTATTATCCATCAAAGGCAAATGTTCTTCATCACTGATTGATGTGGTTGGTACACTACCCCCTCCGAGGCATCGTAGTGGTAAAGGCGAGTGACAATTTTCAAAAAGACGCTTAGTTAACGACTTTAATGCACCCACCTAACATACGGCTATATTATATATCATTCGAAAGCTTATTACCTGTACTTTCATTTTTGCCCGGTCGTCAATAATTCGTACGTTGCAATGTTCGTTAAATCAAGGTCAAAGGTCTAAACTGAGCATTCCAAATGTTTGCTATAATTACACAAAATGCCATTTTCAGGTACTTGTATGGCATTTTATTCCCTAAAATTGATCTAAACCTTTTAAAACAGATAACCATGATTTCAAATCAAGTGCAAACTTAAATGTTGATTGCGCTATATTAACAAAAAATTACATTTCTTAAAAAAACTTCCAAAAATGATAAAATTGCAATAAAATCTAAATGTTTTCTGAATTTTGAATAGTTGTATGTCAAAAATAGAATAGATTTGTTGTTTATGGACCGAGGGAATTTTTTCATCATTTTAAACTGCAATTAATATGATGTAGGTCCCGATGCAGCCTTCTAATGAAGCTTTTGTAGTTGCCCCCCAAAAAACACCATCTGCAAATGGGGATCATTCAGCTTTTTTTTTGCTAGATAATATTGCTAATATCGGCAGATAATGATCAACCATATTTAAAAAAAGGTTATGGAAGAACTTAAAGGAACAAAAGAAGTATATTTGGTAAAAATTAGTTTCCCGATTTGAAAAGACATGTTACGAAGATTATGCTCGTTCAATGTTCGAAAGAAAACTGTCTGTTTCAATGTCAAATTCGGCGAATTCCTTTTAATGTTAATCCATTATAATATACTTTGTTAGTTGTTTTATTAAATATGACTGAAAATTAATAATTCAGATTAATTAAGATTGAATAACCTTCATGAACAACTGTAATCACCATACTGGTTTATGTATTGTTCACACAATTCGGTATAGTGTTTTAAGAAGATTTGTTTGTCTGTCCTACTTTTTCGCAATTGTCATGCTGTCATCGTCATGCCATGTTTTTCTTCGACCATGGTTTGAGACTGCCTCCATATTATTTTATCCCTTCTTTCAATCAAAGAAAAGAAAACCATAAATTTCAAAGCTGAGCGAAAAAAGACAACAGAACTTAGAACTAAGATATTGATGCAAAAAATAAGTAAGTAAAACAACATAAATTACCGAACTCCAAGTGAAATTTCAAAACAGAAAGTTTCTTATCACATTCAAAACCAAAAGCTGAAACACATCAAACTATTGGAAAACAGTTGTGATATACCTCGTAGTTCTCTCTCCATATCTATCTATCTTTATATGATATAGCGGAAATGTAGGAATCATCTTGTCCTTACGTCCTTTTTTCTTTTGTTCTTTCTATTCACATATCCATATGTTAGTCTCAAAATTGTAATGAGCAATATTCCTTCGACATTGCTTGGCAGAATTATGGAAGTTCAAAGTGCACATATGGAGGTTATACGTGAAGGAATTTGTATCATAATAGACATATTCAAATAGCGCTAAAACAGTAATCGCTTTAAATTTACCAGAACATACCTGCTTTCAAGCTTTCTCATTAAGTTAACCCTAATCTTATTAAAATGTAGTTCTCTGATTTCGTTATTCTCGTGCGATATATGAGCATGCGAGTCGTGATTGATCTTAATTTTAGTCAGATTGTTTTAACCCATGTTTTTAACACTTATACATAACATTTTGTACGTTTTTTCATGTCAAATTATATCACTTATTATTGTTGTGAGATCTTCGCACCATTAGAAACTTGAACCGAAAAATATGAAAATAAAGTGAGAAAATCGCAAAAAGTCGCTGTCAGATCAATAACAGAGGGCTCAGTGCACAATAAATATCCACGAACATAATTTTTAGATCAGATGACATAAAACCAATTAAAAAACTGGATAAATTCAACCACAATTTTTTCATTTCTCACAATTGTATAGATATTTTAGAATAAAATAACTTCATTTTAACCATATGTATTCTTAATATACATGTACAATCTTTAATATGCCAATGATCAACCTATACTTAATAGATGATCTACTAAAATAGTAGATCGTGCTCTTTTTTTTAAATGCCTAAAATGAAAATATTATGTGGCAAATCTACATTGAAATTTTAATGCAAAATCATGTCCAATTAAATTTGAAATAAAATTGGTTCAAATGCATTTATATTTTTGTTTCTATTAAGAAACGTTACTTGTAACATTTAGCTGAAGTAAACATCAACATTAACACTGCTGTGTTTGGTTAGAGGTTGCCTACTTTTACAAAAGGTGATCAATGCTGATTGGTATACTTGTGTTGTGACACCTACACAGTAACTTCGTCCTTGATACTAATAGCTATAACTAATGTATTGTTGATGGGGATTGCCAGTTTTTCCTTCCGAAGGTCGGTGATTCCTTGGGCAATCCATGGGCCTAAACCATTTAAAACTGATCGCCGCAAAATACTTTAGAAGCCAAAAGTGCTAAACCGAAAATTACGTCAAACACCAACAATCAATCAATCATCTTTATATTAAAATGTATTTATATATAAACTATTCAAGGAGTAAATTTGATTAATGGAAATGTATGTATTGTTATTGCGAATTGCTAGATTTCCCAATTCAAAAATTAATGTAAGTAAATATAATTGCGAGGGTCTCAATTTAATTACAAGAAATTACGTAGTTGGATAGGATTAAATATATTGGCGAGGCATGAAGAACATTTCAGTGGCTAGCTTATAATAGTTTTCACTTCCTCATTCAATGCAAGATGCAGTATAAGCAACCAAGAAAACATACAAATATTTAAATATTGAATTATCAAAGTTTCGCTCAAAAACTTTTCCCTAAATCCACGAATTTTCTGTGTATTCTATCCTTTAACATTTTTGCACTTTTAAAATTTGTGTTTTTCAACATAATATCGACTACATACAAATTGTTTTAACAAAGAACAGCTAAAAAGGCTATTTTCTTGCAGATGGTGGTATTTTGGGCAACTGCATGGTTGTTTTAATTGGCTGTTTAACTATATAACAAGAAGCGTAATTGCAGTAATTTAATGATGTTATTTGGTTTTATGGTATATAACAGTTGAATCACAGACATAAAATTTGATTTTCATGCATTTTTGTCATTTTCAATGGAATTTCTGGAAAACAGCGCTATTTATTAAAAATCCGACATAAATATTTCAAAGTGCTTTTGATAAGTTACTATTAACATCTGTTCTAACAGATTTCCATATGTCCATACAAGATATCATTATTCAGAAGACAGAATATGCAAAAAATGCTGACTTCTTGTAAAATCAGAAGTTGTCCGTCTTTGACCTTTCGTTGTGATTTGACAGAAACTGCACCATACGAATGTTAGACGACCGGGCATAAAAGGTAGTGCAGATGATGTGCTTTCGAATGGTATATGATTTAGCCGTATGTTAGGTGGGTGCATTAAAAATAAAATTTTATGGTTAATGTCACTCGTCTAGTATCGACGCATTCTTTTTCGAGCAATGTGGAGATGTACCAGACCCTCGAGAGCTTGATGCCAACCGTAAAAACTTGATGGTGTTTGATGATTTGATGTTGAGCAAACAGAACAAGTGTGAGGACTATTATGTTCGAGGTAGACATAATAATATCGACTGTTTTTACTTGTGCCAACACTATTTCAAACTTCCACGCCAGTCAATCCGAGAGAATGCTAATTTAAAATGTCTTTTCCAACAGGACCCAAAGAATCTCCAGCATATTCACAGCGACCACTGTTCAGACCTCACTTTCGAGAAGTTTAAAAACATTATGCAACCGCTGCTGGTCTGAAACCCATGGATTTGTCACCATTGATCTCACAAGCACCAAAGGGAATTGAAAATACCGATGTAAATTAGAAGAGTTCTATGTTATCTAATTATAAAAGATGGATTGTTACATATATTATGATCAAGAGTTCCTGGAGTATGCATTTTCAGAGATTGAGAAGGAAATGGAGCTGGAGTTTGGCCCTATGAGTCCTAATAAACCGAAGAGATATGAATGGCCATGCAAATGTAAATTTGATTGGGACCCGTTCAAGATGGGAAGAATGTGTTACAAGTGCGGTCGCATTATATTTGCCCCGTGCTTCAACCATAATGATCTGTGGGACACCGGTGATAGACATCATGGAAGGTTTTAACGCCCTCGACAACCCCAATGCTCAGCCAAAACGAATCGCGGTCATCAATGTGTTCATCCATGTCAACCGAACGAAGAATTATACCTAAGACACCTGAAGCTTTCAAAGAGAGTACTAGTAACCTACTCGTTACCCCCATTGTTTCAACAACTTTTCAAACGCTAAATGAGAGATATCCTTCCAAACGCTATAAGGTGTTTGGAAAAACGTCTATAAACGCTATGAAGCGTTTCTTCAAACGCTATGGGGCGTTTCTTCAAACGCTATGTGGCGTTTCTTCAAACGATATGGGCGTTTCTTCAAACGCTAGTAAATAAATGGCGTTTATAAAGATTATCAACCCTAGACAGCGTGAGGATTTAGCTCGAGAACACCAGGATGTAAAGAACAGCATCAAAGCTAGCAACTTACAGCATCGACAAGACAAACAAGGATGGAATCGTGATCTCAACAAGTTTTTTAAACCAGTTGTAAAAGCACAGGAGATATCCGTTTCCCAAATCGCGAAGACAATTGAAGACCTCCCAATAATCCAACCTATACCTCCACCCCCTGATCCATTACCTACCAAACCGGCTCCAGTTCCTACCTATGGGCCTCAAGCGGAGAAGTATCTTCACATCATGACAACGAATGATGTTGACCATGTTTTTGGGCTAAGATCCGAAACAGTAAATTTTACATTGGGAATGCACCCGTTACCATTGAAGGAGATGACATTTTTGTAGATGGGGAGTGATACAAAGGAACGCTTGGATTGTGGGAACTCATGATCAAGAAACGTCCTGAAACATACGAGCCAGATGACTTGGACGCCTACGAAGACATCCTGAAAATGTCAAATGCAATGTATAAAAATTACGATCCAGCGTCTGGATCCAAATCAAGTGGGGGTTTCAAATGAAAAGGTATTGTGTCGTATATCTATAAGGAAAATAAAAAGGGTAGTGGGCTACACACTGAGTTCCTACCATCAGACCTTGATCAGCTTTTGGATCGACTAGAATTGTGTAAGGCTTCCTATCGTGCTGGGAACAATGGTGTACGCAACGCTATACTCGACGCAATGAAAAAGGGTGGATTCATCAATAATAGGGAGTACGTACAGATCCATCGTAGCCTATAAATAAATATACAATGCCGTTAATGAGAAAACACGGTTATCGTCGAAAATATGTGTACGGTGGGAGGGGTTTGTTTGACACTATCGCCAGTTTGGCTGGACGCATGTTTAGTTCATCTGCCGTGAAAACCATGGGAAGTAAGGCTATGACTACTGCCACCAATGCAGCTCTAAAAGGTGTTGAAAAAGGTTCCTCCATAGTTGTTAACCATGTTGTTGATAAAATGTCCAAAAAGAAGAAGAAATCTATACCTGTGACAAAAACCTCTTAGCAATAAGCCCGATTAAACAACATCATCTAAGGCGGTGGTATTGCAACCATTCATGATTTCGTCCAGCGTTATAAATAAATACATAATGTCTGAAATACTTAGCATCACGGAAGGTTTATCTTTCGATGAAAGTATCCGGGAGTATCAAGTGCATGAATACGAGCCACAATCAGGTGCCCATTTAAACGGAGATGGGGTAATAAAAATCAACCTTGAAACCCAGGATCTCTTTGTTCATCCTTCTGAAAGTTATCTCCTCATTGAAGGGCGACTTCAAAAGAATGATGGAACAGCTTATGCCGATGGGGATTTGGTAACGCTTGTGAACAATGGTATCCTGTATCTTTTCAAAAGCATCGGTTACAAACTATCTGGGAGGGAAATCGAAAACTTGAATGATCCAGGTGTATCCACCACCATGTTGACATTATTGACGTATCCCGATGATTTTAGCAAATCGCAGGGTCTCAACCAGTTATGGTTCAAGGATTCAACAGCTGTTGCTGAAGCAAAAAACAGTGGCTTTGCAGCTAGACATGGATACATCATTACAAAACCTGCAAACAAAGGAACGTTTTCATTTACCATACCGTTGAAACACATCTTCGGTTTCGCGCAGGACTATAACAAAATTGTATATGGATTCAAACATGAATTAACACTCGTGCGTGACTCTGATGCAAACGCGGTGTTTAGGGCAGCAGCAGTTAATGATGTGGCAAAGGTTGTCCTGAGTAAACTATCTTGGTTCGTGCCTCATGTTCTTCCTTCTGATGAAAGCAAATTGAAACTATACAAAACAATCCAGAGCAAGGCTAAACTCAACTGTGGTTTCGGTATGAGACATTGCGATTCCATATCCGTTCTTGAGAATACACATTTCAGTTGGCGATTATCTGCTGCAAGTGGTATCGAAAAACCCAGATGGATCATTGTTGCCTTTCAAACCGACAAGAGTAATGATCAAACTCCGAATGCAGCCGTGTTTGATCACTGTCGATTGAGAAACATCCACGTCACCCTCAATACACAACGATATCCAGCGGTAGATTTCAATGCTGCCTTCACCCAATGTAGAGTATCTAGATTATACAAAGAAGCATCCGATTTTCGCAAGAAATTCTTCAACATGGATCATCTCATCAGCAACAGTAATATCAACTCATCCGACTTTTCAGACCTGTATCCCCTGTTCGTCATTGATGTGAGTCACCAGTCTGAAAATCTGAAAGAGTCAGTCGTTGACATTCAGATTAGGTCTGAATTCGAGCGTAATGTTCCTACAAACACAGAAGCTTTCGCACTGGTCATTTCTGATCGGGTCCTACAGTTCGATTCTGATGGGTAAAGATGAATGTCGTGTCCTAGTAAGAAATAAATGGATAACAATATGTTACAAAGCATTGCTAATAATACAGCACCAAAGCATGGATTCTCATTCATCGTGTCTGGAAATAACAATAGAATTGACACCCGGTTCAATCCACCCCTACACTTAAAGGATGGCAAAAGTTATGAGATGGCTCTAGTAAACTTGGAGACTTACTATTCTTTCCCAAACATTCATGCAGGAAATAATTCCTTTCGTTATTCCAATGATAATGGCCAAACATGGTTTCCAGTTGCGTTGAACACTGGTTCTTACAATATCGAAGACATCAACGGCGTGTTGCAAAGACAACTACGTCTCAACAAACATACTCACAAAATTATCATCGGTGCCAATCACAGCATATTGAGGGCAACACTCACCTTAGCCAGAATCTATCAAGTAAACTTCAACGTGGATTATAGCATCAATACAGTATTTGGATTCAATCGAAGAATCTATGCGTCTGACAGGACTACAGACGGTTACACAGAATGTGAGAACATTGTAAACATCATTAGCATCAACAGCATTCTAATCAACAGCGATGTCATCAGTGGAAGCTACGTGAACGGATCACAACAATCTACCATCTACACTTTCTTCCCAAACGTTTCACCTGGTATGAAAATCATTCAAAATCCTAAAAACTTAGTATATTTACCTGTGACGATGAGAACAATCAATCGCATGAGCACTTATCTGACGGATCAAGATAGAGTTCCAGTCGATATCAGAGGTGAACGTTTGACCATACGCTTTCATTTTCGTGAGGTATAAATAAATGACTTATCACGAACATGGTTTGAACTTGACAAAAAGTCAAGCTGATAAAGTAAAACGGGCTGCCAAAAAAGGTTGTCTAGTCTCCATTCGTTTGTCTCACGCAAACCTGCAAGCAAGGCGAACACAAGATGTGGCTCACCTCTCGGCAGGTTTAAAAGATTACCAAGCTTCTCCAGAAAGGTACTGGTGGTATGAATCTGGACCTGAGTGCCGCCCAAATGAAGGAAAACATGCAAAAAGTAAGTGGATTCCTACCCATGTTGGCAGGGCTGGCAATGAGGGCACTTCCCATGATAGCTTAGACCATTCTACCCGCCTTGGGTGTTGGAGCCTTTAGCGGTCTGGGTGGTGTAGCCGTCAACAAGGCCTTAGGGTCTGGATTGTACCTGAAACGTGGTGGGTGTGTTTGTACCGTGAAACTTAGTGCAACGGTCTCTACCTCAAACCCTCAAATGCCCGGATCACCTATGGTGATGGAACCTACTTGAAGTGTGGTCAGCAATTCCACGACGGAGCCGGTCTGATCTTAGGTGCTAACAGCCCCTTCAAAAACATTCCCCTCCTCGGTATGCTCCTATAAATAAATGGATGAAGTTGACTCTGGAAAGCCATCCTACAGAGAGACAAAAATCGACTCAACCGAAAAAGAATTGGAGTCTGAAATCCTCAAAAATTTCCGAACATTGAAAACCTATAACAGATTTGGTAAGGTTGTTTCCATTGCATTGGCAACCTGTTCACTAACGAATGTCATTTTACAGCTGACGCACTTGGTACAGCTGCAACTGGAATAGGAGCTGTCGCGGGCATTCCTTTGGGTTCATTAGCCTTAATCAACTCTACCGTAATAGTGGCGTTAACGGTGCTATCAAAACGTCTCTACAAGAAACGGAAAAAACATGAAGACACCATACATTTAGCCAGAACTTATAGATCTAAGATTGAAGATAAGATCAGTAAGGCATTGGAAGATGGTGTTGTCAATGATGCTGAATTTGCAACCATTGTCAAATGCTTGTCTTTTTACTATGAGGAAAAACAACAATTGCGACAACCATCGACCACTTTTAGTGAAGACCTTAATGCGCATGCGCCGTAAAAAACGTCACACATCATTCCTTATTTCACGATGTGTCCCGTTCCGCTTCACGTCACGATGTGCTACGTTTCAAGCAGAACAAAAACTTTCTAATCCGGCAGAAATGTCGAATTGGAAAATATTTTGTACCCCACCCACCCCATTTTTTTTTGACTTACTTTCTCACAAGGTTGCAAGAGAAGTACTCCTGCTTGGTCTTTTTGCTGACTTCTAAGCCTGTACTTCTCACGAATGCTCCTTCAAAGGGTTCCTTCTCTCTGTTCAGTATACTGGAGGCCCACACCCTTGTCGTTTCTCCTTCTCTGTTTTTAAAGGTGAGGATTTTACTCCACCCATACAACCCAGCTACTTGTTCCACCTCCAGGATTTTATAGATCTCCCCGGTTGGAAGTTCCTTCCATTTTAGGATTACCTGGATCTGCTTCTTGACCTTTTCCTCGAAAACATTATCATTAATAAAATTGTTGTCTACGATTTTTGGACTTTTGAGTTCCTCCATCTTTTGTACGAAAGCCATATTTTGTTTCTACCCTTAGGATTACATCCCCTTTAAGGTGTCTCTACAATTGTTTACAAAAAGCAATATTCTTGTTTCTACCCTTAGACTAATTGGGATGCTGGTCCGTTTACATTGTAAAAATCTAGAGTTGGATTTGTGCTAAATTTCCCCTTGAAAATGGAAAGTGGTGTAGAATCGGCCTTTTTCACTACTGAAAAATAACATTTCACGGCAACAATTAATGTGTCGATAAAGAGAACGAATTCTACAATTATATAAAATTCTGTAAAACAATCATTGTATAGGTAAATATTATTAAGGTCATCCAAAAGAGCGATTAGACTGATAACAACATACTAATTCAATTTCATGCAATTAGGTTTTAATGCTAAAAGGTTTAGAAGGAAGAATTTTATGTCTGCTTATTAAGATTAATTCTGCGAATTGTTTTTGTCTGCAAAAACATCATAGAGAGAGATGAAGAGAATGACAATTAATTAAATAAAATGGAGAATGGAAATGGAGAATGTGTCAAAGAGCAGAAAAGGGTGCGTCTAAACACGACTAAGGACTCCTTAGTGCACTAAGGACTTATAATATGCCACTAAGGACTAAAAGGGGTGCTTTACCATGTAAACAAATTTCATATCATGGTAGAGATTGATATTTAATGCATGAATTCAAATTTAATCAATAAAAAAATCGCAAATGATAATTGAACAATGTTCATTTCGGGGCCATATATAGCTGACTTTGCGGTATGGGCTTTTCACATTGTTGAAGGCCGTACGGTGACCTACAGTTGTTAATTTCTGTGTCATTTGGTCTCTTGTGGAGAGTTGTCTCATTGGCAATTATACCACATCTTCTTTTTTATATTAGGCACGTGCCTGTTTTTCTTTGATTTTACAGAAAATCACTGAACCATAAGACACGTGTCAAATTACATAACTGATTACACGATTACCTTAAAAAAATGAAAAATAATTATTTGCATAAGAAACTAACCCAGACATTATATATATTTACCATAAAAATATTTTTTTTAATTTGTTTAAAATCATTTAATATTCATCGGTTAATAATTAAATGAAAAAATATAGAAAATTGTTAAGTGTTTTTTAAGGAAGGAAAAAAATTTGTCCAGAGAAAAATAGCCCCTCCCCTATGAATGATCATTACCTTAGTGGGGGCTTGAATTTGGAGACCGATTGCGAGGCCTTACTGCCATAAACAATAGATGACGAACAGCAAACAGTGGATACAACATTTAATATGTATGAAAGACGACGACGGACACAAAATGATTGCACTGAATAATTTCAACTACCACATGACACCCTATGAATTTATTTACATACTTGAACTTGTATAAGGAATATACACAAATTCAGTATGTTTACTGTACAAACAAACAACAGACACCAAGTGATGGATACAATTGTGGCTTATATTGTTTAATTCATTTTTACTGAGAGCAAAATTTGATTGATTGATTATTGGTTGCTTAAACGTCCAGTGGCAAAAATTCCATGCATATTCAGGACGAGAAGTTGTTTCAGAAGTACATTATAAAGTATCAGGTATCACAAATGTTACAATTTTCTCATTATTTGGTATTTGTTATTTTCTTAGCTATTTTTAATTGATTTGTACGAATCATATTTTTCTGACAAAATTATATCTTTTGCTTTAAATTAACACATACGATTCTGATAATATAAGGAACATTGTAACTCAAGTAAAAAAAAAAAAGGATTATGATTGTTTAATCAGTTGTTATGTAAGTTCGCTCGTGTCAATCGGATCACTGATTTTCGGCAATATTAAGGAAAAACCGGCACTTTCCAAATATTGTTCAACTACTCATTTATTGGTGGTTCCTTTTCCATAAAAATTTGATTTATGTATTGAAAATCTATCTCTACCATAATATGAAAACAGTATACAAGTAGCACCACCCCTTCTAGTCCTCAGTGGCATATTATAAGTCCTTAGTGCACTAAAGAGTCCCTAGCAGTGTTTAGACGTACCGGCAGAAAACAGCCGAAGGCCACCAATAGGTCTTCAACACAGCGAGAAAATCCCGCACCCGAAGGCGTGTTCCAGCAGGCCCCTAAACAAAAATGTATTTTAGTTCAGTGATGATGGACGTCATACTAAACTTTGAAACATGCAAATATTTCATAAATTTCTGAACGTAAACAAATAATAAAAAATTAGTTAAGGTTACAAATTAAGGCAGATAAAAAAAAGGGGTTGGTCCTGGGGGTTGGAACACCCTTTTTTGACGATTAATGCTTTTGAATGGGGACATATGGTTTGAAACACCCCTTTTATCCTGGGTTGAGAACCCTCTTTTTAAAAATGGCTGGAAAAGCCACTCTTTAAAATGTAGCAATTTATAAATATTTTTTTTTTATCTTAATATAATATTAAGTAGAATTTTAAAAATCGATGAGTTTTATAATTTGACAAAACTCATTGATATTGGAAAAACACTAAACGATATACGACAATTAATTTATTCAAGACATGGAATGTTTAGTAAAATTGTCGAACAATCAACACGGAAAGCGAGATATCTAAAATTTATATACCCTTATATATTTTCATTATCATACATCAATTTTAAATGCAATTCCAAATAAAATGGCTTTGAAAATCGTGTATTAAGCGCTTATCGTTCATTCGTCAATGAATCATTCACCGTGCGTGTATCGTGCGTGTATCATTCATAATTCATCGTGCGTGTATTGTGTGTTCATCATTCATCGTGCGTGTATTGTGTGTTCATCATTCATCGTGCATCGTGCGTGTATCGTGCGATCATCATTCATCATTCATTTTTCGTTAATCCTCCGTGTAACGCTCATCGCTCATCGTGCGTGTATCGTGCATTCATCGTGCATTCACCGTGCGTGTACCGTGAAAGCGTGTATCGTGCGTGTGGTCAGTTTGAATTGTTGAAGGTCTGTATCTATTGATGTAAGCCCTTTTTGATTTTCATAAATTTCTAACATGACATTGAGAAGTAATTGAACTTTATTCTTTGAAAATGTGACAGGCGTATCATGCGCTTATAACGCAGCTGTTTATTGAAGGTGGCATGCATATGGTTGCCTATAATTTCTTACATACATTTTATTTGAATTTAAGGGAATAGTTGTTATTTATATAAACAAATCCTACGTCGATATATTACATGTACAACAATCAGACACCAACCCACGCCAAACTGGACGTAATTGAAAGACATCTAGAGGTCAATATACAGTCTCGAACAATAGACAAAATAAGGAAAAATATAGCGAATTTTGGAGAAGAATTATTATTACATGTATTCGCAAGATTTAAAATATATCGTTTAAAATTTTTTGAGCTTTAAGTTCCACCTACCATTTTAGAAAACTGGGATTTCAGGGCGGCTAGTCTAGAAGAGGGGTATTTCATGGGTTGTAGATATGGAATCTTATTTCATTATGAAGTCAGATTTGAACATCAACTTGAGGAATGAAGGTCAAGTAAAGACCGAATGTCAGTTTTAGTCTTATATATGTACGTCAATTTTAGTCTTATATATGTATACACATATTATTGATTCAGTGGTGATGGTAAATAGACACTGACAAGTCTTAGATAACATTTTATAGTTTTGAATGTTTCTTCATCAGTTAACTAAAATTAGGTGGAGGTATGTTCTTATTTCCGACAGAGGGTGGCAATCAACCTATATCAATTTGTGCACGAAACGATTGATACTTGCTAGATACTGAATTATTTTACCACAAATTTGTTTTAACCGGTGTATATACTTTAATTACGATAATAAAATTCATGTCTTTTTCATGACTTCTGATCCAACCATGTAGTATGGCGTGTTTGTGAGATATGGGTTTGGCCGATGGATATTCATGAAGGACCTGTAGTACAAAGTATATCACTGGATTGAGCTCTTTGTTTAAGTTTATTTCTTTGAGTTCAATTCATTGTTATGCAATTCATTCTTTGTGAAATAAAGATTTGACAGACAATTCTCGTGTACAAGGAATTGTCAAAGTAGTATCCATTCAATGTACAATGTAAGAAGTATCAAATAGGGAGATAAAAGCATTTTATTTAGATTTGAATCAAACATTTTTTGTCCATTAGCCAAATTTAAAAAAAGCACAAATTTACCAAACAATGCTACTCGTGCTACTAGCAATGTGATGCTAGGTTGTTTTGTTACACTTTATTTTTATGCATCTGTACTGCCCACTGACGACTCAGTCCCGAATGTAAATGGTCATTCAGTATGTTAAAAAAAGAGACCAAAATTCATAAGGCCTATCTGGTCTAATTGATTTCTAAAATTGTATTTCATTGTACATGTTCAACATTTATCATTCATTTGTTTATTTCTTAATTTGTGTGAATTAACAGTAATTGTTAATTACAACACTTTCATGCCACAACAAAACTGCCTTACTGTAATGGTATCACTTATATTTGTATCCATATAACATGTATAACGAAAAAAATTGAAAAGAGAATAATTTTGCAATACCTTTTTCATATTGAATATTATAACTTTTTAGATATTTAGACATATTAAGTAGATGTTCATATCCACTTGAAATTCTATCAGATGACTTCTGTAGTAGCTATGAGTCTTTGAAGCATGCTCACAAAGATTCTTTTGTTGATATCATTTTCATATTGGTTAAAACTTTTTTTTGCTTTGACTAGCTTTGGAGTAGATATTTTCGAAGAATTAATAAAAATAACACAGATGTTTACCTTCTAGCTCATCTAGCCCCAAGCATCATGTCGGGCATTGTCATTACTAAAAACCATTAAATGTCTTCTAATCTGAGAAACAGTTTCGACATTTAAACGAAATCTTTAACTAATGATACTGACGATCCACCACAAAGTAACATATATAGAACCATACAAAAAGTAAGCAAATACATGTTCTCAGATACCATCTCCCATATAAAAAAATCACATCATGAACAAATCAACCTAATATGTGTTCCTCTCCAAGTTACAAAATGTATCCAAAATCAAAGATGTGGAACATATTCTATCATAATCATTTGGTAAAAAATGCAATTAGTGTCTCTTCCATGCCAGTCTTGAACAAAAAACAAACTAAATATTAAATAAACAACACTCCTAATACTCAGGTTGACTGTCATTGTGCAACAGAGTTAATAATATAGAACCCTATGGGCAAAACATAGAACCCCATTTGTCATAAAACACTGTCAAACGTCCAAACATACTATCCACACTGCTCTGTGTCCACACTTGTACTATCAGAAAATAAAGGTTTGCGAAAAAGACAAATAATTATGAAGACTAATCTGATATACGGAAACTTACATAAAATATTTACAAAAATAAAAGTATGATTTTTCATCAGAAAATCATAATACATAAACAATCTTTTGTTAAGTATAAATTTATATAGATGTGATAAAATGTTTTTAAATATCAATATCTATGTATTCTTATCAAATGTAATTTTAATCTTAATCATAGCTCTGATGAACTTGCAAAAAAGGCTAGAAAAGTAGAAAAGTAATGTTTATCATTAAATCATATTAAGGTTCCTTAAAGAGTTCTAGTATACATGTTTAAGTGTTAGTTTAATTAACACCATGGTACATGCTAGCAACCTACAAATCAGAAATCACTATTAGGCTACTTTCATGGATAGATATGAATCTCTATATCCCACAGATCAACTATCATCTTGATTTTACGGATCAATTATATCTTGTTTTGAAACAAACATTACTTATCTTTAACAACAGATATTCTAGTACATCAAGTAACACGAAAACATGCATCAACTTTGGCAGTGAAGAAATAAATAAATTATTGCTATCCTAGAAATGAAAATAAAGATCCAAAGTTAATTATATCATGTAAGTATTATATTGACTTTCATTTTACTTCCCCGACTATATTTCAAGACATAAATACTAGTAATATTTAGGGCCCTTTATAGCTTGCTGTTCGGTGTGAGCCAATGCTACGTGTTGAATTCCGTACCTTGACCTATAATGGTTTACTTTTATAAATTGTAACTTGGATGGAGAGTTGTCTCATTGGCACTCATACCACATCTTCCTATATCTATATAAAGACAATCGATGAATGCTCTATTATATGAGACATTCATGCTATCAAAGAATCTACAAATGTATGTAAAATAAAACACGTTGCAAAGGAAGCTCATGGATTGCAAAAACATACACCAAAATAAAACACTACAAACTGAAATAATTCATATTAAGTAAAATTCCTTAAATGTTTTGAAAAATCGTGATAACAAATATTCGAGAAAATAGATAATGAATTATAGTAAACTTCTAATATATAAAACATTGAAACGTAAATTTTTCTACAAAAAAGTCTGATGTGGAACGAATTTTCTTACCGATTTATTTTACTATAAGAATTTTAGAAGATGTTGTAAAAAAAAAATTCAGTTGTCGTTATAGTGATCAATATGAGCCATATGCATAATAGCAATATTTGTGGTCTGGTGGACTATTACAGTGATTCGTAAATATTAAGAACCTACTTGCACTTATGTATACAAAAACAAATGCCAACAAAACATGTAACAATTTAATATCAAGGAACCTTGATATCACAATGTTAACACAGCATTAAAACACTTTAACTTATTAATTAACAATGAGAAAGTCAGCGTCTCTAACACAAGTCTGTGTATAATTATGTATGTTTGCAATGTTTTATAATTATAGAACAACTCCGTGTGTTTTAAGGAACGTAACTCCATTACTAACTATTTTAAATATTACACACCCACTGACCGTGTATTTTAACCAATGACATTCCTAGAATTGTATAGGAGTAAGATAGGTAACGTTCCTAAGACTAATAGTTTCCGATTTATGACCACTTACAATATGCCTGGAATCTTCTAAGGGAATTATATCCCTTATAAAGAGTGCAGCTCGAAATTCCAAATGTTTTCCATTATTCTCTTTTTTCTAACTAATACAATTTCCGAGGTCATTCCAAGAAAATTTCTAAAGTGAAGGAGACCGTGACCGTTACTTTTGTGAACATCTGGTGTCAAGTAGACCAATGATGAAGACCTTAAGTACCTTCGATTTCGGGTGTTGATATGTTTTGAAGATATCTAAAATACAGCAGTATTATCTGCCATTTATTAATGTTAAAACTTACCTGATATGCCTCGGTACTGCTAAATAAAGATCTATCTGTTGTGTCTAACCCGGTTATAAGGTGAATGCGGTGCGTTACTCTTCTTGCAACTGAATCTGTCGACCAAACCCATCCACTAATAATTCATAATCAAATATTCAGTACTTAATAATGAATTTTCTTTTAGTGGGAAAACTTACAAAACTGTCATTTTTCACATTTTGAGCATGCATTACATGTAAGAAATTACGTTGGTGCATGTATTTGGAATTTTATAAGTACATGTATTAAAGTCGTATGAAACTTCAAATCAAAAAAAAAGTTGAATATGTTTTATATACTTGAATGGCTAAATTTACTATAAAACAAGTATGCGCGAACTTTCTTGTAAAAGAAAATCCTTTGTATTATCAAAATCTTCATAAATATACGGCAATTGAATTATTGTTTTCCCGTATACTAATTCGCCGACATTTTCCCGTATGCAGTGACCTTAACTGCGAGACCTCTCGTTGTAACTTCGGCCACCACACAGCGCAAGTGCGAGGGGGGAAACCGTGATGAAGTTGGAAGGTAATACTAATAGCTGATTTTTAAAGAACACATTGAATACATTATATCAATCAACAAGTGCTAAGGAACAGTTTAATTAACAAATGGGAACACATGGAAAATATAATTAAAGTATATAATGGATCTTTTAAGTCATTTATTTGTCACGTTTTCCACGTGCTTTGTGTTGATTGTTTATCAATGTCACAATCCGGTAAACTTCGGCAACAAACTCGAAAGTTAAGTAGCTTTTGATCAACAATCACTGAATGAAATAGTATTTGTCGTTTATACGTTAACGATTCGTAATAAATGTAAAACAAAACATACATACAGGACTTTGTTTAGTATGTATGCATGCATTGGTTCATTAATGTCGATACCATTAGAAGTAAAGGTAGGAAAAACTGACAATCCTTGTCAATTAAGATTGGAGTCTAGCGCACCTGGCACGTTCGGGGTTTGTACTCACAACCTCAGTGTTGATAGGCTAGTGATACAGTAGTTGAACTACTTAGACCATTCGGCCACCGAAGCCCCTCAAGTGAATGAATGCATGAAGATAGCTGAAAATGGTAAATTCGAGTATTTATAGAAAATGTGCATAGAGTTGACAGTTCTGCCCCACAAGTTTAAGGGAAATCTTAGGCTAGCCAGTTCAGTAAAAGTTAGAAATAAAATTAAAAGGAACACCTAAACATGGATCGTGATGTTTGACCTTTGATCCCTTTAAATTATCAGTCCAGTTAAAAAGAGAAACTGGTCAAACCGGAGTATGGTTAAACGTTGATATAAGAAAAGAGATTTACATGTACCTGAAAAGTAGTGAAACAAAATTGAAAGTGTAGAAAATGATGACCATACCAGAAAGAGAGCAGAAGCTCACAGAAAGGTTCGACTGAAATTCGACCAAACAAATTTTCAAGTTGACAGAAGTTACAACCATCAACTCTTATAGAATTTGTATATAAAGAAGTGCAACGGAAAATATGAATCATGTAAAATTTTAGTCCTGGGTCGGGAAGGAGAAGGGATTAAGGCCTGAGCGTGGGACAAAATAAAACAAACAATTAGATTGAATGTCAAAGACGAGGGGGAACAAATTCAAAGTAACAACCATGGGATTAATATATCTAAGAATACTGGACTTAAGTAATTTCACTTTAAATTGACCCGAAACCATGTTAAAATAGAACCCAATAACTGACATCATTTCTTTCCAAGGGAATTTTATGTCTTGGAAAAAAAAACTTGTGCAGGTGTATTAGCTTTGAGTTGTGGATGAAGTAATTTTTTCACTAAATGTAGTTGAATCATAGTAAAAATTTAACCATTTAACAACACCAACGAACTTATATTCATTAATACATGTTTCCTATTCTCTAATGCACTGCTCTTTTTATTTTTCATTTGAAATCGGTATGTTCTTTGTATTCGTATAGTATTTGATTTTTAATTTATTTGTTACTAACATGCCTTGATATTAATGTAAATGCTCTACTACCTATTTAATTGATTGTGGCTAATGAACTTAAAGGTATACACGAAATAACTCATATTCCACATAATGAATTTATATTCATTAATACATGTTTCCTATTCTCTCATGCACTGCTCTTTTTATTTTTCATTTGAAATCGGTATGTTCTTTGTATTCGTATAGTATTTGATTTTTAATTTATTTGTTACTAACATGCCTTGATATTAATGTAAATGCTCTACTACCTATTTAATTGATTGTGGCTAATGAACTTTAAGGTATACACGAAATAACTCATATTCTGTTACAGCTGTGATAAGAGTGCTTGTAGTTAATATGATGAACAGCGATTTAAATGACCTTATATATTTTGCTACATTTTTAGAAAACTCGATCGTACTTTTGTATTCCAAGGTCCAACCCCTGTTCAGCGGATTTAATTTTAGATTCTAGATACAATTGCTTTCCGGAATCAATGTTGTCCAAATATTTACTATCTAGAGAAACGTTTTTGAAAGGACTATTTGGATATAAATTTATTCTAGTTACTTGATAGAATTGTCTACCATTAATAGAGTCCAGACCTAACAGTTTTTATTGATGGCATCCCCTCCCAATACACTTAAGACACCAAGTCCCAAAGTAGGTAAAACATTTTGAAAACATTGGTATTGCAGCAGACGCGAGACCCGCTTGCATGGGTAAAAATCCATCTTCCTTTTTTAACTGTTTTGAACTGAGATTTAATACCAGACAAATTGCAATGTGATTAACGGAAACTAGTTGGATAACTTTTTTTAGCGGCTCCTGCATACGAAGTATATATCTCCCAGTTGATACGATATTCCAGGGCTTGTATTTCCTTTGATGATTTCCTTAATAGAGGGTTGTTGCTCAAAAGTAAGCTATTAAACCAAGAGTTCTAAGTGGTGAAGTTGAAATCATCCCTTCGTCAATTTTACGGACGCCATCATAAGTTGGTTGATCGTTATGGAATATCCGTTTCACAGATGACGACGGATATGTTCCAATGGTCATAACTACAATCCCGATCCCTTTTCCCCTAATATGACCTACCGAATTAGATTTATAACCGGGTTTGTACTAACATGAACAACACGACGGCTGCCACATGAGGAGCAGGATTTGCCTTCACTTCCGGAGCACATGAGATCACCCCCAGATTTTGGTGGGGTTCGTGTTGCTCAGTCTTTGGTTGTCTATGTTGTGTTTTGTGTACTGTAGTTTGTCTGTTTGTCTCTTTCTTTTTTTACCATGGCGGTGTCAGTTTATTTTCGACTTGTGAGTTTGAATGTCCCTTTGGTATTCTTAGCCTCTCTTTTAGCATCATACAGTGAAATGTTCACCCTCTGAGATCGATAGGATATCCATCTTATAAATGAGTGATCATGCGCCTGATAGTTTTAAACGTGACTGATAAACAAACAAAGTTTCGTGATATTGAAAAATTGTCATATCAGGTGAAACAACTGGAAAGAAAATGTAGGTATTTTTAAATGCAAATTTGTATTTAGTTTTGTTTGACGCCCAATTGACAGATCTATTTGATTGTCCCCTTACTAAAAGAACACAGAAGTGAAAATTTCACTTCTTTACAGGTAAATTGTTTTGATCCATTTACATAACTACCACTGATGATTTCACTGTTGACTACAATGCTGTTTAGACTGATATTGTTTGTAGCCGTCTGTTGTATTGTTGTATATGTGTTGGTTCGTTTTTCAAATCTCACCAATGTGTTGATAATGTTGTTTACATTAAAGTCTACGAGAAAGCTTTTTGATAAGGTTAGAGTCACGGTTAGAGTTTTGAGATTGGCACCAATGATGATCTTCGTTGATGTTTTTCTTTTCAGTTGTAGATGTTGTTAAATGTTCTTGTTGATTTCTCAGTACTTTAGTGTAAAATGAAAAGATGATCAAATCCTTACTTTCGTCCTGCGAATTGTTGATGCTGTTATTTTGCACAGGAATGTTTGGGAAAGTGGGAAAGAGAAGTTAGTCACCAGGTTTTACTAGAGCCATCTCATAACGTTTGCTGTCTTTCAAGTTGATAGATGGATTGAAACGAGTATTGATCTGGCTATTGTTTCTTGAGACGACAAATGAAAACCCTGGTTGAGGGTCTGTATTGTAAGCAGTCTTTTTGTAATTAACTGTCCATTTGATTCAAACCTCTGAACTCTGTCAGAGATCACAAGTGCACATGCTCTGGTGTTTGCAGGAGCATTGCGCTCAGATTCAGCTCTGTTTTGAATATCAACCATGGATTCCCTAAACTTTTCAGACTATTTACTAATATCAACAACAGATAGAGGATACAACTCTATAAAGTTTGAAAGGTTACTATTTCTATTGCTAATGAGTTATTTCATATTATAAAAACTTTGCGAAAGTCAGATGCGTCTTTGTATAATCTAGACACCTTACATTGAGTAAAGGCAGCATTAAAATACAACTGGATAGCGATGTGCATTGAGAGCAGCATGTATTTTTTCTCAGTCTACAGTTACCATAAGTTGCATAATAAACGAGATGTAAAAGATACCAAAGAGATATGCAAACTCATAAGTCGATGACAAATTGACAACGCCATGGCCAAAAATGAGAAACGGCTAAAAGTCATAAATAAAGGCAACAGTAGTATACCGCTGTTCGAAATTCATAAATCGATTGAGAAAAAACAAATCCGGGTTACAAACTAAAACTGAGGGAAGCACATCAAATATAAGAGGAGAACAAAGACACCACAGAAACACTAAAATGCAACACACACAGAAATGAACTATAAGATAACAATAGCCATTTTCCTGACTTGGTCGGTTGAACCTGGTTTTGTGGCTAGCCAAACCTCCCGCTTTAATGGCAATGTTAAATATAACACTAAAATGACAACATTACCTGATAGGACTACAATACAAATAAATGGAAGAACATACAGGACAGAGAATCACACACAAATAAACAAAACATTAGAACATTACGACAAGCTAATAGAACACAGCATGAAAAACTAAAGACTGAGCAACACAAACCCCACCAAAAATCGGGGGTGATCTCAGATGCTCTAAACGGAAACCAGATCCTGCTCCTCATGTGTTATTAGTCGTGTTGCTCAGGTAACAATACACCGTTAGGACAAAACAAAAGAAATTGGCAGTCATTATATTTAACTACAGCTTTCTAACAAATTAAGCTTGCTGTTTGTGTCATGTATGTACATATGTATGGAAACTGCATCTTCCATAGATTTGATTACCAATAGTTAAAATGGTGAAATATAACCTTTTAGTTGTAACAATGGCAATAATCTGATTTATTATATACAAAATATTGCAAAAAGGGGGGTTAAAATGTCACTAGTGTACCCAAATTTAGTCTAAGGTAAAATTTCAATCCATTTGATTGATAACTTGTCTGAAACCATCGACATTTATCTATAAAGAAATTAAATATGCATTTAACCTGATTTTTACATAGAATTGCATCAAAATATTCGAGCGAAAACAATGTGTATGCCAGAGTTTCGTCTACAAAAGATTCATCATTGACGCTTGAATAACAAAAAAATTGTTGGCTTTGTAATGAGTTAATCAATTCTATTTGTAGTCTTCCTTCTTTAAAGAAAGAATTCTCAGAAAGGATGGACTAATAGATCCCGTGTTTCAATTTTGATACATATTCCTGCAATATGCCTGTTAAAGGGAGCTCAGGATTGCGGTTTGTATTTCTGATGACTTTCACCAAAAGTCAAACTTTCGGTTTTTCTAAATATTTTAGACATTTATTTATTTATAGTAGTTGACAACGTCTTGTTTTAAAGGCGCTTCTGTTTTAAGAAGCAGTTAATACATGTATATTGACTACATGATTGGCTTTTTGTTCCACACTTTTCAAAGCTGCACTATTGGAGGCATTCACTGCTTTACTTCCTAACATTTTTGTGGCAGTATTGGTAAATGGCCGACTGATAAAAATATAAATAGTCTAAAGAAGACCACTATCTTCAGGAACATGTTTGCTGATAACCACGTTTTGAAATTAATAGAACTTTCTTATCCATAGTATGTGACGGTGAACCATAGCATAGTCCTGGTTGACAATCCATCCCTGGCGTTTCATTTCACCAGAATGGTAACAATGTCATTGTTCACCCCTTTGCTGCCAGTTTTATAGAATGCTCTGCAGATGTCTAATATATCCACTAAATTGTTTAAGCCAGAAGGCAGAAACACGATTTATAATTCGCTACTATGTGTGTCACTTTCTGTAACTCTTTACAATTTTGGAGTTTTGGAGAGAATCGAGTGACCTTTGTAAATGGCTTCATTATCCTTCAAAATGTCCCAATAACTCATTAAGTATTCAGGTTTATACGACTCCAAATCAGGGTATTAACAAAGAATTCCTAAACTCCCAATTTCCCTTTGTGTAACACACCATTCACCAAAAATATAATTTACTTATCAATATTTTGCATAATTTTAAATGTCGTACACCGTTCATTCACACCATTCCCGATCGCACGTTACACCATTACACCATTCCCCTTACACCATACACCATACACCTTCTACCATTGCTCCATATGCCATACACCATTACACCATACACGTTTTTTTGGGAAGTTTACACCATCCAAGGGCTGTATATTGCGCCTCAACCACATGTTTAAATATTTTGGTGAGACTTCGAGTTAATCCAATAATATCTATTCGGTATTTTTAGTTTCTTATTAGGATTTGTTAGGATGTTTTGCTTATCATCAGACTTGGGGTAATTGTAATTGTAATCATTAATTATCTGTAATTAATTACAACTTTTCAAGTAATCATTATAATCATTAATTAGCCAAAAATCTGATTACATGTAATTTAATTCAACCAATTACTTTTCGAAATACCTTGTAATCCTGATAACCTTTAGATTACATTCTGATTAAATTGAAAAAAAATCTCAAATTGTGTTTTTGGTCAATATGTCATGTCTTAAATGAACCTTTTTATTATTCATATTTAATAAATATATAACTTGTTAATATAATGTTGTTTAATGTAAGCATGTTAAAATATTATAAAATATGGATATACATGTAATTGATACCAACAAAATGTTATTTTAATTACTTTTTTAAGTGACTTGTGTATTAATTAAACTCACTGGCATAGAAATTTAGTTTCTTACATTTACAAACCTTAATTCAAGTCAAAATAATTCAGAGAATAATGACGATAAAATGTAATGGGCCATTACAAGTGACAAATGTTCATGTATATATGTTGTGAATATTTGTGGTTAATCTCACAGATGCGGTTTGAAGTTAATATTTAATAACATATCAAATAATAACTTTCTCACAAAGTAAGATGTAATCATGATTACTTGCTTATGTAATCATTAATTTAATTAGTTACTTTGAGAAATGATGTAATCATTAATTTGATTTAATCGTACAATTTACACAGTAATTGTAATTTAATCAATTACATTGAAAGTAATCAGACCCATCTCTGCTTGGCATCATGCATTTTTATGCAAGTGCATTACGCCGTTTTAGATGAGAAATTTTTATTATAGTCTTTTATTTATAGAGTGAATGCTGTTGAACACTGTTGAACACCCCTAACCTTTTGAAAAATCCTTGGTAGTTTTAACAAATATATCAAGAACAAATCTTCTGGTTACGGGGTCATCTTTAAGTGTCTTAGGCATTGGTCTCCATTCGGATGACATGTGCGACTGAATGGTGTCCCTGAGATGATTTTACATTACAATGAGCCTGTATATTCTTCTTATAATTATACCTTTTTTTTATTATTACACCATGAATCATGATTATATTTTTTGCTGATGTTTTCAGCATAGCACTTGATACAGATACTTTTTTGGGGTTCACATTTACACACACAAACACTCACACACACATTACACTCACCCACCTGTTTGAATTAAAGAAGCTTTGCCCACTTAACTATACATCATTGATAGCAAATCTATTTCAAGTCATTTATTTTATCCCTACAATAACACATTTCTTCCCATTTCTTTTTCATCCATCTGAGATGATGTTATTTGGAGCGTTTTTTTACACCTATCTTCCCTTACTGTCTTAGGCATTGGTCTCCATTCGGTTGACATGTGCAAGTGAATGGTGCCCCTGAGATGTTTTTACACTAAAATGAGGCTGAGCAATTTTCACACCTATCTTTCCTATGTGGTATAAATATCCCCAATGTGAATTCTGTTACTGATTCAGATTTGAATTTTAACTGTTATTCAAATCATCTTTTTAGTTCTCCTTATTTATCTTATACTTTGTGCAAGTCATCTTATTTGCATCTATAATTTCCATTTGATTTGAGGCTAGATACACAAATAGTAACACACAAATATGGTTTGGACCAGCATCTATTGCACAGTCGACCAAACTCTTTCTGGGTGATATCACTACAGTGGTCTCGATCAACATGATCTAGATTCTTGGCGTCTTATTGGAAAAACAAATAATAACGGTGTTTTCCCGTATGGTGTGCCGGGCAGTTTGTGAGAGATATAGCGATTTGACATTGTTGTGGTGTCGTCCTTGAACATAGAACACTATTCGGGACAAGTTTGCCAAATTCCCTGCGTGTAAAAATTGACACATTAATTTTCTTTGATACAGAAAAATGAGGTTATGGACATAAATGGCATTGGCTCCTTGATAATTGTCTTAACTTTTTTATGGTTTAGCACCACTGTTGGAGGAGTTATGCCACTTTTTTGACAAATTTCCTTTGACGGAAAACTACTTTTTCTTTGGGGAAAATTTTTATTTCCTCAAGTGAATTAGTTTTCCCTTAGGAAATGTCTTGCAATACCTTTTTCTCAGATGAAATTTCTTGCTTCAAAACTTCCCTCAGGGAAATCTGGATAGACAAAATTTCCCTTTAGGAAAACTTTTTATACATGATAATTCCCAAAGGGAAATAATTATACGTCATATTTTCCTCAAAGGAAATTTGAATTTCCCTTTGGAAATTAAGAAAAAAACATTTCCTAATGGAGACATTTAGTTTGCAAAATATTTATATAATATAAGTAATCTTCACACATGTTTTTTTCCAAACATTAAATCATCAAATTCTTCAGGTACATATCGAGTTCGCTTAGATCAGGTAAATCTTTGATTTGTTTTAAGAAGTAGGAATCAATACAATTTGGGTCTGTGGAAGTAAGATGTTGTTTCTCGGTGTTGTCTTTTCATTATAAGTACTATCTATAGCTATCACATCCATTTATTTAAATAATATGATGATCGTTTCTATGAAATATTAAATATAGAAAAACACGGTAAATATTCAAGGGACCAGGTCTAGCAATAGTTAATTTCTAAAGAGTGGGACATTCTCCGTGTGCGGGTCGAAAAAAAGTCGCAATTTCTTGCTACCACTGGAAGCAGTTTTATGAAAAAACACATTAACCATTTAAACACCTTATATCACCTCTAGTTGTGTTTCCCTTTGCTTTATTAGTTTGAAGTGTTGTTCATTGTGCTTTATTTAATTTTTCAGAGGTATGTGTTGTTTATAATGGTAAGTATCGTCCATCCTTTGTCATGCGAAATATTTTTCTATTTCAAATTTTCACATTCGTTCAGGTTTCAGGGTTAAAAGATTTACATAAGTGATTGTTAATTAATTTGGTGATGTATTAGGGTTAACTGTCAATTACCAATCCGCTATTGTGTGATGCCTAATCACTTACTATAGCTTTTCGACGTATTTTTAAGGA
Source organism: Mytilus californianus (assembly GCF_021869535.1). Taxonomy (NCBI): domain Eukaryota; kingdom Metazoa; phylum Mollusca; class Bivalvia; order Mytilida; family Mytilidae; genus Mytilus; species Mytilus californianus. Next base: position 3,511,248 of record NW_026262648.1, read on the forward strand.
CTAACGTATTATTAGCAATAAAATTAACGCGTTACATTTGAATGTTTTGTAATCTGCCCTTGCTACTGTATAGTGTACCCTTAATTGCAAAATTAATAAACAGTTTGTGCCTTATTCAATCAAACAATAAATGCATATTACTTAGGAATACTTACGTGTAGCTCAGACGAATGTCGTCTGAATTATCTACTCCTTTTCCATATTGTTGTAATCCAGAACGTTGAAACTAAAATTACATATTTATAAAAAAAAAAAGGATAATGTGAACTTAATTCTATCAAGGCTGATCAGCCGAGTTCTTTGAATTTGCAAAAAGCACAATTTTATGTAATACATTGATTCACATTACACAGAAAGCATTCCAATTGGAAAAATAATATATTATACTTGTGATATCCAATATTCATTTTTCTTATTTTTTAATATGTTAAGTTATTAAGTATCAGTTTATTTCTTTTGTTATATTCTTCAATAGCATAACTAATTTCTTGGTCAGCAAATTTAGTAGATATGTGCAAAATCGTGCGTTTTATCTGTTTAATATCAAATATGCTTGTTTCGCAAACGAAGAATATGTCGCGAATCGAGACAAATGCATATATTACTTTTCCAGTGTTATTGTCATCAATACCATGAGTTTTCTGATCAAAACAAAATTCAGATATGATATAAAAATAATAAGATGTGGTATCATTTGTTTTTATTCATAAATGATATTAAGAATTTAGCATAAATAATGAGAACCTGCAAAGAATATAGATTTATATACGCACATATAAATCATAATAATTAAAAATCCTGACCGCATCACAAACTATGTCTGTAACAGACATTAACCTACATTCAACAGTTGGAAAAACAATTTTAAAATACTGGTGTATTTAGTCGAGGGTTATACAAAGCAATGGGGTTAAACGCGAAAAAGAAGACACGGATACTCTTTCCGAATTGGATAAGGATATGAGCTCGTTGAAACAAATAAAAATAACTTATTGGGTCTTTGAACACACATCGATCTTCGGAGACCCTAACGACACAAAGCATATATTCTACATTCATGAAAAATATGTTGTCCTCAGAAATAAAGCCTCAAATTTTTTTTTTGTATAAATCACATTACATAAACTGCTTGATAAAGGAGTAAGGTATTAACAATTTACTTGGCAACTCAAAATATACCCCACGACACTTTACACATAAAGGTCATATGTCTGTTCTACATGTATGTTCCTTTGGAATTTCAACTAAAAATAAAATACACTGGATCTTCCTTCACTATAGTGGATACCGAAAACTTATAAATAACGTTATATTACCGGGTCTGTCAATTGCTCCACAAAACGTCTTTCCAAAGTTATAACATCCACATGATCCATTTTATCAGCAACGAAAGCCGAGCTTCAAAATATTTGTGACATTACCTACTCTAGCTGCAATGTGAATCAGGTGTGAATATTGGATTTTTTTTTTAAATCTGTCAGAGTTCATACATTCTAAATCTCTTTCCTCCTGCGATGTTATACAACATTGTACTTTTCTACCCTTTATACAAATACTATCCATTCCAAACTTAAAGACAGAATGAGAGAATTGACCCACTTTTTTTCAAAACAAAAGAACGGCTAGCGTAGATTCAAATACCTTGTTTTAAGTAATTAATCGGAAAGGTTGGACTGCCACTAGAAAATAAGGAGATGGTGGTTATGGACAGAAATTTTGTAACCTAAGGGCTCCTGAAAAAGTTGTTGCAAGAGTTTTTTAAGGGCATACGACACGATTTGATCCCACGGTGATTATTCTACTTTGCAAACAAGTTATTATAATTACCAAGTCAATTCAAATGTGTAATAAAAACATACTTTCGTGCAGTCCTTTTATAGAAAAAGTAGGTGGAGATTTTAAGACTTTTACTCAAAATTTGTTCCTTTGGATAGACATACCTAACATTTTTATTTCAAAAGATAAACACCAGCGGATTTCTGTTAAAAAATTTGGAATATCTTCTTTAAATGAATATGCTCTTAATTTGTGTAACAATTCTTCGAAAATAATTCATTTTTATTGAATCATATATTTAGAAAACAAAGCTGGCATTTTTGCTGTATATTGATATAATTCAAAAGAAAATCGTCGGTAATTTGTATATAAAAATTGGTACAAAAAAATCTTCATACATAGTTCAGACAAAAGTCATCTTAAAATAGACGGGTCAATGCACTCGTTTTCAAGCTTATGATTAAAATCAGTAGAAAAATGCATCCTTTCCAATTATGTCACAGTTTGACGTCGCGAAAAATAAAATTTTACGTAAGCGGTGTCATATGCCCTTATCGTGCAGATAGCGTAATACGCTCTTTGCATGCGGCATAGGATTGAACGTCCCCACTATTCGGACATGCCTGCATACCTATTCATCCTGCATAGCCAAAAGAACGCCCTACTTTTTGAAAAGTCTTACTGCCAATCTGAAGAAGGCTAAGTTTACTATGTTTCTATACCCAAGTGTCCCTTGGGGTTGACTATTTATAAGAATTACATTCCTTGAATGATAAAATTTTCTTTTTTGTCAGACACTATCGAAATATTGTTATGGTGTTATGTCAATCTAATGCACAAACGCCGGTTAAGCAATACAAGCTCCTCGAAATCTCTAGTTATATATATCAAGCTCTTACCTTTTTATAGGCTTCTCTCTTAAAAAAATCCATTTCATGTTCATAAATAACGTCATGGAAGACAAATATTTTTGGATCCTTATTCATTTCTTCTGCTTTGGCTTTGTAATAAGGAATCCTTGTGTTACTATAATAACAATATAACTTCGATGATTCCTGAGTGGACTGTAAAAAAAGTATAAATGCATGAATTGCATAGTTATATAAAGCTTACAAATAGTTGACCAACATGACACAACGACACTTTAACGCGAAAACTTGTACCTTTTACAATTTAGGCTACATGAAACAGGAAAATATCCTGTAAAACTTAATAAATTGTAATATATACTAGTAATTGTTTTCAAATGTTCTTTTACGTGCTGCGAGTGTGGCACTCTCTCTACATGGGGTGTCGGAATCAACGATCTTATTCCGACGATACGTGCACGAGACAGAACATTTTTCAACTTTAATGCAATTTTAATGTAACAATGTTTGTCATTTGTTTAAATTTACCGTCGAATTCACAGTTGACATGTCGTAACTATGAAGTCGAACGCCATATTGAAATTGCTTGGATCAACAAATCTTCGATTACTACAATATAATCGAAATTAAACAACACCTAACTCAAAAACGCCGTTTTATGTGATTTAATCCAATTTGAATCGTAAAAGTAGCGCTTAGTTAGGTAGTTTTCATCGTTTAACGTCACATTTGCCCATAGCGTTTAATCGCTAAAATCATTCATGAAGTGTCGCGGAATTCTATATAAAATTAGCGAATTTCTTTTCAAGTTCAAATATATTATTTCTTTTTTGTAATGCATTAGAATTGGAATAACAGTAATATAGTTGAAGAGTTGGATTTGATGAACGCAAATATCCGTTACAATAATATTATTCCTTAAATCTTTTACAACCGAACGGGCTATATGTATGGATTGTTTAACCTTGAAAATACAGTTAATACTTTTCTATTTCTAAGCTATTTTACACCTGTACATTTATATATAGAATAACTAATACAAGGATTAAAATATTGAAAAATATTCAACTTTTGACCGAACAACAGTGATAATTAACATGAGCTACTCGCATTTGTGAATTAATGTGTTGTTCGGTCGCTCATTGAATATTTTTTTTGTATTTGAATCGTTGGATTAGTGATTCTTTTTATTTCATTGACCATGGACTTTTGGATGGAAATAATGTAGAAAATAAAAGGAACTACATCTTTTTTCTACGTTTTGATGTAACGTCATCGACAATGTCTTGACATAACCCATTGTTGTTTGACGTCACAGGAATAAAATTATCAGATTTATTTTACATATGATTTTTTTAAAAATTTTATTGGGAAATCATTGGTATTCATTGCAACCAATGTATTACTTATATCCTCTCAAACTAGTAGTAAGTACTAGTAATTGAAATGCATATTAACATAAGAAGGCAATCATACCCGGTTTATTAGAGTTTTAACGGTAAAACTGTGTTCATACATGTGGTTATATATATAGCATTTAAGTCATATGAAACGAGTTTCCTGTAATTTTAATGTTATCGACATTATTAAACCAAAACATCACAGAGCATGTGAAGCACGTGAACAATAAATGAATTGATCATATTGATGAAGCCATGATATTTTTTTATATATATTTTATATTCGTTCCCATTTGTTTAACTTTTCCTTGACTTTTCTTAAATGATTTGGTGTATTTAATTTGTTCTTTAAAAATCAGTTATTACTATTTACCTACCAGTGCACGTTTGTTTACATTACCTTATTACGGTTTTCCCTCGCACTTGCGCTGTGCAGTGGCTGGAGTTCTAACGAGACGTCTCGTATTTGAGGTCACTTCATACGAGAAAATATCTTAAAAGCTTTATATTTTAGAAGCTAGAAGACCTGGATGCTTCATACTTTTTATATATATATGCCTTATGTTACGAATTCCGTCTGTCATATGTCCATTGTCTTTGACCTCATTTTCATGGTTCAGTGACTACTTGAAAAAAAAGTCAACATTTTTTGTAATGTTAATTTCTTTCTTATTATGAGAAATAGGATAACTATATTTAGTATGTGCGTACCTTGCAAGGTCCTCGTGCCCGTCAGACAATTTTCATTTGACCTCCACCTCATTTCATGGATCAGTGAACAAGGTTAAGTTTTGGTGGTCAAGTCCATATATCAGATACTATAAGCAGTAGGTCTACTATATTTGGATATGGAATGATTGTAAGGTGTACATGTCCAACTGGTAGGTGTCATCTGACCTTGACCTCATTTTCATGGTTCAGTGGTCAAAGTTAAGTTTTTGAGTTTCGGTCTATTTTTCTAATACTATATGCAATAGGACAACTATATTTGGTGTATGGAAATATTTTATGATGTACATGTCAGTCTCGCAGGTTTTATTTGACCTTGACCTCATTTTCACGGTTCATTTCTCAGTGTTAAGTTTTTGTGTTTTGGTCTGTTTTTTCTTCAACTATAAGCAATAGATCAACTATATTTGTTGTATGGAAGGATTGTAAGGTGTGTATGTCTGTCTGGCAGGTATCATCTGACCTTGACCTCATTTTCATGGTTCATTGGTCAATGTTGAGTTTTCATGGTTAAGTTTGTTTCTTAGATACTATAAGCAATAGGTCAACTATATTAATGCATAAATTGATTGTAAGGTGTACATGTCTGTCTGGCATGGTTCATCTGACCTTGACCTCATTTTCATGGTTCATTGGTCAATGTTAAGTTTTCGTGGTTAAGACTGTTTCTTAGAAACTATAAGCAATAGGTCAACTATGTTTGTTTTATTGAATGATTGTAAGGTGTACATGTATTTCTCGTTTGGTTTAACTGACCTTGACAACATTTTCTTGGATCATGTTAAGTTTATGTGTTACTTGTAGTAAAGCTTTATATTTAGGACTATCAACATAAAATCAATGGTTGGTAAAGAAGGCGAGACATTTCAGCGTGTGCACTCTTGTTATATGTTTATAGGATTTTGTACATATAAAGTATAAAAGAGTACCATAATAATGGTGATTATGGCTACGATATTGCTTCCCTTCACGATTCAAAACTATTATACGATATACATTGTTGAAACGTTGCTTAGATTCTATTGGCATAAATAAGTTTAAATATTTGGAAGGTCTTACGGAAAGAGTATAAAATTTTACACGGAAAATCGGTATCCAAGTTAAATGACGCAACCGTATGGATATTCAGACATCGCTTTGGATACACATTTAGAGAAAAGCGCCGATAGTCTCAATCAAAACTTTATTACGCGATACTGTTGCTTTAATAGAAAAGAAAGGCAAAGGAATAGCGATTTTATTGCTATGTAGAAATCATTTTGGTAATTTAGTTATCAAATAAAATTTAATGAAATGGTGATCCTCATAGAACACCTTTTGACTGATAATTTTGAATAATACAAAAAATATATGAATGAATTCTAAAATAAGCGCGAAAACTGCCTGATTCTCAAACCCCCCAGGGGCAGATCCAGCCATTTTTAAAAGGGGGGTTCCCAACCCAGGATAAAGGGGGGAGGTCCAACTATATGTCCCCATTCAAATGCATTGATCGTCCAAAAAAAAGGGGGGTCCAACCCCTGGAACCCCCCCCCCTCCCCTCTGGATCCGCCACTGCCTCCTCCCCCCATAAAGTTTTGTCTGCATTGAATCCACAATTCGTTTTATTCACATTATTATATGATGATGTTTAATAACAGATATCAATAGTAATTGTTACATAGTATTCGAATTGAGATATAAACAGCTTAATTTACTGATGCATTTACTCAGTTTTGACCAATATGTAATAAGTAATTTGTTTGTCTATCATATTAACAAATCAAAGCTTTCAAAATAATATACGATTAAAATTAATATCTGTATATTTATCGAAGTCACTATTAACGACTATGATTTAACATTATCATTAAAGTCCGACATAAATTCACCATCACTGACTTTTTGTCACGCAAGACATATAAATGATGCAAGTTTATATTGTCTTTTAGATGTGATAGCGTGTTTTGACCTATAATTGTTTACTTTTTACACATTGTGACTTGGATGGATAGTTGTCTCATTGGCACTCATACCACATCTTCTTATTTATATTTGTAAAAATAAGTTTTCTAACCTTCTTCTGTTTCCCTCTACACAACTGTTTTTCATGATTATCAATTTCACGTTTGTGGAGCGGCCAATCTTTGACAGATGCAATCTCATCTACATTTTCTATGTTATCAGTTGACTCCTTTAAGTACAGTTGGTAATCCTCCTTAACAGATAAAGTTCCTAAAATAAATATACAAAACAATACCATTCTACGTATAAGACTTCAGTAATTTATCTATTTGTTTCCACTTGAATAAAAGAAAAGAAAACAGATAACAGCATATATTAACGAAGAAAGACAGACAACAGTTCGCAAAACACTACACAAAAAACTTAAGATTGCGCAATACGAACTCTTCTCAGAGGAAAATATTGCCTTGTTTGGAAATGTTTTTTTTTCATCTTGTATTGAAGAAAATTAATTTAGATTATTTCTTTTTTTCCTTCGATGATTGAAAACGAAAATAACAAACATATTAAAATGTATTTAACCAAACTTTGTTTTTGTCATGAATTCTATCTAGTTCAGAATGTTGGAGAGTTAAAGATCAACTGTGACATATACCTAGGTGAACGACACTGGCTCTTTAGAGCCTCTAGTTTATCGTTTTTTTTTTATCGTTTATCGGTTTTTTTTGCTAAGAGAAACTATAAAACTATATTGTAAAATAGTGCTACATATAAACATGCCAATTTCTGTGTTATTTGTTATTATGTTTTTATTATCACTTCGAAAACAAAGAACGTCTCATCCTTTTTCTAAAAAAAAAGTCATTGAAAAATACCAAGACCTTGTTCATAAATATTCCGTATCAACTTCACAAATAATACATGATGGTCTTGAAGTATAGATTCTAGGTACTGACGTTTTTTATCATCTTAATTACGTGTTATAGTGTTCTTTTTATTTGTCCATGTACATTTTTAACCTTTACTGTTTAGTCCATTTTTGGAAATACACTTTTGGCGTGGCTCGGTTCTTATACATCCTGCCATTGTGTTATTATGTATGGTCAATTTTGTATTCTTGTCTTTCATTTTTGCTTATGTACTTTGCCTATAAAGTGTCTATATGCATTTTGTTTATCTTTGTTGAAATAGTTATTTGTTTTTATAGTAATTAAGATTATATTACCATATTGACTGCTGTAGGTTGCACTTTGTAAATACAGCTGTTTCACAAGCCACGCCTCTTTTTGGGAGATATATAATATTCATAGACATGTTAATTTGTTAACGTACTGGTTCCCAGATATGATCTCTGTGTTTCATCTCATAGAGACATAACTTGAGAATGTTTCCAGTATAGAAAAAAATGGTAGCGCCTAAGATTTAATTCTTAGGAGGTCCAAAAGTGGAGGTAGGGGTAGTATAGAATTTTTGTATAAGTTTAAACTCTTAGAAGTTCAGGGCATATGAACGTTGAAAATATGCCGCACAGCCCTATATTTTGACCTTTGAATAAAATAGTAGTGCATATCAACTTTCCGTTCTGGGATATAATTTTTCACGAAACTTCCTAGTAAAAGTGGCACAGTTTTAGCCGATAAGGGAGTTCCTATGGGAAATTGCATTGTCTATGTTTACAGAATTGCAACCTGTAATCCAATTTTTGACATTTTTACCTATTATGTCTGTTTGTTTTGCTCACACTCAATATAATGGAATTATGCGACTGTCATACAAGTGATAGGTTTAGCTAGCTATAAAACCAGGTTTAATTCCCCTTTTCTACATAAGGAAATTCCTGTACCAAGTCAGTAATATGCGACATGCCAAAACCTTAGTTTGAAGAAGTTTGATTACTTCTAATACGTATTATCGGAATTGTAACTGTGCTATATTTGAAGACTCTCCGGCATCAATCGTGGACTTGACGTTCACTAATGCAAATTAACATACATTATTTAGATTTTGTATACGATGTAAGATATGGAACTTTGATACAAAGAAGTTGCATCAGGTTGTAAAATATATGTTTGTTCCATGTTCTTAAAATTACTATACCACGTGGGAACTTCATGCTAAAATATTTCGGAATAAGTACGTCCTGTAGTCATATAGGTAAAATAATTTTACATACAGATGAAAATGAATTTTTGAGAATTTTGTATTCACTGCACGATAAAAGACCTAAAAGCACTAGTGGCCTTAGGTTCTTAAAGATAGCAAAAAAAGTAAACGGTCATGATACATATTCAAATTCATTTCTGAATAGTAAAATGAAAGTACTTCAGTTAACTGTGAATGTAGAATTTTTGGCAGTTTTAGAAAGTGGTAAAAATCCTAAAAAGGCTATCATTATCCCTTATGGGCCAGGAAATACTACCGTGCCACCTTAAGGGGGATATACATGTTTACACTAAATCAATGAAGGATTTTATTTTACCTATGCAATTTGTAAGTTTATCAATAAAAAGTTGATTAAGGGCAACTATGATAAAAACAGCCCTTAAATTCCACCCCTAGGAGTGAAATTTGCTGATTCAGCAAATTTTGCCTGATCTGTGGGTAATAAAGTAAAAATTTACCTAGAAAGTAGAACTTCATTATTTTTATGTAACTTGCAATACATTTTTAATTATAGATGCTCGCTTTAACTTTTCGCAGTGTCTGACACATGTACAACCACTGGAATTTAAGACGCGACATATTTTATTTGCCTGTACATCCTATTATTTTCACCGAAATAAATAAATTGCATAATTTCTTATTTTTTTCCACACAAGTACAGCTTTACTAGTTTTCTTTAGGTTTAATTTGTAGTTCTGTGGTAACATGACACCAGTATGAGCATTTTTGGAGCCAGCAAGTGGTTAAGGGGTCCTTACTCATTCATTTAGTCCTCATATTTGGCTGAAATAGAGATAGCAATAGGGGTTTCTTTACACTGACAAGACATTTTTTTTGACAAAGAATGTAATTATGATTGTTTATCAGCAAGATTAAATAGTTTATTCATTTTCCATGCAAATGTCATTAATTGCTTTGATTTTCTGACAATGAAAAGCACAATAAAGGTAAAATGATTATGTAAGGGGACATAATTTAACTTAATGCATACATGAGAAATAGGCAAACAGTCAACTTAGAGATATATTCTAGTACATGTATTGTCAAAAAGATTTTAGAATAATAGTTAACTGCCATCTACATAATTTTGTTGTGTTGCCTTCATAATCTGGAAATGCTTAAAGTAATGTAAGGCATGCTGTAAAATGTGGAATGGACTTTAATATCATTTTTCATGATTTGGTGCTTAAACTGTTTCTTTCAGTCAGATTAACTATAAATAGAGTTGGCAATCCAATAATTCCTCCTGAATCACCATGTTTGACTTCTGTGTTGATTTGAAACATCATATATTTGGATTTTGTTCACTCCTTAAGTAAAAATGGTAAGATGATAAAAAAGTGAAAATCTGCCAGCTGGGGTAGGGGTGTAATCTTTCATTTTTTTGGGTAAGAAATAAGTGCAGACTAGTATTCTTTATTGTAATATGTTACATACACTACAAAAGTCAAAAAGTCTGAAAAGACCAGTTTTTGTCTGAATTTGCATTAATTTTGCTTTCGTTTAGGTCAAAGAATTTGTTCCCATCTTGATTCAAAAACCTTATTTATTTTTTAGAACAACCCAAAACATTTTTTATTCAAATTTGAGTGTTGAATTTTATAATTTTTTATCAAAAATAAATATTTGTGATAACTCCTTCCTGAAAAGAAAAAAATGTTTAGATCTATATTATGCATGTCTGTTTGAGAACCATTTCATAAGACCGATGATTTCTATAGAAATCATTGATGGGACCCATTATAAATACATTTTTTTTATTATTCCTGGAGTAGATAATAATTTTCTTTTAATCTTTGGGAATTATTCAATTTGTTTTTATGTTAAAATAATTAACTTCATAATTTTGATGAAGAAAATCCATTTCAATTCAATTTTTTTTCATCAAAATGATGATTTTCATTTTTATCTATCAACAAACTTTTTAAATTGTAGTGGCATGGTCGGTCAACTGATAAGTTGTATGGCTGATTACAGGTAAAGCAATAACTTCTATTTGACAGTTGCGTATACTCTGGGGTGTGGAATACCTTAATTTTATGGGGAACATCCTGTCCATGTGTAATACTTCATATATTCCAACAGATGACATTACACAAATTTTTCTTCTGTTAAATGAATGATTTGTATATCATCATAATTTGCTATTTATATAAACCACATTTTGGTATAATAATTATTTACCATATCAACATTGAATATTATGAATGTAGAATGAAATATGTCTACAGTATGATTGGTTTGAATCATTTAATTTATAAGTTTTAGGAATCAAAATTTGTAATTATTTAAAAACCCACATAGAAATTGTTTTATATCAACACACCCACATTTGAATTATTTTATACTTTAGATTTCATAGCCATATTTGCATTTGTAAAAATATTTATATACCCAAATTTTCAATTATTTTACATGCCCAACTTTTATTTTTGCTGTTAAGAAGTGTAACTTGAAACAACAGTATATCATATAAAGAGAAATAAAGATTAAAGTTATATCATGCATATTGGTCATGATTTGTAAAACTCAGAACTGTCAAGTAAATTTAAGACACGATTCAAAATGTTCAGAATATGTCAAGCCATACTGAGAAAAAATAAGAATGTCGAGAATATGTCGAGAAATTTCAAGACAGTATTCAAATGTCAAGAATTTGTCAAGAAATTTTAAGACCATATTCAGAATGTCGAGAATATGTCGAGTAAATTTCATACAAATTTTATATAAATGAGAATTTGTCAAGACAAATTAAGACACAAGTCATACTTTTGGAGAATGTTGAGTAAAAGTTCATGCAAATTAAGACAAAAACTGGTCTTTTCAGACTTTTAGACTTTTGTAGTGATAGTAAGAAGGCTATGCATCATAGGTGTCATGACTGATTTCAAGTTTGAAATGTCTTGGTTAAGGTAGCACGGTAGTATTTGCATTCCAGAATTTAGGTTGCTCTTTTGTGTACCCTACTTAAGTCAATGTATCTGAACATTATGATTGGACAAAAAATACAGTATCAACTGAACATACTTTCCCAAACTGAGGGATAAATCAGGTGTAGAAAAATATGAAATAATTTTACATACAGATGAAAATGAATTTTTGAGAATTTTTTAAATTTTGTATTCACTGCACGATAAAAGACCAAAAAGCACTAGTGGCCTTAGGTTCTTAAAGATAGCAAAAAAAGTAAACGGTCATGATACATATTCAAATTCATTTCTGAATAGTAAAATGAAAGTACTTCAGTTAACTGTGAATGTAGAATTTTTGGCAGTGTTAGAAAGTGGTGAAAATCCTAAAAAGGCTATCATTATCCCTTATGGGCCAAGAAATACTACCGTGCCACCTATTCCATTGTATGCATTTACCCTTTACGTTTTTTGAAATCATTATCATACTATGACATGATTACACTCCACAGCATAATGTTCGGTTCTTAAATACTAGTTAATATTAACTCAATTTCACATATACATTTTAAGTATGTACAGCTCATTTTATATATATTTTTTTATGATTTCATGGTTCATATACGATTGACCATCCACGATTACTATTTATACTTTCTTCGTCATGTAAACAGTCTGTCGCCTGTGCCCTTTCTCGCACACAACATTACAGCCCTTGGATAGTGTAAATTTCCCAAAAAAAACGTGTATGGTGTAATGGTGTATGACATATGGTGCAATGGTAAAAGGTGTATGATGCTTTGGTGTATGGTGTAAGGGGAATGGTTTAATGGTGTAACATCCGATCGGGGATGGTGTGAATGAATGGTGTATGACATTTAAAACTATGCAAAATATTGATAAGAACTGATTTTTAATTTTATACATTTATTTACAATGTTGTGATCAAAATTCGTTTTTTAAAATAAATAAATAATTTTGTAGTCGCACGCTTTCTTTGAAATTAAATTGCATTATGGTGTAATGTGTAAGGTGTATGGTGCGAAGGTGTATGGTGTAATGGCACAGGGTGTATGGTGTAATGGTGTATGGTGAATGATGTAATGGTGTATTGTGTTAGTGGGAAGTTTACACCATCCAAGGACTGTATTCACCTCAAAACATCACAACTCTAGAGACAGTTATAATACACAAACATAAGTATATAATAATACTTCTGCAAAAAGGAGTGATTAAAGATAAACACAGTTGCAGCATAACCATTTCCGAAGTCTACCTTAGTTCATTAAATAATTATCCTAGAATCATTTCTCAACAATATTGACCTTATCCATTGAATTTTATCTTGGACAATTAAATATGCATTACATATGAGGAAAGGTTAAGGAGTACAGATCTACGATGAATAAATACGTTGAATAAATTGAGGATATTTATAGCTTATGAAATACATCTTTATCGTCTCTCTATGTTGTCTGCAATTAGAAAAATGAGTATACAGAATAGAAGGTTTTATGGACAGTATCGTACCACAACACAAATTGATATAAGCTTGATAGACGATTATCACGTTTTATAGATTTATTGATATATGTAAGTTTTACTTGGTTTTGAGCCCTATTCTATTTATTTTCATATTCCGAATATGGAGAAAAACGTTGGGTGCTCAAACAACCTTCCGGACCTGCGATGTTAATGATGAGTATACTGAATGCAAAGAACTACCACCAATTGAACATGTTTAGACATAAAGATATAAAAGAAACAGATCGCATGAAATCGACATATTTGCTGATGATTCATTAATACATCACAGTTTACTTACACAACATGACAATGTTGAAAGGTTGCTGCTTCACGAAATTGGTAGCATTAACAGTTATACATTGTTTTCTATTAACTATCAACAAAGTATGACATGCATTATCCTAGTGAGATCTGTTTATTAATTTAGCAAAATAGTGTGACATGCGTTAAAATCTAAGTGTGCTTCGACAGATGAATTAACTTTTACAGAGAGGTATTTTTGATCCGCACTTATATTACCATTAAACTGCAGTTATTATATGATTTTTTTGGATACATGCGTTATTCCGAATATACATGCAAAACTAAACCTAACTGTTGATGTAATATTTATATCTGACTGTCAAGTTGATTTACGTTAACAGGCATCTTAAAAACTGTCATTTTGTTTTTGTCACACAGTCATTATTTATCTTTAAAAAAAAACTTATTATCGTATTTGTCTATAAGATCAGTTGTATAAATATGTGACTCATTGGTTGTAGTAGCATTAGGCTTTACACAGAGCACTATTCATATTTAATTCAAAGATATAGTTCTAATGGTATCCCAGATCACATGATTCAAACCGGGGGGCGTGACGGATACACCCGTTATATTAGAAATTGGAAGTTAACAGGCACCAAGCTCTGTGGAAATGTAAAAAATTAGTTTCAGATAGATCTATTATTTATATTATTTCTTTATTAAGTTAGTAGATGGCTATTTAGAATGAATTACTATGTTAAGTATTTACTTATATAATCAATTTTTATTTTTATTCTTTATCACTAAGCTCTAACTATTTTTAGAACAAAGGTTTGTTACAGTACACATAACTTGCACAATCACTATCTGAGAATAGTTTTGGGGATACTCAATGCGTTACAAGGGCAGCATGTGTAATACGTTTCGTTTGGGCAATGTAATAATGGATTTTACCCATTCTTTCCTTGTCACAAATTATTACTTGAGTTCTTAGGCAGCCCTGAATAAAACGGGTAATTTGGCAGTCCTCCTGTCGGGTGAACGAATCATTTGTTTGTCCATTTGACAGTTCTTTTGGATACATATTTTAGTGTGCAAATGTTTTTTTTTCACTCGAGGTTATCCGTCTCAGGTTGCAAAAAGTGAGCCCATACCCTTAAGCATGGGCTGGTCCTGCGCACAACGTGCAGGTATATAAGTGAGAGTAGGTATACTTGAGTTACCTATGTTTGACATGGGATGGACCAGCGATGAACATGTCACGCGTAGAGAGGTATTTTGAAGTAACACATTGTTCTTCGGATTATGCTTCGAGCTCTTGTCAATACTCTCTATTAATGGTTAGCTTTGCTATTAAGTTCACATTGTTTAAGGTTTCATTCAATACTCTACGAGTTATGTTTCTGTTAGATGTATACTCAAGCGGCTCGTAACTTCCTCCTTATAGTTTAAGTTTTTTGAAGTCACAGTAATACCTCTACACTCTATCGTCTATTGCAGTTGAAGCACTAGATGCTCGAATAATGTGAATTTGGTTTCTTCATTGAGATATGTATTTACTATTTTTTTAAATACATATCAATCATAAGCATGTTGCCCGTAACGCAAGACTATCAAAACCCCGGGGTAAAACACTTTGCAAACATCAATAGATAAGTCAAGAATAAGAAAAAAAGTAACAAATGGCAGCTGCAAGGAAATAAACACTTACATAAACTTTAATTAATGAACATTAATACACATGTCCTAGTGAACCTGAGATTAATACCGACATTAATTCTGGCTAGCTCAGGTAACATATTTTTTAAATCTTTGCCAGAAGAAAATTATCGTTTGATTCCTGCAAAAAATTGCCGAAACAATTATTGTTTATAAACCTTGAAAATCACAAACTTTTACTTAATTTGACCTTTTGAAATTCAAAACATTTTAAAACAATTTGGCTTATAAACATAAGAAAACTTGATGTGTCAGAACGATACGAATGGCCCCGCTCGCAAGAAAAGCTTGAAGCCATTTTTAGGAGTGAAAATTTTCATAATTTCAGCTAAAAACAGCGGAGCAGAACCAAATATAAACTCTGTCTGTAAATCATCATAGTAGACTCACATACTAAAAATCAGCTCAATATGTGAATGCATTTAGAAAAACAGTCTGTTTGTTGCGGAATGCTTTTTAGGATTTATTATAACATCGTCCTTCAAAAACATAACAATTTTATAGCAAGTCGGGCAAACCGAGCAATGACTGTGCAGTTCAAAACAAAGTTATGATGAACATTTCAATTTAAGGTTTTCAAAATAAAGAAACAAAGTCTAAAAGTGCACTTGTATTGGTATTTGTAATCGACATTGTTGATAACAATTTTAATTTCACATGTGTGTTAGTGTACAATTGTAATTATACTTGGTAAGGTCATTTCGATTACAGTGAAGCAGAAAAGGATTTTTGAATAAACGAAAGAATGGTTATATGCAGATTTTGTGAAGTAGACCTTTGTATAAAAATATGACAGTGAAAACAATATATGTTTTTAAGAGATCTAAGCTAAATAATCTCCTGTTGTTTTAATATCTAATGGAGATTTGAATTTAGAAAATACAGTTCTCTGATAAATGGTGGCCATAAAAACTATGTCCACATGGCCCTATATATTCATCATTATACCCCCTGTTGCTTAATTAATATACAAAGTATTACTCAAAAACTAGTCAAGGGTAAAGGGAAATCATGATTGCATTTAAGTGATAAAATTAAAAAGCTAACAGGTAAAGTGTCTCAGGTATCTACATGTGTATGATAAGAAAATAAGAAAATAAAATAAAATAAAATAATAAAACTAACTGAACATATAGGTAAATATTATTTTTAGAAAAAAAAATGTCTTATGACTTCAGTTTTTAGATGTAGCTTATACTGCCATGACTGTTGGTTTTGCTGTTATACCTTTATACTTTTTAAATAATTCTCACAATTTAGATTATTTCTTACATGTATTTTTTGGCAAATGAAGAATAAATGAATCTCATCTTCTATTATATTGCACACTTGCCCGGTCAACCATTTCTATGGATCTTATATATAATTTCTGCCTGTTTATATTGAAAAAGTGTTTCTCAATTTGTTTTCTAAAATCAAAATAGTTAAGATTTGATGATACTGATCTACATTCAACATTGATCAACAAATGTTTAAGATTATCTTAGGACTTTATTTAAATAAAATTTAGGCAATTCATTCTTTCTCTATTGATATTTCGAAATATTCAGTGAAGCAAAATTTAGTTATATCTTCATTGTCAAATAAACATAATTAGTTCGTGACACAAACAAAAAAAGAAACAAACGTAATAACGAAAAGAAATAACAATTCTATACGAAATGAACACATGGAATATAATATGGACCTTTTTCTTTTTCTAAATTATGGTCACTAATTCATAACTTAATGAAGCATTTTCTTATAGAAAAGGCATTGGACGCTTAAATAAAACTCTCTATCCAAGTTAAGTTTTAAATTTTTATAAAGTAACAGTTTACCATTTCGTCATAACTTTTTATTCTATATTCAAAAATATTGTTATGTTTTTAAATTCATTTTTAATCAAGGAATTTAAGGAGTTTACTTTATTCAAGTCCCTACAATAATCATCTTTATCTTAAAGGTCTGTTTTTTCGTTTGTTTTTTTTTAAATATTCTTGGCACATGTATATAATGTATATCAAGTATATGTACCATGAAAGTCCAGCAGTTTTGACAATATAAATGCTTCTTTAAGTAAAGGATTTATTTTTTCAGTATTCAGAGTTCAGGTTCAAGAGTTTTGTATTTCATAACTTGCATATGTACAAATGATGTATGTATTGTCAGAAAATATATCCATATATATAACATGTATAATATTTTTTTTAAATTGAAATTACTTGTTATATAATTCAGGATATAATTCAGGATAATCAAATAATATCCTTAATTGTTTATTATCAATAGGACAAAAATCAGGAAATTGTTGGACAAGGGGGAGAAAAGTTGATATTTAGTTTAGAATCAGAACACCATTGTTAACAAATAAGGATAATTAAATACACAAAACAAAAAAATGTTTTAATTTAATAGTTCATAAAAAATGTGAATAGTGAGTAGATGTGTACTTCATTTTTCCTGGAGAAAATTTTGGCTGCTATCTGACATAAATACTTCCCAAATTGAAGGCACAACTCTATACTTTTGAAATTTGAAAACAAAAATGAGAATTTTTTTTTTCCAAAATCATATTTGTAGTTTTCCTGAAAAATAATACATTGTACACCTTTTTAATCAAAAAAATTGATAATGATCATTTTATTATATAGAAACCAGACTTTATGGTGCCTATAAACATATCATTTGCATGATAAGAAGTTAATAATTATTATTGATTTATATCAGTTTAATAATGCAAATGAACAATTGACTACAATGTACATGATGTACAATTAAAAAACATTCTTGAAAAATATATATTATTTGAAAGGTTCTCTGTTTTTTTTTCGAATGCTAGTCAATAACTTATCTTTGACTTTTTATCTATGTACTTTGTGGCTTTCTGTCTGTTTATATTTATTTCTTAACACCATGAAGCCAGTCCAGTAAAAACTTTAAATAAACAATATTGACAGATAGTTTTAATGTTTATTAATCAATCATTATTATGATTTAAGAAGTAGTTTTGGATGCAAGTTGTAAAAATTTAAAATGTAATAAAACAAAATGAAAAACACCTTACTTCCTATGTCATAAGCATTATGAAAAGATTCAAATGAATTTTCTACAATATAAATATTTGACACTGCTTGAGAAAGGGAATTAATTTGCATCCCATAAAAATACAGGATGATAAAATTATATTAGTTTCACATATATATACAAAAATAAAAAATACTACATTGTTACCTATACATGTAGATGATTTCTAAACTTTGGAAATGAATAAATAAAAAAGTCTATCTCAATCTTTAAACAAAACTTATTCATAAGTAACTTATTGAAAAGGGACAAGAACAATTTACCAATACAGGTAAACTTTTGATGCAGGATGTCATTTACACACAATTTCTAATCAATAGATCATATCAGTGCATCTCTCCAGGTAACCTAATTAGACTGACCACCAGCCCATGGTATATGAGCCCAATAAATGGCCATCATCCCAGGTTTTATGACCCCCAATAAATGGTTATATTTGACATATTTGATGTCGAACAGAGTAGATAGTGGCCATTATTCAGAGAATGTCACAGGTTGTACTGTAGTAAAATCGATCCACTTTATGAATACTTATAAAAATTATGACACTGCTTCTAAGCGACAGTACAGAACTGTTCCAACTGATTATACAGTCGAAAGTTGTTTACCGACAAGCGACCATACGGTGAAACATATTTAGTATCAAGTATTTGTAAAGATTAAGCACAATTTGTAAATATATACATATTAATGTTAAATTTGAGGAAAAACTATATATTAGTTCTTACTAAGAAGGTCAACAGTTTTGAAAAAAATCAATCTTTTTAAGTCATAATATATGCTTAATGAACATAATCATTTGTATAATTTTGGTCGGAGCTCTAAGTTTTGTTTCAAAATTTTCAAAGTTTGGAAGGTATAGGTTGCACTTCAGTAAATATAGACAATACGGGGGCGGCGGCGTCAACAATGTATTAGTTTGTGATTAGGTCTAGTACATGGTGAACCACTAGTGGTAGGTCAATGATGTTTGGTATGCAGTTGTATTAGCATTGGCACATCTCATTACCATGGAGATTATTTGGCCCCGCCACCTCAGTCAAGGTCTATTGACTTTGAAACTTTTCATAGTTTACATGTATTAGTTTGTGATTAGGTCAATTTATGGGGAACCACTAGTGGTAGGTCAACGATATTTGGTACGCAGTTGTATTAGCATTGGCATATCTCATTTTCATGGAGATTATTTGGCTCCGCCTCCTTAGTGATGGTCTATAGACTTTAAAAATTTGGCTAAGTTAACATGTATTACAGCTGTAGTTTGTGATTAGGTCAGTTCAAGGGGAACCATTAGTGGTAGGCCAATGTTAATTGGTATGCAGTTGTATTAGCATTGGCATATCTCATTTCCATGGAGAATATTTGGCCCCACCCCCTCAGTCATAGTATATTTACAGTGAAACTTTTGCTTAGTTTACATGTATAAGTGTGCGATTAGATCAGTTAAAGATGAACTGCTACTGTTAAGTCAATGATATTTGGTATGCAAATTTATTAGCATTTGCAAGTATCGTTTCCATGGAGATTATATAGCCCCACCCCTGATCATGGTTCATTGACTTTGAAACTTTTACATAGTTTACAAGTTAATGTTTGTGTTTAGGTTTGTTTAAAAGGAACGACTTATAATAAGTCAATGGTATTTGGTATGTAGTTGTATTAGCATTAGCACATCTCATTCCATGGATATTCTTTAGCCATGTACCTTCAGTCATGGTTCATCGACTTTGAATATTTGCATAACTTGCATGTTAAAGTATTGCTATTTAAATTTCAACATTTGCATCATCAAAATTACAAAAAGGCGAGACATGTCTCTGTGATAACAGTTTATTATAAAACTTATACTATAGGTTAATATCAGCAATATCTCGGACAAGTTCTATAATGGTGGACGATCAATTGTTTTTGTAAAAAAAGTTATGCCCTTTGCAAATATAAAATATGTGCAACGCGGGGGACATTGGAACTCTGTTCTTTTATTTCTTTTTTAACCATGGAGTGTTTTCAGTTTATTTTCAACTTGTGAGTTTGAATGTCCCTTTGGTATCTTTCGCTTCTCTTTTGAGTCTTCCTGAGAATTCAATTTGTCCGCTATCCAACAGTATTTATAATGGTAAAATTCCCAAAGTTGTGTTTCTATGATCTGAAACATGACGATCACATCTGGGAACCAGAAGTTAAACGAAACAAAATACCTATGAATATAATATATCCTCCCAAAAGAGGTGTGATTTGTGAATCAGCTGTATATAGTGCAACCTATTACTTATATTTATTTAATTAGAGATATTTGTTAAAACACTTTTTAACACAACAATATTTATTCATCAGAATCATAGCCTAAACGAAATAACTGCATTTACTCCAACCTATGTTTTCATAGTACATTTAGTACCCCCACCTCTGTTTTAATTTTGAATGAATGTGAAAACAAGACTTTAATTTTTGTTAGCCTGCCCTATGTGCATGTTTTCTGGTATAACATGCATAGAACCTGCAATTAGCTTCTCTGATAACAAATTGACACCATTTCAGAATACTATAAATGTAAAGTTAATAATAAATCATTCTAACATTCAAGATTAATATAAAGTATCTAATCCTGCCACTTTCTCCAGTGACTGTCTACATCTTACTGTATACCCATTTATCTTTAAAAGTTCACAATGTCTGCCTAAATTGGTCAGTTCAGAAATGTTGTTACAATCTTATCATTTCTAACCATATATTTAACATAATTTGGCTAATTTGAGCTAGAAGTGTTTAAACAAAGTCATTTTCCAACAGTTGTATTTATGAAGTAACTAGTAGTTTGATATATAATTCATTAAAAGTTTTATAAAACTGACAGTAAAAATCTGGTATTTTGTTGCATTAATTCAAAGCAGCAATGTTATTGCTGTCTATACAAAAGAGATTTATAATAATAAAATCACAGCCTTTAACTGTTGAGTTTTCTGTTTTATGACCCTGACGTTGGGGAGTTTCCCTATTTTTTGCCTTTTATGTCTCAACTTTTCTAAATAACTCTGATATTTCTGTGCAAATAGAAAATTACTTATGTTTT
The DNA here is from genome assembly GCF_021869535.1 of Mytilus californianus. Lineage (NCBI taxonomy): Eukaryota > Metazoa > Mollusca > Bivalvia > Mytilida > Mytilidae > Mytilus > Mytilus californianus. The sequence continues at coordinate 3,532,666 of NW_026262648.1, forward strand.
TAGGAGGGGACACATTATGTCAAGGTTTAAGAAGGCATTTAATATCTCTAGCTTGAATAAATTGATGGTACGGTCACAAGAAAGCACAGTCAGGCGTTACACCTCACTTATGGGATTTCGACAGGATAAAACACCCTTGCAACACTTTTCATCAAACATCAATGAATTTTAATGACTGCGAAGAGTATAATGGAGAATACTCCTTTAACGGCTAAAAGCGTGCCACTTATACTCTGAAGTTTCGTAAAAAATCATACCCTGGAATGGAAAGTTCCTATGCACTACTATGTTTTGCAAATGTCATAACATAGGGTGGTGCGGCATATTTTATATGCGATATGCCTTGAACTTCTAAGAGTTTAAATTAATTCTCAAACTATGTACTACCCCTCCCTTACTTTGAGTCTTCCTAAGAGTTCAATTTGTCCGCTATCCAACATTTTTATGATTAAAAATTGTGTGAATGATTTTTGTGCGTGAACGTCAAAGCAAAACTTATGCTCATTTTTAATAAAAACTTTCACGTAGAAGGTAATTATGTTATCATGCATATTTAATTATTGGATAATAACTTAAAACGGAGTTACTGAAGTAGTTGGTGTATTGGATTTTTACTCTTATTTCTCAATTATATAGTAATAAACGATATCAGGAACTCAGTATAAATACTTCTGCGTAACGATAAACTCATTATAGTAGATATCAGGCTTTAAAATTGTTTACGCCACACGCGCGTTTCGTTTAGAAATGATTTATCTGTGACGCTCGAAAAAAAAAGTTAAAAAGGTCAAATATAGATCAAAGTTGAGGAGCATTGAAGACCAATGTCAGTTCTGGTCTTGACGGTAAACTTCAGCAAATAAATAAATTGTTACATAAAAATTCCTTAAGATATTTGGACATTGTGAAACAGTTTTTAGTAAAGAGGTAGGGCCAATTTCCTCTGAATTTGTTTAACCAAGGCCACTTTCAAAAAGTCCTTCAATCTTTACTTTTATTCATGATAGTAAAATAGTTCAAGGTATGTTCTATAAGATCCCAACAATGTTATGGCTCATTTCTGACCATTTCGACGAATTATAAACGTCTCAAAATAAATCAAAACCCTAATTTTGTCAGATTTTGGCAAATTGATGTAAATGTCCCCAAAATGTGCCAGATGGACATCGTTTACCAAAATAATAACTATATTCCGGCAACTATTCACTTTTATTTATATTTTTGCATTGCAACGTAGGTGCAAAATATTATGGAAACATGAAACATTTACAAGTTTGGATCAATATTCCTCTTACAGCAACATGCAATACTGAATTATTGCTTTTTGGTTGTATGGAAACATGTGAAGTTGTTAAAAAAAGTATGATATATTGTAACTTGTATTCAATTTTCAGAATGTTTTGTCAACTTGAAGATTTTGACCCTTTGAGTGCAACAAATACAGGGAAAATTGATCTTTCTCCAAATTTGCCCAATTGTCCTGATAATATCGTTTCTCGATAACATATGTTTTTACGTATCGCCTTGTGCATCTAATAAGTACGTACAAACTCAAGAACTACAATACCAGGGTAGCAGTACCGTATGCGTGTCCATTAATTATATTAATCCTGTACGACTGAAAGAATCCTTATGTTGATATTCTTTGAATGTCATTTTCTTTTCTTTCCTTTTCTGTCTCAATGACTTTTTAGGTCTTTCCACCAATCTGTGGAATGATTTCTGATTTTGTTCTGATTTTTTTTTAATTTTGCCACTTTTGTTTTTGAGATGTCGCTTCTGTTTTACAACATATCAATAAGGTATTTATTATATGATATCGAATAGTAGAGCACTTTTTAAGCTCACCCTGTTAAATCGAACACTTTTCCATTCTGGAGTGATCTACTGTTTTTTGTTGTTATCGCTTCGTCTCAGAAACTGGAAACGATTTGCTCAATTTGTTTTTCTCTACAATGTTCGTTACTTCCGTATGGTGTTCTGTTAAATTGGAAAAAAGAGGTCCGGTCACATGTAACAGGAGCTATTTTTTTTTACATGAGTGGCATACTTTGTTACTCATAGAGTCTTTTGAAATGTGGTCCATAAGCATGAAATTTAGGGCCACGTCAAGACCAATGTCATGTTCATGTTCTAAACTTTGCATTTTATCGCTATTCCTCTGAAACCGTAAACGTTGTCGACATACGGATTTGTCTAATTGTAAGTTGCGACATGATGCAATTATTTTATAGTTTTTTCCCTTAAATAATCAAAATAAGCTATTTGGTAGAATTTCTGCTTACCCATACATTTTAAAGACCTGAGGTATTTTTACCATGACCGCTGACCTGAACATTGAGGTGAAGTTCAAAAATCAATTTGATGTTTTTAATTACAAACGTTTGTTTTTACTCCATACTCTTACATGATAAAACCACAGTTTCTTTTGCATCTTATTTGACGACGTGTAACTTTGAAAAGGGCGAATCTGAAGTGACTTTGTGTAAATTAGAATTGCCCATTTTTGGACTGTTTTCATGCAAACAAAAAATTAGAAACCAAATGAATTTTTAGAATCAATGTGAATTAACCTATGATATGAAACCGAAATTTTCTAAACCGAGAAGTAGCAAGTTATCTTTTATTTCAAGCAGAAATACAAAGACAAAATATATGTTTGAAACCAGTGTAATGATTATGTATACTATGAGTTGACACCGGAAGTAAAATTTTTGGTTTGAAATTTTTTTTTGAAACCAGAAGTAGCTTATCGTCTCTCTTATTTCAAAGAAAAGAAATACAAACAATATAATTTTGGAATCTATGCAAGATTAGTTGTTTTCTGACATCATTTTTTTCATACGAAGGTTACTTTTTGTAAAAACAAATTGTGTATCGTTATACAAATTCATTAAAAACTTTATTATCAACATGTGAGTTGAAAAGACCTTCAACTGTTCTCTAAACTATTGGTTTCTTATCCATAACTAACTTTTGTTGTTGCTTTTTCATCAGTTTTAACCAGTTTTATTTTCGATTGCCTTTGTTGTATACATTAGTTGATTTTCATACGTTTCATCTTCTCTTATGCTCTTTCATATAATTTTTATAAATGAAACCTATGTTTTGATGGTTTTTTTTGTTGGTGAGTAAAATATAACTGTCATTTTCAGGATAATCACCAGTCGGTTATAGATTCGGGGATTGGTGTAAATTGGTTTAAAGCTCTTTAATCACTTTTTCGTACTTCTTCAGAAAACCTTTTACTTAAGATTAAAACGAATGAATATCGATTTGTTTAAAGACAAATATAATTTGAAAGGTGTTAGTGATATTAGGAATACATTCGATGCTAGGAAAAAAACTTTATTTTTTGTTATAACTTATTCAGGCAGGACTATAATTGTTAGGCAATTTTATGTACATCCTTAGCATTGGTTCAAATCAGGTAAAATTTAAGTAGTGAAGACAATGACTACAGCTTGCATCATGAAGTTGTATCCTGATGTAATTAATATGACAGGACAGTTTTAATAATTCAGTGACTGATGCATGTACATGTAATTCACGGCTATCAAATATGACTAAACTTTGATTTTCACCATTACAAGAAAGAATATACATGAACTTTATCAAGTATGTGTGCATATAACGTTTAAAAAATAAGGATGAACCAAAACCAGATTGCATTCTACCAATAGACAAATCATTATACTTTGTTTTTATATGGGAAACGTTAACGAGGAACGGATGTATATATGGACAGATGCATTTCCACCAGATTTAACAGATGTTACTGATAAAAAGTTGACTTTTCATCTTTTACTATACATGTCTGTTGTTTTGTGCTTTGTATTAACTCCCTTGTGGCCATTATTCATTTATTCATTCATTATTAAAAGATGTATCCTCTCCTCTATATGTAGATTATTTTTGCAAATTAAATCCGTAATGACAAATACATTTTAAGCACCTACCGAGTTAAAAGAGAGGTAAAAGATACAAAAAGGACATTCAAACTCATTAGTCGAGAATAAACTGACAGCGCCATGGCAAAAACAAAATGAAAAGTCCAAATGACAAACAAGAGTATACAAATCACAACATAGAATAGATATAAGAAAATGCGGTATGATTGCCAATGGGACAACTCTCCATCCAAGTTATAATTTGTAAAAGTAAATCATTATAGGTCAAAGAACGGCCTTCAACATGGATCCTTAGCTAACACCGAACAGCAAGCTACAAAGGGCCCCACAAATGACTCGTGTAATACCATTTAAACAGGAAAACCAACGGTCTAATCTATATAAAAAACGCGAAACGAGAAACACTTATGAACCACATCAACAAACGACAACCACTGAACATCAGGTTCCTGACTTATGACAAGTGCAAACAAATGCATCGTGTTTAAACGTTTTAACAGGCGCCAACCTTTCAACCTACCTGAAAAAAGTGTAACATCACAACATAGAAAGACACACTATAAAATATCAATTGAAATGGTTTAACTCAATCAAAAGACATATTAACAAAAACAAGTGAACATACACTGAACGAATAAATTTGATCTATGACACAATGTAAATACAAAATTAAAAAAAACAAGGGGGTTAGTTGTAAAACAATATCAAAAAGACAACCATAACCTTGGACAAAATGCCGCCAAATAGAATAACGTACACAGGTAAATAAAAATAATTTTGTTGTAAGGTATACATGGAGTACGGAAATAATTTTTACAAAATAAATAATTATGTTGTTCCTAGTACGAGAACAAAGGTGAAAATTTATCGTCATACTAAACACTTATCAAAGGTGGTATATATTAAAAATAGTGAGACTAGATATAAAACTGAATAAGTAAACATTAAATAACAAAAATACACTACGAATTGCATCAACAGGTCAAATAAACACCATTTGAGAGTACTTGCAGTTACTGAAAGCTAGTTAAAAGCCAAAAACAATTAATAATAAGACATCATACATCAGAGACTAAAATCAACTAAAACACATCCCCAGGATTTAGTGCTTTAACGTCATGGACAGTCAAAGAAGACATGACTTCTGCAATACCAAAATAAAAGTATCGACAAGCAGTAGGATAGTTAGGAGTTAACCTGCTAATAAACGTGTATAATGTAATATATAGATATCTCTATAGAAACAAGTGAACATACACTGAACGATCTCTATATCTCTATATCTCTATATAGAAAATGAACGTGGATGTGTATTTATACTTCCAAAAAAAAAAAAACGTTTGAAAAGAATACAACTTTAGTTATGTTTTAATTTGCTGATGACAAAATCGATATTTGTGCCAATATTAAACTATATTCAAAGATATAATTACAACATTGGTAAGATAACCTTTACTAATACGTTTGTTTAAAGGTTCGATGAGTTTAGACGGATCGCATAGTGATTTCCGCGCTTTTATTTCAATATTACCGTAAAATTTAAGATGTGAAATGCCGTTATTAATAAGTTTTCTACAGGTACAGCCAAATTTACTAATCAAATCTTTGTATCTATGAAAGAATTTAGTAAAAGTTTTAAGCAATTTATGGTAACGAAATCCCTGACTTAATAATTTACCAGTGATGCATTGATTACGTTCGTTAAAATCTATGACATCACTACACACGCGGGCATAACGAACGAGTGTGGATATATAAACACCGTATGATGGAGCCACAGGAACATCGCCGTATAAAAAGGGAAAATTAACAATAAGGAATGAAAAATCGTCTCTTTTGTCGTAAATTTTAGTATGGAGTTTCCCTTTAAAAATTGAAATGTCTAAATCTGGAAAAGGACAACTACTGCTGTTTATGTTAGATTTATTTAAAGTAAGTTCCTTTGGGTAAATTTCAGTAGTAGATTTAGAGAACTCTGGAATATTTAACGAAACAATATCTTCAAGATAACGGTAGGTATTGTTGAATGAAACTACACAAACTCCACCAAAAATCGAGGTTGATCTTAAGTGCTCAAGTGGTCCAGAAGGGTTAGCAGATCCTGCTCCACAAAAAGTTGAACATCAAATATAGCTACCAACAGGAGCTTTTTAATCTACAATGTAATCTCAGTGATTTCACTCTTCAAGTGAATTCTTATTTCAAACACTTTTGCATCAATGATCTGGGAAAGTGCATTTTACACGTTCTTCAGTAGCAATCAAATGGGTATTTGAGCAACTGCGAATCTGCTGTGATCTATCAATAGGTTGACCCTGTAGCGATCTATCTATATGTTGACTCTAACATTTGATCATAATGATTACTATGTAGGGATGAAAAAGGTGAATTAGCTGCGTAGCGATCTAATAATACGTTGACTATGTAGCGATCTATCAATAGGTTGACTCTGTAGCGATCTATTAAGATGACTCTTTAGTGATCTATCAATAGGTTGACTGTATCGATCTATCAATAGGTTGAATATGTAACGATCTATCAATAGGTTAAATATATAGCAATCTATCAATAGGCTGGCTCTGTAGCGACCTATCAAGATGTTAACTCTAGCAATGTATCAAAAGGTTAACTCTGTAGCGATCTATCATTAGGTTGAACATACACTGAACGATTAGGGCGACCATACAATTGGTTGACTCTTATGCAATATATCAACAGTTTGAGCTGATTGACAGGTTGATCAATAAACAGGTCAATTTACTCTGTAGCGATCTATTACTGTAAATTCTGAAATTATGCCGTGCATTTATCATTGCGATTTTCTGAAAGTTGCATACGGATATATGTATCAGATAGCAGAATGTGAGTTTTTATTAATGCGATACTCAATTAGTCGCATTTTTCGCATTAATAAAAACCTTGCAATAATTTCTGAATTTAAGAAATAGATTGACTGTAGCGATCTAGCAATAGGTTGACTCTGTCGTGCAAACAATATGTTGAATTTATAACGATGTATCAATAGGTTGACTCTGTGGCGATCTATCAATATCTTAACTCTGTGTCGATCTGTCAAATGGTTGACTCTGTAGCGATCTTTCAATAGGTTGCATCTGTATATGTAGCTATCAATAAATAGGATAATTTACTAAGTAGCGATCCATCAATATGTTGACTAGCGATCCATCAATAGATAGAATATGTAGCGATCTATCAATTGGTTAACTGTAGCGATTCATAAATAGGTTGAATATGTAGCAATTTATCATAGGTTGACTCTGTAGTGACCTATCAATACGTTGACTCTGTAGCGATCTATCAATATTTTGACTCTGTAGCGATCTATCAATAGGTTGACTATGTAGCGATATGTCAATAGGTTGACTCTGTAGCGATCTATCAATAGTTGAAACTGAAGTGATCTATCAAAAGATTTTCTCTGTAGCTATCTACCTATTACAGAATCTCAGTTGCTAGCAAGTGACATTTTAACGATGTGGAAGATCACTGAAGTCCACTTATGTCAATCTGAAATTATAGGTCATGGCGTTGACCATTCTACTAGGTGTAACTGCCGATTCATTTCAATGATTTTGCATGCAAAATAGATGTTTACCCTCAACACATCTGGTCTTACTCAATTTGGAGATTATGCAATTACGATCGTTTACACTCCCATATTTTGTACTCGGACTTCTGAATTATTAACTTAATATAGAAACATTTTGTTTGTCTTATCAAATTATCAGATTGGACGCCATTAGTTTAAATACATTTAACGTCAGTGTGCTAAGAAATATCTATATAGACTGAATGGGTTTTTTTTCTTTCTTATCTATGATTTCTATATGAAATAAAATCAGATATATAGGTGGAAGCATCCTTTTAAAATGATAAATGTAGTATCTTCGGAGATTATGAGATTGCATATTGTATAGCAACGAGTGTCAAATGATTTAAACAGGTTTTTGTTTCGCCTTCGATGAAAGTCGCGGAAAGGTATTGCTTTTTCAGCGGCGGCAACGGCAGAGGAGGATGTGTCAACAATTGGTAAGTGTTCTGCTTTAGTCAGTTTGATAGGGACTACTTGTAATTGATCAATGATATTTTGTATAAAGTTGAATTACTATCAGTACATATCAGTGTGACGACTATTTTGAGGTCATGTCTCCTAGGTCATAGTCCAGTAACTTTGAATCAATAAGTAATTTTAAAAGTTTTCTGCTTAAGTTTTTTTGATAGGAACTACACATGTGATGGATCAATTACGATATTTTCTAAAGTTGCATAACTATCAGTACAAATCAGTTTGATGACCATTTTGAGGCCCTGTCCCTTAGGTCATGATCCAGCGACTTTGAATTGTTGCAATGTTGCTGTCCATGAGATTGTCTGTTTTCGAATTATCTGCAAACAGGCGAAACATATCTCTGTGACAACAGTTTATTGTTAGCTTTTATTGTTTATAAATTTGGTGTGTGAAGCAATCTTCAATACTTCTGTTTAATCTTAAAATTGTCATTCAAACTTAAGATACTGCTTTCAAATTTAGGAAGAAAAGTATTAACATTACCTTCTTCTTTGAATTCCTCCAGTATCTTCGCAGCGTTTCTGGTAAAAGATGCCTGAAATGTTATATCTAACACGTGTCAAATTTTTGCTACGAATTTCTAAATCGTCATCTCAACAGAAATGAATGAAATCACAACACCTATGTGAATATGAGTAATTAATAAAAATTGTAAATGTGTTATTAACTTTTAAATACTTTTTCTTTTTTAACCCAGCACTCAACAAAGCGACGGGTAAATGTTTCACTACTATGTGTTCGTAAGTCTGTACGTAATTTCAAAGACAATCTCAGCTCAACTATAACTAAAATAAAAAAGTCCACTGACCGTGTATTTTATATAAAACACGCCCACTGATCTAATATTAAATATACACGGTTCCCACGTGTTCGCTTTTAACCAATGATATTCCTAGAAATGTATAGGAAGTAAGATAATGTATCATACATTACACAAACGCAATTGATTTAGACTGCTAAAATAGGAAACAGGTACCCTTTAATCTGTCATTTAAACGAAAAATCACAGCTATAACATTGTTCTTTCTAACCTGTCTTTAGAGCTATCAGAATAATTTATCGTGTAACTGTTCTACCCTTTTAAAAGGTACATTTGACAGAATCAGTTATAGGATGATCTATCAAAAACTGTTCTAAAGCAGAACTGGCAGGATCAGTTCAAGCGTAGAAATGTCATAATGAGTTATACTAGGATAGAACAATTATAAATGAGTAGATTAGATCAGCCTTCTTATCGTGATTTAGAACAGGGGCAGTTAGCTGGACTTTCCCTGGATTTCATATTTCAGATAAAAGGATCAAATAAAAAAAAACCAATTACAGCCTTTCATATATGTTTTAGTTCTGTTACTCCTCTGTGTTTACAATTAATTTATTAACAAACAAATTTCTAGACTTTGAGGAAATATATATTTCCATAATTATTTTCAAAGGTACTAGTTTTATATCCTCTTTAGACATTCATGAAGGTCGAAGAGCTCTTTTTGGTGTTTATAACAAGTTATATATTTGGCTTACAGATCGACCATATCATTTTCTCGGGAATGTTTTGTATCCAAGTTTTCCTTACATTATGCAATCTTAAGTTATGATAAATTACATACTAGTATTTGGTTTGGTTAAGTATATTTGAATTTTAACACACGTTTATATTACCAATAGTTCATAAGCTAAAAAGAAGTATTTAACAAAACATTTCGGAACGTTGGGGTCCACAATGCTCTTCAGCTTCGTACTTTATTTGGCCTTTTTTTTTTAATTCGAGAATCACTGATGAGTCTTTTTTCTTGATGAAATGCGCGTCGGTAGTACAAAATTTTAATCCTGGTATCTATGATGAGTTTATTCAGGACTAATATATTAACGTAAGTAAAGTAGTCCAGGATAAATATATAAATAAAGAAGGGAAGAAAGGAAATTATGATAAATACATAAATGAAATAAACGAAAAATGAAGAAAACAAAGAAGAAAACAAAACAATAACATCAATAACATTAATAAAAGATACCAAATAATTTTAAAGGAATAAATTGAATGAATAAATAAATTAAATACATTTATTAAATAAGTAAATAAAATAGATGCATTAAATAAAAACATTAAATAAATAATGTTATACATGTTTACTGATTTTATTGCATGTAAGTCACTAATGGTCCTAATTGGACTGGTTGCCTGACAATTTGTCTGTATTGGCTGACTGCATAGCTTCAGGATTATCAGGCAAGTCACCAGTGTATAGAATGTTAACTACATTCATGCAAGCCATATATTTGTTATCATTTTCACATGGCCTGGGTTGTGATATTTGTTCGAGATAAAATAACGGCAATGTGAAGATGATAACAATCTATGGGTTGCATGAATTATTTCTTTAATAAAACATCTGACAGTAATTTTTCCGATGTCACAGCACTTTTGGACATACGTATTTTTAGAAATCGATCCTCGATTTGAGTATTATGTCACCAGTTAACAGGAACTGCTAACCGTTATGGAACATTTCCCTTTCCATTTTTGATGACATTTGTTCTTGCTCAAACTTAAGTTTTCTGTAAAATGGTTTTGGACTTGTATGTCTTTTTCGTCTGCTATCGTGTGCCCATGGTGTTGCTTGAACAAATTCGGTTCTTGATTTTCTGTTGCCCACACCATATATAATATTTGTCCAATGCTATTTGAAAGTTCTAAATAGAATTGCGTTTACCTTATGGTAGATTCTTGCTTTTGTTTGAATGATGGATATTCGAAATTTGTTGCTTTGTTCAGTCAAAGTATTTTGAAAAGAATTCAGTATTGAATCGCACCATTGTATTGTCTCTTCCAACATTTGTAAGGCTTCAGTCTCGACAAGAATTAATTCAAGCAAATCCCAGGGCAATGCTTCGGTTTTTTCTCCGTGTATTTCGCCAGTAATAAGTTCATCAATATCCAATATGTAAGTCGTACGAAGACGCAACAAAGATCGAACAGCTCCCTGTAAATCATATTCTATTGGCCAATCGGGACAGTCTTCTTTAAACTTGTTATAAGCGGAAGCGAAATCTGAAAAATACATTTTACTTCCATTTCTAATTTATCTCAACGAAAAGAAAAAAGAAGGGATATGATATGGTATGATGTATGAAGTTGTGACACAAACCTGAAGCAAAGAAACAGCGTTTTTTTTATTTTTGGTCTATCTATCAAAGTGAGAGTTAGGCTTACATCGTGAAATATAAGCCCTCAACTGTACAGTTTCAAGTGTGTTCCGACCACGAAATTTAAATTCGTTGCTAAATGTCTATTACGCTTCATCTGTGTCTTAAACTCAAATAGGTGAAGTAATATATTTATGACGCATTAAAATAACCGGATCAGCTTATACCTAATCCAAAACTAAAACAAATTATTCATAAACAAAACAAAGAGATGTTTTCCATGGACCGCAAATGTTTCTGTAATTTTGCATATTTGATGACGGCTATAGAGAATGATATACAAGTATCAAGTGTACCTCTGCTACTTTTTAATAGGGCACATTAAGGAAAGATTGATTATCAAACTTGTAAGAATTGGTCCGTAACATTCATTGACGTTGGTGAATTTTAATGAACACACCATGTACATGTAGGAGAAGCTCTCAAATTTTGGTCTCGTGGTAGCGTGCTCGCCTCGAGTACAGAGGTCATTGCTTAGATTCCCGCGGGCCGGATTAAACCACGGACTTGCAAATTAATAGTTGCTTCTTGTCCGCCAAGCACGCGGCATTTGGGAAAAAAACAAAGTCATGTCGGCATGGAGTCAAAATATTGTGTCCGGGTAGGATGACATGTATTTCTGTGGACTGTTACCATGTGAACTAGCACGTTAAAAGTCCAACTCAGCGTGTCGGTCTAATACAAGGCAGTGTTTACATTTATATCAGATTAACATTTTCTGAAAATGCATTTAATTTGACATTGGATGTTAAACAGCCAGCCATCCATCCATCAAATTTTGAACAAAAACCTAGACAAAAATATTTTAAGTAAATATTATTTTCTACATTTACTAAGCTTCATGATTAAAATAAAAGCTTTTATATTTTGTCAGTTGTGTCGTAAAACCGATTTTGTAACTTTAGATAACGTCTCTCATACTCCATTATTTTCTCTTTTGGTCAGTTTGTTTATTGACATTTTATACAGTCCACCAGCATGCTTGCCCTCTTCATACGTACTTTCCTGCCAAGTTATCGGACATACATCTTGAAATGATTCAGACTGTATTGAAAAAATGAAAGTATCGGGCATTGTACGACAGTGTTTGGTAGATGTTGTTTTTGCTAGATATAATTTATATTTTTCATATTACGAGTAGCTGTGTTCTCCAGTGTTCTCCAAATGTACAGATGCAGCATGATCTAGCAAACAAAACATCCCGCCCATACCAGTGCTATGGGCCTTCATGAACTTGCAGTGACGTGAAAGTTTTTGCTCGTGTTGAATGCCTCTCTGTGTCTGACATGTAGAACAACAACAAACAAGCGCTGATCCTTTTCTTTTGTTTGTTTTGTTTGTTGTTTTTTTTTTGAACGCATTTAGTATTTTGTTTCATAACTTAGCCTCAATACATCACATCAATCGGATACAAAAGGAAAGTAGGAACGTTTTTTGATATAATTTTGTTCGTGTTTATAAATATGTTTACTCTATGATCCTAAAAAAGTACTTTAATGTTTGCATGGTGTATATTTACTTTTTAAGATATTATTTAACGCGTTGTCTCTATCATTCATAAACTTCTTGTTCGCTAAGCACGCGGCATTTGGGAGAAAAAACAAAGACATGTCGGCCTGGAGTCAAAATATTTTATCTATAATAAAAATATAGAATTGAAAAGATTTGTTAAACTCATTACACTTTTCGATACGTAAGGTACATTTAGTAGATTCATACATCCAATTTTTAAAAGGGTCCAATTTGAAAAAAAGAATAGTTTTATACATATTTTAAATAAGTTAACATAAATTAAATCCTTGTGCTGTTTGAAAGAGGTGTAACAAAATGAAATACTTATCAAGACAATTAAATACTTAAATAAAATATTTATGAAGACAATAAAATAGTATTGAATTACATGATTAGTTAATATAATTATGCTTGGCGTACCAATCCTTTTTAAATACTCCTTTACTATTTATTATTTATGCATCTGAAATATGGGCAAATGATGTAGAGCAAATACACAACCGTTTCTGTAGATTTGTTTTAAAACTAGGTAAAAATGTTCCTTTAAATTTTTGCAATTCTTTAAACAAGAAGCTATCCTACAATTCGTCATCCTGCAATTGCGATCGGAAAACTACTTGAGCGACAATTTAATTTTCTTTAAAATCTTAGTTTTTGACTTTTTTGTTCGAAACAAGATTTATATAGAAAATGAAAGATTTGTATATCCGATTAACAAAATTTTAGCTTTAGTTTGCAGATTTCTAACTCATATTAACGGTTTTGTAATTAGCATTTTCAATAAAAAAAATCATGATGACGATTCAAATAAAGAATTATCTGTAAAGTCCAGGATGTGATTCGTATTTACGCATGTTTAATCCACATTTGCAATTTTCAAAACTCATATTAACGACTAAAAATATAGAATTTTGATGTAAAATAAAAAAAATTGCATGGCATACCGACTTAAAAACTTCTTTTTGAAACTGGGTCACCCATCTTCCAACCCATTGCCTCGGCAGTTCTGTATGGCTAGGGAATATAGACTCTGCTCTAATGAATAGCTATTGGATAGTACTACAGTGTGAGGGTAGAGAACTTTTGGGATAAGCATTCTGAAAGGTCGAACATTTCGTCCGAAACAAGAAAATAAGGCCAAATTAGATAAAATACGCATTTGGGACACTCACTTTCTGACCCATTGTCACGGGAGTTCTGTATGGCAAGGGATTATAGACGCTGCCCTAAGGAATAGCTATTGGATAGTACTACACCATGAGTGTAAAGAATTTCTTGGGTAAGCCTTTTAAAAAAAAGCCGAAAACTTCGTTCGTAACACGGGGAAAAAAGTCAAATTTGATAAAATACGCAGTGGGTTCTCCAACCTTCCAACCCATTGCCTCGGCAGTTCTGTATGGCTAGGGATTATAGACTCTGCTCTAATGAATAGCTATTGGATAGTACTACAGTGTGAGGGTAGAGAATTTTTGGGATAAGCATTCTGAAAGGTCGAACATTTCGTCCGAAACAAGAAAATAAGGCCAAATTAGATAAAATACGCATTTGGGACACTCACTTTCTGACCCATTGTCACGGGAGTTCTGTATGGCAAGGGATTATAGACGCTGCCCTAAGGAATAGCTATTGGATAGTACTACACCATGAGTGTAAAGAATTTCTTGGGTAAGCCTTTTAAAAAAAGCCGAAAACTTCGTTCGTAACACGGGGAAAAAAGTCAAATTTGATAAAATACGCAGTGGGTTCTCCAACCTTCCAACCCATTGCCTCGGCAGTTCTGTATGGCCAGGGATTATAGACTCTGCTCTAATAAATAGCTATTGGATAGTCCTACAGCGTGAGGGTAAAGAATTTCTGGAGTAAGCATCCTGAAAGGTCGAACATTTCGTCCGAAACATGGAAATAAGGCCAAATTTGATAAAATACGCATTTCGGACACGAAATTTTCGGCCTTTAATAAGCTATAATCCCTAGACTTAAAGAACTACCGAGACAATGGGTCGAAAAGTGGGTGTCCAAATGCGTATTTTATCGAATTTTGCCTCATTTCCATGTTTCGGACGAAATTTTCGACCTTTCAGGATGCTTACCTCAGAAATTCTTTACCCTCCCGCTGTAGTACTATCCAATAGCTATTTATTAGAGCAGAGTCTATAATCCCTAGTCATTCCAAACTGCCGATGCAATAGGTTGGAAAGTGCCAAATGTTATTTTTATCAAATTTGACATTTTTCCGTGTTATGGACAAAATTTTCAACCTTTCAGAATGCTTACCCCAGAAATTCTGTATCCTCACGTTGTAGTACTATCCAATAGCTATTCATTAGGACAGCGTCTATAATCGCTAGCCATAAAGAACAACCGAGGCAATGGGTCGACAAGTGGGTGTCCCCAACGCGTATTTTATCGAATTTGGCTTTATTTCTATGTTTCGAGCGAAATTTTCGGCCTTCAAGAATGCTTACCCCAAAAAATCATTTACCCTCCCGCTGTAGCACTATCCAATAGCTATTTATTAGAACAGAATCTATAGTCTCTAGCCATACAAAACTGCCGATGCAATAGGTTGGAAAGTGCCCAATTTTTTCTTATCAAATTTGACTTTTTCACCGTGTTATAGACGAAATTTTCGGCCTTTCAAAATGCTTAAACCAGAAATTCTTTATCCTCATGTTGTAGTACTATCCAATAGCTATTCATTAGCGCAGCGTCTATAATCCCTAGCTATAAAGAACAACCGACAAAATGGGTCGACAAGTGGGTGTCCCCAACGCGTATTTTATCGAATTTGCCTTTATTTCTATGTTTCGAGCGAAATTTTCGGCCTTTAGGAATGCTTACCCCATAAATTCTTTACCTTCCCGCTGTAGTACTATCCAATAGCTATTTATTAGAGCAGAGTCTATAATCCCTAGTCATTCAAAACTGCCGATGAAATAGGTTGGAAAGTGCCAAATGTTTTTTTTTTATCAAATTTGTCTTTTTTCCGTGTTATGGACAAAATTTTCAACCTTTCAGAATGCTTACCCCAGAAATTCTGTATCCTCACGTTGTAGTACTATCCAATAGCTATTCATTAGGGCAGCGTCTATAATCCCTAGCCATAAAGAACAACCGAGGCAATGGGTCGACAAGTGGGTGTCCCCAACGCGTATTTTATCGAATTTGGCTTTATTTCTATGTTTCGAGCGAAATTTTCGGCCTTCAAGAATGCTTACACCAGAATTTCTTCACCCTCCCGCTGTAGCACTATCCAATAGCTATTTATTAGAACAGAGTCTATAGTCACTAGCCATACAGAACTGCCGATGCAATAGGTTGGAAAGTGCCCAATTTTTTGTTTATCAAATTTGACTTTTTCACCGTGTTTTGGACGAAATTTTCGTCCTTTCAGAATACTTACCCCAGAAATTCTTTATCGTCACGTTGTAGTACTATCCAATAGCCATTCATTACGGCAGCGTCTATAATTCCTAGCCATAAAGAACAACCAAGACAATGGATCGAAAAGTGGGTGTCCCCAACGCGTATTTTATCGAATTTGGCTTTATTTCTATGTTTCGAGCGAAATTTTCGGCCTTGAAGAATGCTTACCCCAGAAATTTTTTACCCTCCCGCTATAGCACTATCCAATAGCTATTTTTTAGAACAGAGTCTATAGTCTCTAGCCATACAAAACTGCCGATGCAACAGGTTGGAAAGTGGCCAATTTTTTTTTTATCAAATTTGACTTTTTTCCGTGTTATGGACGAAATTTTCGGCCTTTCAGAATGCTTGCCCCAGAAATTCTTCATCCTCATGTTGTAGTACTATCCAATAGCCATTCATAAGGGCAGTGTCTATAATCTCTAGCCATTAAGAACAACCGAGACAATGGGTCGGAAAGTGGTTGTCCCCAACGCGTATTTTATCGAACTTGGCTTTATTTCTATGTTTCAAGCGAAATTTTCGTCCTTCAAGAATGCTTACTCCAGAAATTATTTACCCTCCCGCTGTAGCACTATACAATAGCTATTTATTAGAACAGAGTCTATAGTCTCTAGCCATAGAGAACTGCCGATGCAATAGGCTTGAAAGTGCCCAAATTTTTTTTTATCAAATTTGAATTTTTTCCTCGTTATGGACGAAATTTTCGGACTTTAAGAATGCTTACCCCAGAAATTCTTTACCCTTCCACTGTAGTACTAACCAATAGCTTGTTATTGGAGCAACGTCTATAATCTTTAGCCATACAGTACTGATGATGCAATAGGTTGGAAAATGCCAAATGCGTATTTTATCAAATTTGACTCTTTTCCTTGTTACGGACGAACTTTTCGGCCTTTCTGAATGCTTACCCCAGAAATTCTTTATCCTCATGTTGTAGTACTAACCAAAAGCCATTCATATTGGAAGCGTGTAGAATCCCTAGCCATTAAGAACAATCGAGACAATGGGTCGGAAAGTGGATGCCCCCAAAGCGTATTTTATCGAATTTGGCCTTATTTCTATGTTTCGAGCGAAATTTTCGGCCTTTAAGAATGCTTACCCCAGAAATTCTTTACCCTCATACTGTCGTACTAACCAATAGCTAGTTATTGGAGCAAAGTCTATAATCCCTTGCCATACAGAACTGCTGATGCAATAGGTTGGAAAGTGCCCAATGCGTATTTAATCAAATTTGGCTTTTTTCCGTGTTATAGACGAAATTTTCGGCCTTTCAAAATGCTTACCCCAGGAATTCTTTATCCTCACGTTGTAGTACTATCTAATAGCTATTCATTAGGGCAGTGTCTATAATCCCAAGCCATTTAAAACAACCGAAACAATGGGCCGGAAAGTGGGTGTCCCCAACGCGTATTTTGTCGCATTTGGCTTTATTTCTATGTTTCGAGGGAAATTTTCGGCCTTTAAGAATGCCTACCCCAGAATTTTTTGACCCTCCCGCTGTAGTACTATCCAATAGCTATTTATTAGAGCAAAGTCTATAATCCCTAGTCATACCGAACTGCCGATGCAGTAGGTTGGAAAGTGCCCAATTTTTTTTTTTCAAATTTGACTTTTTTCCGTGTTATGTACAAAATTTTCGGCTTTTCGGAATACTTGCCCCAGAAATTCTTTATCCTCACGTTGTAGTACTAACCAATAGCTAGTTATTAGAGCAAAGTCTATAATCATTTGCTAGCTATATACAAGCCTGCCGATGCAATAGGTTTGAAAGTGCCCAATGCGTATTTTATCAAAGAACAACCGAGACAATGGGTCGGAAATTGGGTGTCCCCAACGCGTATTTTATCGAACTTGGCTTTATTTCTATGTTTCGAGCGAAATTTTCGGCCTTCAAGAATATTTACCCCATAAATTCTTTAACCTCCAGCTGTAGAACTATCCAATAGCTATTTATTTGAACAGAGTCTATAGTCTCTAGCCATACAGAACTGCCGATGCAATAGGTTGGAAAGTGGCCAATTTTTTTTATATCAAATTTGACTTTTTTCCGTGTTATGGACGAAATTTTCGGCCTTTAAGAATGCTTACCCCAGAAATTCTTTATCCTCACGTTGTAGTACTAACCTATAGCTATTCATTAGGGCAGCGTATATAATTCCTAGCCATATAGAACAACTGAGACAATGGGTCGGAAAGTGGGTGCCCCCAAAGCGTATTTTATCGAATTTGGCCTTATTTCTATGTTTCGAGCGAAATTTTTGGCCTTTAAGAATGCTTACCCCAGAAATTTTTTACTCTCCAACTGTAGAACTAACCAAATGCTAGTTATTGGTGCAAAGTCTATAATCCCTAGCCATACAGAACTGCCAATGCAATAGGTTGGAAAGTGCCCAATGCGTATTTTATCAAATTTGACTTTTTTCCGTATTACGGACGAAATTTTCGGCCTTTCAGAATGCTTACTCCATATATTCTTTACCCTCTCGCTGTAGTACTCTCCAATAGCTATTTATTAGAGCAGAGTCTATAATCCCTAGTCAGACAGAATTGTCGATGCAATAGGTTGGAAAATGCCAAATGCTTATTTTATATCAAATTTGACTTTTTTCCGTGTTACGGACGAAATTTTCGGCCTTTCAGAATGCTTACCCCAGAACTTATTTACCCTCCCACTGTAGTACCAACCATTAGCTAGTTATTGGATCAAAGTCTATAATCCCTAGCTATACAGAACTGCCGATGCAATAGGTTTGAAAGTGCCCAATGCGTATTTTATCAAATTTGACTTTTTTCCGTGTTACGGACGAAATTTTCGGCCTTTCAGAATGCTTACCCCAGAAATTCTTTATCATCACGTTGTAGTACTATCCAATAGCTATTCATTAGGGCAGCGTCTATAATCCCTAGCCATTTAGAACAACCGAGACAATGAGTCGGAAAGTGGGTGTCCCCAACGCGTATTTTATCGAATTTGGCTTTATTTCTATGTTTTGAGCGACATTTTTGGCCTTTAAGAACGCTTATCCTAGAAATTCTTTACCCTTCCACTGTAGTACTAACCAATAGCTATTAATTAGAGCAGAGTCTATAATCCCTAGCCATACAGAATTGTCGATGCAATAGGTAGGAAAATGCCAAATGCTTATTTTATATCAAATTTGACTTTTTTCCGTGTTACGGACGAAATTTTCGGCCTTTCAGAATGCTTACCCCAGAAATTCCTTATCCTCACGTTGTAGTACTATCCCATTCCTATTCATTAGGACAGCGTCTATAATCCCTAGCCATAAAGAACAACCGAGACAATGAGTCGGAAAAAGGGTGTCCCCAACGCATATTTTATCGAATTTGGCTTTATTTCTATGTTTCGAGCGAAATTTTCGGCCTTTAAGAATTACTACCCCTTATAAATTCTTTACCCTCCCGGTGTAGTTATATCCAATAGCTAGTTATTAGAACAGAGTCTATAATCCCTAGCCATACAGAACTGCCGATGCAATAGGTTGGAAAGTGCCCAATGCGTATTTTATCAAATTTGACTTTTTTTCAGTGATACGGATGAAATTTTCGGCCTTTCAGAATGCTTACTCCATATATTCCTTACCCTCTCGCTGTAGTACTCCCCAATAGCTATTTATTAGAGCAGAGTCTATAATCCCTAGCCAGACAGAATTGTCGATTCAATAGGTTGGAAAATGCCAAATGCTTATTTTATATCAAATTTGACTTTTTTCCGTGTTACGGACGAAATTTTCGGCCTTTCAGAATGCTTACCCCAGAACTTATTTACCCTCATACTGTAGTACCAACCATTAGCTAGTTATTGGAGCAAAGTCTATAATCCTTAGCTATACAGAACTGCCGATGCAATAGGTTTGAAAGTGCCCAATGCGTATTTTATCAAATATTACTTTTTTCCGTGTTACGGACGAAATTTTCGGCCTTTCAGAATGCTTACCCCAGAAATTCTTTATCATCACGTTGTAGTACTATCCAATAGCTATTCATTAGGGCAGCGTCTATAATCCCTAGCCATACAGAATTGTCGATGCAATAGGTTGGAAAATGCCAAATGCTTATTTTATATCAAATTTGACTTTTTTCCGTGTTACGGACGAAATTTTCGGCCTTTCAGAATGCTTACCCCAGAAATTCCTTATCCTCACTTTGTAGTACTATCCAATAGTTATGCATTAGGACAGCGTCTATAATCCCTAGCCATAAAGTACAACCGAGACAATGAGTCGGAAAGTGGGTGTCCCCAACGCATATTTTATCGAATTTGGCTTTATTTCTATGTTTCGAGCGAAATTTTCGGCCTTTAAGAATTACTACCCCTTATAAATTCTTTACCATCCCGGTGTAGTTATATCCAATAGCTAGTTATTAGAGCAGAGTCTATAATCCCTAGCCATACAGAACTGCCGATGCAATAGGTTGGAAAGTGCCCAATGCGTATTTTATCAAATTTGACTTTTTTTCAGTGTTACGGATGAAATTTTCGGCCTTTCAGAATACTTAACCCAGAATTTTATCCCTACGTTGTAGCTCTATCCAATAGTTATGCATTAGGACAGCGTCTATAATCCCTAGCCATAAAGAACAACCGAGACAATGGGTCGGAAAGTGGGTGTCCCCAACGCATATTTTATCGAATTTGGCTTTATATCTACGTTTCGAGCGAAATTTTCGGCCTTTAAGAATGCTTACCCAAGAAATTCTTTACCCTCCCACTGTAGTACTAACCAATAGCTGGTTATTGATGCAAAGTCTATAATCCCTAGCCATACAGAACTGATGATGCAATAGGTTTGAAAATGCCCAATGCGTATTTATCAAATTTGACTTTTTTCCGTGTTACGGACGAATTTTTCGGCCTTTCTGAATGCTTACCCCAGAAATTCTTTATCCTCACGTTGTAGTACTATCTAATAGCTATTCATTAGGGCAGTGTCTATAATCCCTAGCCATTGAAAACAACCGAGACAATGGGTCGGAAAGTGGGTGTCCCCAACGCGTATTTTGTCGAATTTGGGTTTATTTCTATGTTTCGAGGGAAATTTTCGGCCTTTAAGAATGCCTACCCAGAATTTTCTGACCCTCCCGCTGTAGTACTATCCAATAGCTATTTATTAGAGCAAAGTCTATAATCCCTAGTTATACCGAACTGCCGATGCAGTAGGTTGGAAAGTGCCCAATTTCTTTTTATCAAATTTGACTTTTTTCCGTGTTATGTACAAAATTTTCGGCTTTTCGGAATGCTTGCCCCAGAAATTCTTTATCCTCACGTTGTAGTACTATCTAATAGCTATTCATTAGGGCAGTGTCTATAATCCCTAGCCATTTAAAACAACCGAGACAATGGGTCGGAAATTGGGTGTCCCCAACGCGTATTTTGTCGAATTTGGCTTTATTTCTAT
This sequence comes from Mytilus californianus, assembly GCF_021869535.1. Taxonomy (NCBI): domain Eukaryota; kingdom Metazoa; phylum Mollusca; class Bivalvia; order Mytilida; family Mytilidae; genus Mytilus; species Mytilus californianus. The sequence goes on from NW_026262648.1 coordinate 3,554,229, forward strand.
GTTTCGAGGGAAATTTTCGGCCTTTAAGAATGCCTACCCCAGAATTTTTTTACCCTCCCGCTGTAGTACTATCCAATAGCTATTTATTAGAGCAAAGTCTATAATCCCTAGTCATACCGAACTGCCGATGTAGTAGGTTGGAAAGTGCCCAATTTTTTGTTATCAAATTTGACTTTTTTCCGTGTTATGTACAAAATTTTCGGCTTTTCGGAATGCTTGCCCCAGAAATTCTTTATCCTCACGTTGTAGTACTAACCAATAGCTAGTTATTAGAGCAAAGTCTATAATCATTTGCTAGCTATATACAAGCCTGCCGATGCAATAGGTTTGAAAGTGCCCAATGCGTATTTTATCAAAGAACAACCGAGACAATGGGTCGGAAAATTGGGTGTCCCCAACGCGTATTTTATCGAACTTGGCTTTATTTCTATGTTTCGAGCGAAATTTTCGGCCTTCAAGAATATTTACCCCATAAATTCTTTACCTTCCCGCTGTAGAACTATCCAATAGCTATTTATTTGAACAGAGTCTATAGTCTCTAGCCATACAGAACTGCCGATGCAATAGGTTGGAAAGTGGCCAATTTTTTTTATATCAAATTTGACTTTTTTCCGTGTTATGGGCGAAATTTTCGGCCTTTAAGAATGCTTACCCCAGAAATTCTTTACCCTCCCACTGTAGTACTAACCAATAGCTGGTTATTGAAGCAAAGTCTATAATCCCTAGCCATACAGAACTGATGATGCAATAGGTTGGAAAATGCCCAATGCGTATTTATCAAGTTTGACTTTTTTCCGTGTTACGGACGAATTTTTCGGCCTTTCTGAATGCTTACCCCAGAAATTCTTTATCCTCACGTTGTAGTACTAACCTATAGCTATTCATTAGGGCAGCATATATAATTCCTAGCCATATAGAACAACTGAGACAATGGGTCGGAAAGTGGGTGCCCCCAAAGCGTATTTTATCGAATTTGGCCTTATTTCTATGTTTCGAGCGAAATTTTTGGCCTTTAAGAATGCTTACCCCAGAAATTTTTTACCCTTCAACTGTAGAACTAACCAAATGCTAGTTATTGGTGCAAAGTCTATAATCCCTAGCCATACAGAACTGCCGATGCAATAGGTTGGAAAGTGCCCAATGCGTATTTTATCAAATTTGACTTTTTTCCGTATTACGGACGAAATTTTCGGCCTTTCAGAATGCTTACTCCATATATTCTTTACCCTCTCGCTGTAGTACTCCCCAATAGCTATTTATTAGAGCAGAGTCTATAATCCCTAGCCAGACGAATTGTCGATTCAATAGGTTGGAAAATGCCAAATGCTTATATCAAATTTGACTTTTTTCCGTGTTACGGACGAAATTTTCGGCCTTTCAGAATGCTTACCCCATAAGTTATTTACCCTCATACTGTAGTACCAACCATTAGCTAGTTATTGGAGCAAAGTCTATAATCCTTAGCTATACAGAACTGCCGATGCAATAGGTTTGAAAGTGCCCAATGCGTATTTTATCAAATATTACTTTTTTCCGTGTTACGGACGAAATTTTCGGCCTTTCAGAATGCTTACCCCAGAAATTCTTTATCATCACGTTGTAGTACTATCCAATAGCTATTCATTAGGGCAGCATCTATAATCCCTAGCCATACAGAATTGTCGATGCAATAGGTTGGAAAATGCCAAATGCTTATTTTATATCAAATTTGACTTTTTTCCGTGTTACGGACGAAATTTTCGGCCTTTCAGAATGCTTACCCCAGAAATTCCTTATCCTCACGTTGTAGTACTATCCAATACCTATTCATTAGGACAGCGTCTATAATCCCTAGCCATAAAGTACAACCGAGACAATGAGTCGGAAAGTGGGTGTCCCTAACGCATATTTTATCGAATTTGGCTTTATTTCTATGTTTCGAGCGAAATTTTCGGCCTTTAAGAATTACTACCCCTTATAAATTCTTTACCCTCCCTGTGTAGTTATATCCAATAGCTAGTTATTAGAGTAGAGTCTATAATCCCTAGCCATACAGAACTGCCGATGCAATAGGTTGGAAAGTGCCTAATGCGTATTTTATCAAATTTGACTTTTTTTTCAGTGATACGGATGAAATTTTCGGCCTTTCAGAATACTTAACCCAGAATTTTATCCCTACGTTGTAGCTCTATCCAATAGTTATGCATTAGGACAGCGTCTATAATCCCTAGCCATAAAGAACAACCGAGACAATGGGTCGGAAAGTGGGTGTCCCCAACGCATATTTTATCGAATTTGGCTTTATATCTACGTTTCGAGCGAAATTTTCGGCCTTTAAGAATGCTTACCCAAGAAATTCTTTACCCTCCCACTGTAGTACTTACCAATAGCTGGTTATCGATGCAAAGTCTATAATCCCTAGCCATACAGAACTGATGATGCAATAGGTTTGAAAATGCCCAATGCGTATTTATCAAATTTGACTTTTTTCCGTGTTACGGACGAATTTTTCGGCCTTTCTGAATGCTTACCCCAGAAATTCTTTATCCTCACATTGTAGTACTATCTAATAGCTATTCATTAGGGCAGTGTCTATAATCCCTAGCCATTTAAAACAACCGAGACAATGGGTCGGAAAGTGGGTGTTCCCAACGCGTATTTTGTCGAATTTGACTTTATTTCTATGTTTCGAGGGAAATTTTCGGCCTTTAAGAATGCCTACCCAGAATTTTTTTACCCTCCCGCTGTAGTACTATCCAATAGCTATTTATTAGAGCAAAGTCTATAATCCCTAGTCATACCGAACTGCCGATGCAGTAGGTTGGAAAGTGCCCAATTTCTTTTTATCAAATTTGACTTTTTTCCGTGTTATGTACAAAATTTTCGGCTTTTCGGAATGCTTGCCCCAGAAATTCTTTATCCTCACGTTGTAGTACTATCTAATAGCTATTCATTAGGGCAGTGTCTATAATCCCTAGCCATTTAAAACAACCGAAACAATGGGTCGGAAATTGGGTGTCCCCAACGCGTATTTTGTCGAATTTGGCTTTATTTCTATGTTTCGAGGGAAATTTTCGGCCTTTAAGAATGCTTACCCCAGAAATTTTTATCCTCACGTTGTAGTACTATCTAATAGCTATTCATTAGGGCAGTGTCTATAATCCCTAGCCATTTAAAACAACCAAGACAATGGGTCGGAAATTGGGTGTCCCCAACGCGTATTTTATTGAATTTGGCCTTATTTCTATGTTTCGAGCGAAATTTTCGGCCTTTAAGAATGCTTACCCCAGAAATTCTTTACCCTCCCGCTGTAGTACTATCCAATAGCTGGTTATTGAAGCAAAGTCTATAATCCCTAGCCATACAGAACTGATGATGCAATAGGTTGGAAAATGCCCAATGCGTATTTATCAAATTTGACTTTTTTCCGTGTTACGGACGAATTTTTCGGCCTTTCTGAATGCTTACCCCAGAAATTTTGTATCCTCACGTTGTAGTACTAACCTATAGCTATTCATTAGGGCAGCGTATATAATTCCTAGCCATATAGAACAACTGAGACAATGGGTCGGAAAGTGGGTGTCCCCAACACGTATTTTATCGAATTTGGCTTATTTCTATGTTTCGAGCGAAATTTTCGACCTTTAAGAATGCTTACCCAAGTAATTCTTTACCCTCCTGCTGTAGTACTATCCAATGACTATTTATTGGAACAGAGTCTATAATCCCTAGCCATACAGAACTGCCGATGCAATAGGTTGGAAAGTGCCTAATTTTTTTTTTTATAAAATTTGACTTTTTTCCGTGTTACGGGCGATATTTTCGGCTTTTCAGAATGCTTGCCCCAGAAATTCTTTATCCTCACGTTGTAGTACTGTCCAATAGCTATTCATTAGGGCAGAATCTATAATCCCTAGCCATAAAGAACAACCGAGACCAAGGGTCGGAAAGTGGGTGTCCCCAACGCGTATTTTATCGAATTTGGCTTATTTCTATGTTTCGAGCGAAATTTTCGGCCTTTAAGAATGCTTACCCCAGTAATTCTTTACCCTCCTGCTGTAGTACTATCGAATAGCTATTTATTGGAGAAGAGTCTATAATCCCTAGCCATAAAGAACTGCCGATGCGATAGGTTGGAAAGTGCCCAATTTTTATTTTCATAAAATTTGACTTTTTTTCCGTGTTATGGACGAAGTTTTCGGCCTTTCAGAATGCTTACCCCAGAAATTCTTTACCTCACGTTGTAGTACTATCCAATAGCCATTCATTAGGGCAGGTTCTATAATCCCTAGCTATAAGAACAACCGATACAATGGATCGAAATGTGGGTGTCCCCAACGCGTATTTTATCGCATATGGCTTTATTTCTATGTTTCTAGCGAAATTTTCGGCCTTTAAGAATGCTTACCCCAGAAATTTATCCTCACGTTGTAGTACTATCCAATAGCTATTGATTAGGGCATCGTCTATAATCCCTAGTCATAAAGAACAACTAAGACAATGGGTCGGAAAGTGGGTGTCCCCAACGCGTATTTTATTGAATTTGGCCTTATTTCTATGCTTCGAGCGAAATTTTCGGCCTTTAAGAATGCTTACCCCAGAAATTCTTTACCCTCCCACTGTAGTACTCACCAATAGCTAGTTATTGATGCAAAGTCTATAATCCCTTTCCATACAGAACTGCCGATGCAATAGGTTTGAAAGTGCCCAATGCGTATTTTATCAAATTTGACTTTTTTCCGTGTTACGGACAAAATTTTCGGCCTTTCAGAATGCTTACCCCAGAAAATCTTTATCCTCACGTTGTAGTACTATCCAATAGCCATTCATTAGGGCAGAATCTATAATCCCTAGCCATAAAGAACAACCGAGACCATGGGTCGGAAAGTGGGTGTCCCCAACGCGTATTTTATCGAATTTGGCTTATTTCTATGTTTCGAGCGAAATTTTCGGCCTTTAAGAATGCTTACCCAAGTAATTCTTTACCCTCTCACTGTAGTACTATCCAATAGCTAGTTATTGGAGTAAAGTCTATAATCCCTAGCCATACAGAACTGCCGATGTAATAGGTTGGAAAGTGCCCAATGCATATTTTTATCAAATTTGACTTTTTTCCGTGTTACGGACGAAATTTTCGGCTTTTCAGAATGATTACCCCAGAAATTATTTATCCTCACGTTGTAGTACTATCCAATAGCCATTCATTAGGGCAGAATCTATAATCCCTAGCCATAAAGAACAACAGAGACCACGGGTCGGAAAGTGGGTGTCCCCAACGCGTATTTTATCGAATTTGGCTTATTTCTATGTTTCGAGCGAAATTTTCGGCCTTTAAGAATGCTTACCCAAGTGATTCTTTACCCTCCCGCTGTAGTACTATCCGATAGCTATTTATTGGAACAGAGTCTATAATCCCTAGCCATACAGAACTGCCGATGCAATAGGTTGGAAAGTGCCTAATTTTTTTTTTTTATAAAATTTGACTTTTTTCCGTGTTACGGGCGATATTTCCGGCTTTTCAGAATGATTACCCCAGAAATTCTTTATCCTCACGTTGTAGTACTGTCCAATAGCTATTCATTAGGGCAGAATCTATAATCCCTAGCCATAAAGAACAACCGAGACCATGGGTCGGAAAGTGGGTTTCCCCAACGCGTATTTTATCGAATTTGACTTATTTCTATGTTTCGAGCGAAATTTTCGGCCTTTAAGAATGCTTACCCAAGTAATTCTTTACCCTCCCACTGTAGTACTATCCAATAGCTAGTTATTGGAGTAAAGTCTATAATCCCTAGCCATACAGAACTGCCGATGTAATAGGTTGGAAAGTGCCCAATGCATATTTTTATCAAATTTGACTTTTTTCCGTGTTACGGACGAAATTTTCGGCTTTTCAGAATGATTACCCCAGAAATTCGTTATCCTCACGTTGTAGTTCTATCCAATAGCCATTCATTAGGGCAGAATCTATAATCCCTAGCCATAAAGAACAACAGAGACCATGGGTCGGAAAGTGGGTGTCCCCAACGCGTATTTTATCGAATTTGGCTTATTTCTATGTTTCGAGCGAAATTTTCGGCCTTTAAGAATGCTTACCCAAGTGATTCTTTACCCTCCCGCTGTAGTACTATCCGATAGCTATTTATTGGAACAGAGTCTATAATCCCTAGCCATACAGAACTGCCGATGTAATAGGTTGGAAAGTGCCCAATGCATATTTTTATCAAATTTGACTTTTTTCCGTGTTACGGACGAAATTTTCGGCTTTTCAGAATGATTACCCCAGAAATTCTTTATCCTCACGTTGTAGTACTATCCAATAGCCATTCATTAGGGCAGAATCTATAATCCCTAGCCATAAAGAACAACAGAGACCATGGGTCGGAAAGTGGGTGTCCCCAACGCGTATTTTATCGAATTTGGCTTATTTCTATGTTTCGAGCGAAATTTTCGGCCTTTAAGAATGCTTACCCAAGTGATTCTTTACCCTCCCGCTGTAGTACTATCCGATAGCTATTTATTGGAACAGAGTCTATAATCCCTAGCCATACAGAACTGCCGATGCAATAGGTTGGAAAGTGCCTAATTTTTTTTTTTATAAAATTTGACTTTTTTCCGTGTTACGGGCGATATTTCCGGCTTTTCAGAATGATTACCCCAGAAATTCTTTATCCTCACGTTGTAGTACTGTCCAATAGCTATTCATTAGGGCAGAATCTATAATCCCTAGCCATAAAGAACAACCGAGACCATGGGTCGGAAAGTGGGTGTCCCCAACGCGTATTTTATCGAATTTGGCTTATTTCTATGTTTCGAGCGAAATTTTCGGCCTTTAAGAATGCTTACCCAAGTAATTCTTTACCCTCCCACTGTAGTACTATCCAATAGCTAGTTATTGGAGTAAAGTCTATAATCCCTAGCCATACAGAACTGCCGATGTAATAGGTTGGAAAGTGCCCAATGCATATTTTTATCAAATTTGACTTTTTTCCGTGTTACGGACGAAATTTTCGGCTTTTCAGAATGATTACCCCAGAAATTATTTATCCTCACGTTGTAGTACTACCCAATAGCTATTCATTAGGGCAGCATCTATAATCCCTAGCCATAAAGAACAACCGAGACCATGGGTCAGAAAGTGGGTGTCCCCAACGCGTATTTTATCGAATTTGGCTTATTTCTATGTTTCGAGCGAAATTTTCGGCCTTTAAGAATGCTTACCCCAGTAATTCTTTACCCTCCTGCTGTAGTACTATCGAATAGCTATTTATTGGAGAAGAGTCTATAATCCCTAGCCATAAAGAACTGCCGATGCGATAGGTTGGAAAGTGCCCAATTTTTATTTTCATAAAATTTGACTTTTTTTCCGTGTTATGGACGAAGTTTTCGGCCTTTCAGAATGCTTACCCCAGAAATTCTTTACCTCACGTTGTAGTACTATCCAATAGCCATTCATTAGGGCAGGTTCTATAATCCCTAGCTATAAAGAACAACCGATACAATGGATCGTAAAGTGGGTGTCCCCAACGCGTATTTTATCGAATATGGCTTTATTTCTATGTTTCTAGCGAAATTTTCGGCCTTTAAGAATGCTTACCCCAGAAATTTTTATCCTCACGATGTAGTACTATCCAATAGCTATTGATTAGGGCAGCGTCTATAATCCCTAGTCATAAAGAACAACTAAGACAATGGGTCGGAAAGTGGGTGTCCCCAACGCGTATTTTATTGAATTTGGCCTTATTTCTATGTTTCGAGCGAAATTTTCGGCCTTTAAGAATGCTTACCCCAGAAATTCCTTACCCTCCCGCTGTAGTACTATCCAATAGCTGGTTATTGAAGCAAAGTCTATAATCCCTAGCCATATAGAACTGATGATGCAATAGGTTGGAAAATGCCCAATGCGTATTTATCAAATTTGACTTTTTTCCGTGTTACGGACCAATTTTTCGGCCTTTCTGAATGCTTACCCCAGAAATTCTTTATCCTCACGTTGTAGTACTAACCTATAGCTATTCATTAGGGCAGCGTATATAATTCCTAGCCATATAGAACAACTGAGACAATGGGTCGGAAAGTGGGTGTCCCCAACGCGTATTTTATCGAATTTGGCTTATTTCTATGTTTCGAGCGAAATTTTCGACCTTTAAGAATGCTTACCCAAGTAATTCTTTACCCTCCCACTGTAGTACTATCCAATAGCTAGTTATTGGAGTAAAGTCTATAATCCCTAGCCATACAGAACTGCCGATGTAATAGGTTGGAAAGTGCCCAATGCATATTTTTATCAAATTTGACTTTTTTCCGTGTTACGGACGAAATTTTCGGCTTTTCAGAATGATTACCCCAGAAATTATTTATCCTCACGTTGTAGTACTATCCAATAGCTATTCATTAGGGCAGCATCTATAATCCCTAGCCATAAAGAACAACCGAGACCATGGGTCGGAAAGTGGGTGTCCCCAACGCGTATTTTATCGAATTTGGCTTATTTCTATGTTTCGAGCGAAATTTTCGGCCTTTAAGAATGCTTACCCAAGTAATTCTTTACCCTCCCACTGTAGTACTATCCAATAGCTAGTTATTGGAGTAAAGTCTATAATCCCTAGCCATACAGAACTGCCGATGTAATAGGTTGGAAAGTGCCCAATGCATATTTTTATCAAATTTGACTTTTTTCCGTGTTACGGACGAAATTTTCGGCTTTTCAGAATGATTACCCCAGAAATTATTTATCCTCACGTTGTAGTACTATCCAATAGCTATTCATTAGGGCAGCATCTATAATCCCTAGCCATAAAGAACAACCGAGACCATGGGTCAGAAAGTGGGTGTCCCCAACGCGTATTTTATCGAATTTGGCTTATTTCTATGTTTCGAGCGAAATTTTCGGCCTTTAAGAATGCTTACCCCAGTAATTCTTTACCCTCCTGCTGTAGTACTATCGAATAGCTATTTATTGGAGAAGAGTCTATAATCCCTAGCCATAAAGAACTGCCGATGCGATAGGTTGGAAAGTGCCCAATTTTTATTTTCATAAAATTTGACTTTTTTTCCGTGTTATGGACGAAGTTTTCGGCCTTTCAGAATGCTTACCCCAGAAATTCTTTACCTCACGTTGTAGTACTATCCAATAGCCATTCATTAGGGCAGGTTCTATAATCCCTAGCTATAAAGAACAACCGATACAATGGATCGTAAAGTGGGTGTCCCCAACGCGTATTTTATCGAATATGGCTTTATTTCTATGTTTCTAGCGAAATTTTCGGCCTTTAAGAATGCTTACCCCAGAAATTTTTATCCTCACGATGTAGTACTATCCAATAGCTATTGATTAGGGCAGCGTCTATAATCCCTAGTCATAAAGAACAACTAAGACAATGGGTCGGAAAGTGGGTGTCCCCAACGCGTATTTTATTGAATTTGGCCTTATTTCTATGTTTCGAGCGAAATTTTCGGCCTTTAAGAATGCTTACCCCAGAAATTCCTTACCCTCCCGCTGTAGTACTATCCAATAGCTGGTTATTGAAGCAAAGTCTATAATCCCTAGCCATATAGAACTGATGATGCAATAGGTTGGAAAATGCCCAATGCGTATTTATCAAATTTGACTTTTTTCCGTGTTACGGACGAATTTTTCGGCCTTTCTGAATGCTTACCCCAGAAATTCTTTATCCTCACGTTGTAGTACTAACCTATAGCTATTCATTAGGGCAGCGTATATAATTCCTAGCCATATAGAACAACTGAGACAATGGGTCGGAAAGTGGGTGTCCCCAACGCGTATTTTATCGAATTTAGCTTATTTCTATGTTTCGAGCGAAATTTTCGGCCTTTAAGAATGCTTACCCAAGTAATTCTTTACCCTCCCGCTGTAGTACTATCCAATAGCTATTAATTGGAACAGAGTCTATAATCCCTAGCCATACAGAACTGCCGATGCAATAGGTTGGAAAGTGCCTATTTTTTTTTTTTTATAAAATTTGACTTTTTTCCGTGTTACGGGCGATATTTTCGGCTTTTCAGAATGATTACCCCAGAAATTCTTTATCCTGACGTTGTAGTACTGTCCCATAGCTATTCATTAGGGTAGAATCTATAATCCCTAGCCATAAAGAACAACAGAGACCATGGGTCGGAAAATGGGTGTCCCCAACGCGTATTTTATCGAATTTGGCTTATTTCTGTTTCGAGCGAAATTTTCGGCCTTTAAGAATGCTTACCCAAGTAATTCTTTACCCTCCCGCTGTAGTACTATCCGATAGCTATTTATTGGAACAGAGTCTATAATCCCTAGCTATACAGAACTGCCGATGCAATAGGTTGGAAAGTGCCTATTTTTTTTTTTTTTAAATTTGACTTTTTTCCGTGTTACGGGCGATATTTTCGGCTTTTCAGAATGATTACCCCAGAAATTCTTTATCCTGACGTTGTAGTACTGTCCAATAGCTATTCATTAGGGGAGAATCTATAATCCCTAGCCATAAAGAACAACAGAGACCATGGGTCGGAAAGTGGGTGTCCCCAACGCGTATTTTATCGAATTTGGCTTATTTCTGTTTCGAGCGAAATTTTCGGCCTTTAAGAATGCTTACCCAAGTAATTCTTTACCCTCCCGCTGTAGTACTATCCGATAGCTATTTATTGGAACAGAGTCTATAATCCCTAGCCATACAGAACTGCCGATGCGATAGGTTGGAAAGTGCCCAATTTTTATTTTCATAAAATTTGACTTTTTTTCCGTGTTATGGACGAAGTTTTCGGCCTTTCAGAATGCTTACCCCAGAAATTCTTTACCTCACGTTGTAGTACTATCCAATAGCCATTCATTAGGGCAGGTTCTATAATCCCTAGCTATAAAGAACAACCGATACAATGGATCGTAAAGTGGGTGTCCCCAACGCGTATTTTATCGAATATGGCTTTATTTCTATGTTTCTAGCGAAATTTTCGGCCTTTAAGAATGCTTACCCCAGAAATTTTTATCCTCACGTTGTAGTACTATCCAATAGCTATTGATTAGGGCAGCGTCTATAATCCCTAGTCATAAAGAACAACTAAGACAATGGGTCGGAAAGTGGGTGTCCCCAACGCGTATTTTATTGAATTTGGCCTTATTTCTATGTTTCGAGCGAAATTTTCGGCCTTTAAGAATGCTTACCCCAGAAATTCTTTACCCTCCCGCTGTAGTACTATCCAATAGCTGGTTATTGAAGCAAAGTCTATAATCCCTAGCCATATAGAACTGATGATGCAATAGGTTGGAAAATGCCCAATGCGTATTTATCAAATTTGACTTTTTTCCGTGTTACGGACGAATTTTTCGGCCTTTCTGAATGCTTACCCCAGAAATTCTTTATCTCACGTTGTAGTACTAACCTATAGCTATTCATTAGGGCAGCGTATATAATTCCTAGCCATAAAGAACAACTGAGACAATGGGTCGGAAAGTGGGTGTCCCCAGCGCGTATTTTATCGAATTTGGCTTATTTCTATGTTTCGAGCGAAATTTTCGGCCTTTAAGAATGCTTACTTAAGTAATTCTTTACCCTCCCGCTGTAGTACTATCCAATAGCTATTTATTGGAACAGAGTCTATAATCCCTAGCCATACAGAACTGCCGATGCAATAGGTTGGAAAGTGCCTATTTTTTTTTTTTTTATAAAATTTGACTTTTTTCCGTGTTACGGGCGATATTTTCGGCTTTTCAGAATGATTACCCCAGAAATTCTTTATCCTCACGTTGTAGTACTGTCCAATAGCTATTCATTAGGGCAGAATCTATAATCCCTAGCCATAAAGAACAACAGAGACCATGGGTCGGAAAGTGGTTGTCCCCAACGCGTATTTTATCGAATTTGGCTTATTTCTATGTTTCGAGCGAAATTTTCGGCCTTTAAGAATGCTTACCCAAGTAATTCTTTACCCTGCCGCTGTAGTACTATCCGATAGCTATTTATTGGAACAGAGTCTATAATCCCTAGCCATACAGAACTGCCGATGCAATAGGTTGGAAAGTGCCTAATTTTTTTTTTTATAAAATTTGACTTTTTTCCGTGTTACGGGCGATATTTTCGGCTTTTCAGAATGATTACCCCAGAAATTCTTTATCCTCACGTTGTAGTACTGTCCAATAGCTATTCATTAGGGCAGAATCTATAATCCCTAGCCATAAAGAACAACCGAGACCATGGGTCGGAAAGTGGGTGTCCCCAACGCGTATTTTATCGAATTTGGCTTATTTCTATGTTTCGAGCGAAATTTTCGGCCTTTAAGAATGCTTACCCAAGTAATTCTTTACCCTCCCACTGTAGTACTATCCAATAGCTAGTTATTGGAGTAAAGTCTATAATCCCTAGCCATACAGAACTGCCGATGTAATAGGTTGGAAAGTGCCCAATGCATATTTATATCAAATTTGACTTTTTTCCGTGTTACGGACGAAATTTTCGGCTTTTCAGAATGATTACCCCAGAAATTCTTTATCCTCACGTTGTAGTACTATCCAATAGATATACATTAGGGCAGCATCTATAATCCCTAGCCATAAAGAACAACCGAGACCATGGGTCGGAAAGTGGGTGTCCCCAACGCGTATTTTATCGAATTTGGCTTATTTCTATGTTTCGAGCGAAATTTTCGGCCTTTAAGAATGCTTACCCCAGTAATTCTTTACCCTCCTGCTGTAGTACTATCGAATAGCTATTTATTGGAGAAGAGTCTATAATCCCTAGCCATAAAGAACTGCCGATGCGATAGGTTGGAAAGTGCCCAATTTTTATTTTCCTAAAATTTGACTTTTTTTCCGTGTTATGGACGAAGTTTTCGGCCTTTCAGAATGCTTACCCCAGAAATTCTTTACCTCACGTTGTAGTACTATCCAATTGCCATTCATTAGGGCAGGTTCTATAATCCCTAGCTATAAGAACAACCGATACAATGGATCGAAAAGTGGGTGTCCCCAACGCGTATTTTATCGCATATGGCTTTATTTCTATGTTTCTAGCGAAATTTTCGGCCTTTAAGAATGCTTACCCCAGAAATTTATCCTCACGTTGTAGTACTATCCAATAGCTATCGATTAGGGCAGCGTCTATAATCCCTAGTCATAAAGAACAAATAAGACAATGGGTCGGAAAGTGGGTGTCCCCAACGCGTATTTTATTGAATTTGGCCTTATTTCTATGCTTCGAGTGAAATTTTCGGCCTTTAAGAATGCTTACCCAGAAATTCTTTACCCTCCCACTGTAGTACTCACCAATAGCTAGTTATTGATGCAAAGTCTATAATCCCTTTCCATACAGAACTGCCAATGCAATAGGTTTGAAAGTGCCCAATGCGTATTTTATCAAATTTGACTTTTTTCCGTGTTACGGACAAAATTTTCGGCCTTTCAGAATGCTTATCCCAGAAAATCTTTATACTCACGTTGTAGTACTATCCAATATCTATTCATTTCAACAGATTCCATAATCCCTAGCTATACAGAACAACCGAGACCATGGGTCGGAAAGTGGATGTCCCCAACGCGTATTTTATCAAATTTGGCTTATTTCTATGTTTCGAGCGAAATTTTCGGCCTTTAAGAATGCTTACCCCAGTAATTCTTTACCGTCCTGCTGTAGTACTATCGAATAGCTATTTATTGGAGAAGAGTCTATAATCCCTAGCCATAAAGAACTGCCGATGCGATAGGTTGGAAAGTGCCCAATTTTTATTTTCATAAAATTTGACTTTTTTTCCGTGTTATGGACGAAATTTTCGGCCTTTCAGAATGCTTACCTCAGAAATTCTTTATCCTCACGTTGTAGTACTATCCAATAGCCATTCATTAGGGCAGGTTCTATAATCCCTAGCCATAAAGAACAACCGATACAATTGATCGAAAAGTGGGTGTCCCCAACGCGTTTTTTATCGAATATGGCTTTATATCTATGTTTCGAGCAAAATTTTCGGCCTTTAAGAATGCTTACCCCAGAACTTCTTTACTACCACTGTAGTACTATCCAATAGCTATTTATTGGAGCAAATTCTATCCTAGCTATACAGAACTGCCGATGCAATAGGTTGGAAAGTGCCCAATACGTATTTTATCAAATTTGACTTTTTTCCGTGTTACGGACGAAATTTTCGGCTTTTCAGAATAATTACCCCAGAAATTCTTTATCCTCACGTTGTAGTACTATCCAATAGCTATTCATTAGGGCAGCATCTATAATCCCTAGCCATAAAGAACAACCGAGACCATGGGTCGGATAGTGGGTGTCCCTAACGCGTATTTTATCGAATTTGGCTTACTAGTATTTCTATGTTTCGAGCGAAATTTTCGGCCTTAAAGAATGTTTACCCCAGAAATTCTTTATCCTCACGTTGTAGTACTATCCAATAGCTATTGATTAGGGCAGCGGCTATAACCCCTAGCTATAAAGAACAACCAAGACAATGGGTCGGAAAGTGGGTGTCCCCAACGCGTATTTTATTGAATTTGGCCTTATTTCTATGCTTCGAGCGAAATTTTCGGCCTTTAAGAATGCTTACCCCAGAAATTCTTTACCCTCCCACTGTAGTACTCACCAATAGCTAGTTATTGATGCAAAGTCTATAATCCCTTTCCATACAGAACTGCCGATGCAATAGGTTTGAAAGTGCCCAATGCGTATTTTATCAAATTTGACTTTTTTCCGTGTTACGGACAAAATTTTCGGCTTTTCAGAATGCTTACCCCAGAAAATCTTTATCCTCACGTTGTAGTACTATCCAATATCTATTCATTTCAACAGAGTCTATAATCCCTAGCAATACAGAACAACCGAGACCATGGGTCGGAAAGTGGGTGTCCCCAACGCGTATTTTATCGAATTTGGCTTATTTCTATGTTTCGAGCGAAATTTTCGGCCTTTAAGAATGCTTACCCCATAATATCTATACCCTCCCACTGTAGTACTATCCAATAGCTATTTATTGGAACAGAGTCTATAATCCCTAGCCATACAGAACTGCCGATGCAATAGGTTGGAAAGTGCCCAATTTTATTTTTTTTTTATCAAATTTCTCATCTTTTCCGTGTTACGGACGAAATTTTCTGCATTTCAGAATGCTTTCCCCAGAAATTCTTTATCCTCACGTTGTAGTACTATCCAATAGCTATTCATTAGGGCAGCGTCTATAATCCCTAGTCATAAAGAACGGCCGAGACAATGGGTCGGAAAGTGGGTGTCCCCAACACGTATTTTATCGATTTGGCTTTATTTCTATGTTTCGAGCGAAATTTTCGGCCTTTAATAATGCTTACCCCAGAACTTCTTTACCCTCCCACTGTAGTACTATCCAATAGCTATTTATTAGAGCAGAGTCTTATGTTGATTAAACATGCGTAAATACGCATCACATCCTGGACTTAACAGATAATACTTTATTTGAATCGTCATGATTTTTTTTATTGTAAATGCTTATTACAAAACCGTAAATATGAGTTAGAAATCTGCAAAACTAAAGTTAAAATTTTGTTAATCGAATATACAAATCTTTGATTTTATATATTAATCGAACAAAAAAGTCAAAGATTATATGATTTTAAAGAAAAATAAAATTGTCGCTCAAGTAGTTTTCCAAACGCAATTGCAGGATGACGAATTGCAGGATAGCTTTTTATAAAGAGAATTGCAGGATGAGAACTGCTGGATAGCTTGACACTAGTAAATGTAAGCCTATGTATAAGCAGATACGACATGGAGTGAACAGTAGTAAAGCCAGATGTGTCGACCGGTCACTTCTAACTACGCATCACTCGTCACACGATTCAATAGAAAAAAAACAATAAAAATATAAAATTTACAATTGTTGATATCAAAGAGTTGTGACATAGTTAAAATGTCATGATATGGCTGAGAAACAGAGACATTTTTATACAATGAAACTAAGTCTTGACAGCACAAGATAGAATAAATAGTGAAGTGATAATAAAATAACATTAACGGTACCAATTTTTTCTGCACCAGATGCGCATTTCGACAATAAATGTCTCTTCAGTGATGCTCGAGGTCAAAATATCTGAAAATCTAAAGTTTATCGTTGAGAAGTTTTGCATGAGAAGATTTGGATTTAAGAGTACATTTCTTTTGGTTAAATTGCAACTCTTCTTTTATGTTTCTCTGCATGAAGAAAATCAAAATGTTTTGAAGTTAACGTTTCTTCATGTTAATCTTGCGTGATATTTAAGTAAAACTTGAATGCTGACTTGGTACTAATATATACTCAGTAAACAATGTTTGGCAACACATATTTTTAACTTTATATTTACAAATTAACTCATTTCTCTGACTTCAGGCTATTGTTCTAACTGTAGATTATTTTTTAAGAATCCACTGTTCACTGTGTTAACTTAAGATTACTTTTAACATAACTTTTAACTCATCGTTTATATGAAGGGTTTTAACTTGTGCGTATTTTTCATCGCAAATCATTACAGTTTTCAGTCTATGCATGATACCGCTAGACAATGAATGCTGACATAAATCATTATTTAAATAATACTATTATATTTTTATAGCGCTAACTTGTATGCCAACAAACTGGATGTCTGTCTCGTTTATCATTAGCTTATGTATTATGAAATATATATCATGTCTTGGTTTGTTCATGTTTTTTTTCAATTGTTAGTTGATTTTTTTTTTTTGGGGCGTTGTGTGGGTTTTTTTTTTACCTAAGGAAGAATAATATATGTTGGACATTTGAACGTTCTTGAGTATGATTATATAGCAATTTCAAAATATAATTTGACAATATCTATACAAGAGAAAGAATGAATCAAACATGTTCTGTAATATCATAAAACAAGGGTTTTTTTTCCGGATGTCAGGTTTGAACATTTGACGATTTTCAATATCGTTGTAATTAACTGAATCTTTATACAATTGTGGCTATTACACAATAGTTGTAACTACTATAAAATAAACATTCATATGCCCATTACACTTGTCATTTTTCAAATTTCTTTTTCATCATAGCAAATGCTTACTTATGGTTTTAGTTTAATAATACTATAATAGTATTATACTATCAATCATTTCATTGTTTGATTATAAATGGTCCAAATAAACATCACGTCAACATTGAACGGACTCTAATTTAGATAAAGTGTGACATAAAAGCCACAACCGTAAAACTGCTTCTTTGGCAGTAAAAAACAAAATGATCACCCACCATTATATGATATTGAAATACTAATACCTGTGAGATTGAAACAATATTTTGCTCGAGAAAAAAAAATACGATAACAAAATTTCATTCCAGGTTCAAGGTTCGAACTTCTTACTGTTAATGTTAATATCAACGTAATAACTTTCGTTACCAACGACTAAACGACCACGACTATGAGCAGATTGATTAAAAGAGTTGACATGGTTATACATCCAAAACTAAAGCACAATTGATCCTTCACGTTCAAATTATTAATTGTGGTTGTATTGATACTAATAAGTGCCTTAATCTTTTGTTATATGAAATGTTTAACAGCTATAATTGAATTTGCTCTCTGAAGAATTGCATAATCAACCCGCAGCAGATGTTTAAAATTTTACGTTATATGTAACTTTTGTTAATTTGTTGAATGCCTAAATATAGACGTGAACCGTGTGAATATAATCAATTCCAAATATTGAATTATAAAAAAAGACAAAATATGAAAATATCTTATTGAAATTTCGTTGATTTATTGTCAAAACGTAAAACAGACAGTCGTTTTACCAGAAATGGGTAAAGCTAGAGAATTTATAAAAAAGGTGGATTCGGAAACGATAATCAACTTGTGACTTAGGTCGCTCGTTGAATATCGTCTTCGAATCCATTAATTCTTATAAATTCTCTAATACATAATCTATAAATCGAAACATAACAATAAATTTATTATTGTAACAAAGAAAATAAATCACAAGATGCAAGTTTACTCGACTGAAAAACGATTATAAAGATGTCTGAGTGTATGGTACGCCATAGACAACACTCTCAGATTCACGCTTGAAACCCAAAAGTCAGTATCTGGTCCAGGCCCTGTTGGCATTGAGAACAGCTCGGTATCGCTTGTGCATGCCTATGATGATTATTTGAACCTCTTGCTGTGGAATACCATTCCATTCTCTAACAAGGGCATTTTCCAATTCCTGTAGGGAGTTCAGTGGTTAATGGTTCCTTCGAACCCTTCTATTTAGAATGTCCCAACCATGTTCAACTGGAACAATATCAGGTGAACGACTTGACCACGTCATTTGTTAAGCTTATGAACTAACATCAATTCAAAACCACAACCGAAAATAGAATATAGAAAATATGCAAGAAAAGTAAACAATCGAAAATGTCAGAATGTAAGCAAAAACATACCTCGTTCCGGATCGGATATCAAACAACAGTCACAAAATACATTATCTAACACTAGAGGCCACTTATGAAGATATCTGTGTAAAAGATGCAGGATATTTAATGGATTTTCTTGATAAGATTCATCTCGGCTGCTGGCATTCACAGTATGATCAAGTTGTTCGTATAATCTGAAAGAAAAGCGAATGTATGTCCTTCGTACTAACTTGTTTGATGTTTATGGTTTTAAGGACTTAAAATTCGTGATTTGCTGTCATATTTCGAAGAGACCTTTGTCCGTATATTACAAACATATTCTATTATTCCAATTAGGGTCCCACAGGGGACATTTACAATCAACAATTATGATAACATAAGCAACAAGCATGAGATATTAAACAGTATATAACGTGACAGATATTATAATAGACAAATGAAAATAGCATCAATAACAAAAATACATTAAAAGTACTCTTGAGTACTTTTTTTTTATCATTATTATTATTATTATTTCTATGTCCAGCAGTGCACCTCGTGTTCACACCAGCACAATTATCGTTTAAAATTTATAAAATTAGGATATATAGTTTGTTCATCTGCTGGAGACACCAATGGACTATGCTTATGGATATGCTGTTATAAACAATAGCTGCATCAACAATCTTCCTCGAATTACATGTTTGACAGTTGAGGTCACTGAGAAATCATAAACTTGCCGCATGGACATACTACTTTTGGAGTAACATTGCCATTTTAAACACTTTTTTGTGCTGGTGGAATCAAATACTAAATATAAAAATATATCCCTACTTTAAAATGACACCAACATCTTTAAATAATATAAAAATAAGAATGTGTGGTATGATTGCCAATGAAACAATTCTACATTAGAGATAAAATGACATAGAAGTTAAGACTTCTTGCTACAAAATATCGTTTTGGGTAACGATGCTGCATCATCTAAATGCGAATTCTTTTAAAAATATTTATAAACTTTATTGTACTGGACAATTAACAAAGTTTTTAGATTAATTCCATTCACACCATAATGGGAAACACTAATATTTGTTTCAAATAAACTAACGCAGCTTGGGTAGTTTGTAAGAATTATAATACTGTAAGTTCAGAAATTATTGCGTGCATTTATTATTGCAATTTCGACATGACAGACCAAATATATGTATCAGATTTCCGAATGCGAGTTCTTAAAATTGCGATACTCACCCAGTCGCATTATTCGCAATAATTAAAACCTCGCAATAATTTCTGAATTTACAGTTCTTGTTTTGATTGTGGCGGGATTATCATGGTACATGGATTTCATTAAAATAACCTCACCATAGATACCAGGCTTTAAAAAAATGTACGCCAGAAGCGCGATTTCTCTACAAAAGACTCATCAGTGACGCTCGAGTAAAATAAAGCTAACAAGGTAAAAAAAATAAGTACGAAGTTGGAGAGCATTGAGGACAACGTTCAATTATCTTCCGGCTTTTCATGGACAGCTTTTTTCCAAGCTTTCCAAAATTTAGAAGAAAGACACTGAGGTTACTATGGGATTTTTGTGTGTGAAGGTTTTAGTGGTATTACTTATAAAAGAGGTTGAATGATAAGCGCAGCTGTTATCCGAATTATGACAGTGCGTTTTTTTTGCTTCCCCTATTTTAATGTGTAATTTGGTGTGGGAAATATGTAAATCTATTCCATCTCCTTACCCTCATAACAGTTTTGAAATGTGCACGTAGAAAAATAACCCTTTTTTTTTCTCACTGGAAACATAGTGTAGGCAAAATTACTATTTGGGAATGTGCACGTAGTGAAAATAACATCCTTTAATTTGGTGCGCTTATCTAGATTTATTTGTTTTGTATATTAACTTTTGATGAAAACCATGATTGGTGGTGTCACCAATATGATCTTTCAAAACGTTTCGATAGTAAGGTCATGACTGTAGTTAAGTAAACAAATGGTTACAATCAAAGCGAAAGGATCGCAAATCACATCAAGATGTTAGTGTAAATTATAATGTACTTGCATCAGTGCTTTTCTATTGAGTCGTTCCTGACCCATTGTATCACATTAAATTTTTTCCAGTAACTCGTGTTCATCATATTAACGCTCAAACATGTACTTCCAACTAGCGACATTTATCGTGCAGACAATTTTCAGAGGGCAAAGATGTTTGGATAGTCAAACTTGTTGCATTATTTAATGCTTTCAGTTGCTGACTCGGGCAATGTTTATTTTTTGGTCAGATATGAAACCAATTATAAGTAACCTTAGAGAATATAGCTAGCTACTTCGGAATATAGCCATCTTAGATTAGGCAAGTTTGAGTTATGAAAATGGAGAAACGGTTTTAGGATTTTGATTATTACGCGTGCGTCTATCTTTTGGATAGCCACCGAAATAAACACAATCAAGAAAATGAAAGCTGTTTTAGACATGCACAAGACAAAATACGTCTTTTATATTTGAGATACGTTTATCAATATGCATAGTATACACAGTGAACGACGAAAGTAAATCCCATACGTTTTATCATGAACATTTCTGCTGCTTTTCCGTTGCCTGGTAAATGTTTTGCCTATCATGTACTCAGCAATACACACATAACAAAACACACCGCTTCTACCCATATAGAGTAGTTTTTTTTTCAATTTCTAAAAAATTCCAACAATAGTATATTTTAAATTGTCCAATTATTCCACGGTTTGCAGAGACATGTTCGTATTAGTGGTGACAATGGGAATTTTTTTTATCAATAGTCGGAGATTAGTCAATTTCAAATTGCCCATAAAAAAATAAACTATTATTAACTGAAGTTAAAGTCACTTTTATAGTTATTAGATGAAAAGATACACACGACTGTAACTATGTACATACTACTTCCCCATGAATACAGTCTCCTCGTTCCAAGCGATACAATTGCAATAAAAAGTTTCTCTAACAGTTGTGACAAACTATTTTTGTGCTAAATTTTATGTTCAAAACTATCTAATGATGTTGATTTTTATTACAGTTTATTATGAATTAGGCTATTTGTTTTAGGTATTTTTGTTATATAGCTCTTCAACTGTTTCGGTACTTATACATCCCTCGGATTTCAAATGTTTGACATTGAGCGTTCCTGATGAAGGTAAATCCAGAAAAGCGCTTCGGACGCATGAAATTATTAAACGTGTTGTTTTCAATTTTTTATTAACGTGTACATTTCGTGTGCACCAGGCATATTTAATTTATTCAATAATAATGATCTCGAAATTCACAATGAATTTAAAATGTCCGAAATATTCATTTTCACCTGAAACATGTTAGATCATAAATTTATATTTGTCAATACTTATGGTCAAGATTGAACTTAAATCTTACGGTTATTCAATATTTCTATTTGATCAATTATCTTTATGTTCAATACATACGCGTGAAAATAATTCTGTTTGATAAACGGAATCAATCCGTTATCTAATTTCTGTTGACAAAATGACCATTACAAATTTGTTGTTAGCAACGCTATTTGGTATTTGAAGAAAGTTAGATTATTATTCGGGTACTCCGTTTGGATATGCCAACGAGAGCACATAAACTGCGTTCGGATTCCCAACGCAAGAAGATGTATTTTTCTTTGGTTTAAAATTACTGATTTGTAACACTGTTATTTTATATTTGGACACTTATTAAAAGAATTTGGACTTTACCGATTCGTTAATGTTTATTGAATTGGACTGCCGACTTCGATGTGAATGAACTGTGATCTAGATCCCAATCCATTAACTGAAACCCAATATCTCACATATTGGTACCGAAACATCTAACCTGATGTTACAAGTTTGTATCTTGTAGTACAATAACAGCCGACTACAGATACAAAAGCTAGTTTCCCCAGCTTCAACACCATCCCACAGACTGGATCCCACTCAAAGCCATTCCGGCAATTTTTATCTGAAAACGTATAAATTCTTTCCTGATACCTCCATCAGAACAGACAATTTACTGACCACTCATATACGCGGATATACATGTATATGATTTTTTTACTTCTTCCTAACGCCAACAATACTGTGTAACCCATAAGATGTTTTGGTTATTATTTGACATCAGAAATCCTGTACATGTATTTAGGATGTTAATAACAATCAAAACGATTAAAGCTCATATGGCCTTTAAACTTTTGAAGTATTAAAAAATAGAAATAACTACAATGTTCTACATGCTGAAAACAGCTGAGTATGAAGCTGCGGCAGAGGACATTTTAGAAAACATTTTAAACTTATACACTTGTCCTAAGTCATGAATCTGATGTTCAGTAGTTGTCGTTTGTTGATGTGGTTCATAAGTATTTCTCGTTTCTCGTTTTTTATATAGATTAGACCGTTGGTTTTCCCGTTTGAATGGTTTTACACTAGTAATTTTTTGGGCCCTTTATAGCTTGCTGTTCGGTGTGAGCCAAGGCTCCGTGTTGAAGACCGTACTTTGACCTATAATGGTTTACTTTTATAGATTTTGACTTGGATGGAGAGTTGTCTCATTGGCACTCATGCCACATCTTCTTATATCTAATTATAGGGGACACTTTAGTCCTTTAACTAAAAGGAAAAACGCAAAAGATTGGTAAACATTGATATTTAAGGGAACTCACTTCCATAAACAATTGTCTAACGATTTCAGCAACAACTGCTTATTTTTTAGAGTTTGTCTTGTGGATATACAAATAAATGATAAAACAATCGTCATTTAAGAGCAATAACTCCTATGAGAACTCGACTGACGATTTCGGCATATTGACTGATTTGTAGATCTTGCCTCACCGATTTTTTTGCCTTCAAAGTTCCTATCTATCTTTGATAATTTTCAACATAATATAGTCAAACACGCAAAAAAATGGTAAAAATCATTAAAGGCCAATAACTCCAATAAGGAGTCCACTGAAGATTTCTGCCATGCTGACTTATTTGTAGATCTTGTCTTGCTGATCAGTTTTTCTACTCCAAGTTCGTATCTATGTGCATGTATTATAGTTTTCGGGATAATAGGCAAAAATAAAAAAAATCGTAAAAATTGTCCGTAAAGGAGTCGACTGACTATTCTACCATGTTGACTTATTTATACATTTTGTCTTGTTTATCACTTTGTCATTTACGGGCAATAACATCTATAAGAAGTTTGATGTAAATAGATAGAAGTAGTTCTCATTACTTTGAACATATTTGTCCTGCCAGATTTTCTTTGTCTGCAGCGGTTTTCAAGATGATAGACAAAACTTGCATTTTATGTTCTTTTTTAGCCATGTCGACTATGCTGGCTGGCAGGATGGGTCATCAGACATAATGTGTAAACTAAATACCCAAAATGATGATTGTGGTCAAGTTTGGTTAAATATAGTAGTTTCAGAGTAGAAGATTTGTGTAAACGTTAACGGACGACAGACGACGGACGCTTAATAATAGGGAAAAGCTCACACTGGCCCTTTCGACAAGGTGAGCTAAAATAAATCAACATCTTTCTTAAGAAACATGAAAAAAAAAATATTCCAGGAGACAGGTTTAAACATGGATCGATTTTTAACATCC
This sequence comes from Mytilus californianus, assembly GCF_021869535.1. Taxonomy (NCBI): domain Eukaryota; kingdom Metazoa; phylum Mollusca; class Bivalvia; order Mytilida; family Mytilidae; genus Mytilus; species Mytilus californianus. The sequence continues at coordinate 3,578,129 of NW_026262648.1, forward strand.
CTTCTGATATCCAGTTGAAAATAAACAAAAGAAATGGAACTCTTTATTAGAGAAGGTAAAAATGGCCAAGTTGGTAAATTTGAATTGTTTACATCTGTTTCTATGGGCTTTAAAAGTTTAATGTAGGTGCATAATTTAGGATTTTATGTATCTTATATACATGTTTATACTTAAATTATTATAGTATGGAGCTTCGATATATTCTAAAACTTCTAAATCAAAGACAAATTTTTACAAAAAAGTCAATTACAGTAGGTGCAAATACATGTGGATCTTTTTTGTGCACTGTCATTAAACTCAGCTACATTTATTCACAACAAACCTATCGTACATTTGTTATGTTAATTTTTCTTCTATTTTTAATTTATATAAGTGTATCTATGACGTGTTATAAGTAATCCTCCTGTGACGTCATCTTCACTTTACGATAGCAGTAAAAGTCTGAGCAATCTAATAGTAGTAACCTTGAATTTACGTTTTTCTGAATACTATCATCATATTGCAAACGACAACATACATTAAAATAAGAATAAAATGTAGAATAAAAAACGTCTATAGCAATTTTATGGACAGTAATGTATAGGGGTATAGCAAGAGCCCATTGCAAATATTTTGTGGGATATAAATTCCAGGCCTAAACGAACTTGTAACATTTGTGTTAACATTTTAGACAGTTAGTGCTGTATTTCATAATGGACATTATATGTTTTATGTTGTGCTGTCTTGATACTAAATAAATTTATTATTCTATGAATTAATTTCTTTCGCTAAAATGGGCGTTTGTATTTTCACTTTTCGCTAAAATGGTTTATACTTAAGTGCTAAAACGTCCGATTTTTTTTTTGCTAGAATGTCCCATCAATGTGTTAACATGGTCTCTGCCAAATTTTGAGTTCCAAATATAATGAGTTTAATTATGTATGTAGTTTCCAAATATTTATTGGTACAAATATAATTATCTGCTATAAAAATCCTTGCTTTTAAAGGCGCCGGCCAAATAGTCAAATTGCTATTTTGGCGGATCTTATAAAAATTGATAAATCCTAATTTTTTTCTTTTGGATACTGTAAAATGGTATGCATTATCAACATAAAAGGATTGAAATAATGTTATTTCAGTTTAATATAAATAATATACACAATACATAAAATACACACAACATTTTAAAACATTGTCAAGTTAAAAAACATATTAAAACTGTAAAATAAGAAGTTACAATAAAAATGTTGAATTATTTTGTAAGAATGAATTATTATTTGTAAACAGGAATTTAACTTCAATTAAACTTTAGCATGTGAGCAATAAATTGCTGTGTTTTACTTAATTTTGTAAAAGTCACTTAAACTGGTTTTGAAAAATATAGCCTAGTTGCTACTTTAACACCACTCAAAGATGGAAATTAACAGTAAAACTTAATCAGAATGTATTACAATTCAAAATGAAATGTATCGCATTTCAAAATGTAATGTATCGCATTTCAAAATGTAATGTATCACAATTCAAAATGTAATGTATCGCAATTCAAAATGTAATGTATCACAATTCAAAATGTAAGGTATGACAATTCAAAATGTAATGTATCATAAATCAAATTGTTATGTATCACAATTCAAAATTCAATGTACCACAATTCATTATGTACCTTCAAATTTTGCATAAAAGTTAGTTAAAATCTATATATGTATTAAAACTTTTTAATTTGAGTGTGTTTTTTAATCGGGCACACGAAAAATGTTGCCATTCTAGGCATGAGCTGCACATTGCCCCTGGTTCCTTAAAGTCCGCATCCTCATCACACATTTTGCAAATGTCAATTGGATTCTTTTGTTTTTGAAAGTGGACCTTTTGGACAGATCTCCATGCATCTGATTCACAGCGCTTCATTATTAGATCAATGTTGACTAAATGATCCAAACACGCCGCATTCGTAACTACTTGGCCATTCCCTATTGTAGGCGTAACGAGAATGGCCGAGTAGTTACGATTGCACAAGCTGAGGAGACAAGTTCTGGTTTACTCTCTTTGGACATTCAAACTCATAAGTTGAAAATAAGCTAAAATATGGCAAGAAACGTAAAAACACCAAAAGACACACAACAGTATACAAAACACAATATAGAAAACTAAAAACTGATCAACACGAACCCAACGTAAATGTATTTTACCGTAATGTAAATCTATTAAAATTTAAAATGGAATGACAAAACCATTACCAGTGGTAGCTAATTGATAAATTTATCAAAATTTAAAATTGCACTATGTACGGTGCACCATTTCTTTTTGTACCCGTTGACCTGGCTCTGTACACGTCATATAATTAGCGGAGAAACCCACAAATGAGACGTGCCTCATACCTATAAATTAAAAAGTTGGTGAGAATGCTCCCATTGAAATGCCGACTGTCTTTTGAATAACACGTCCAACAAATGAAGAAGATGTAATTGTCAATACAAATATTAAGTATCTGGATGTTGTTAGTTGCAGATAAATTTTTGCTTCAATCTGAATATTTATACTTTTAATTTGAACAATTTAACGCATTTTGATAAAATTGAATAAGAAATAATTATCGGAAATGGCCATCATCCAGTTTTGAGCCGTCTTTAAAGCATACATACTTTTGTAAAATAGTAAGAAATATAACTAAAATTGTTACAACTTCGCTGATAAAGCTTATTATATTATCTCATTTGAATGATTAGATTCAAAGACATTTGGTTAATTGTCCCTAATGTGTGAAATGAGTTTAAGGAAATTGGTCTGACCAATTTTGATTAAACATTATACTTACATATTAAGGGGTGATGACATTATCTTTCCAGAACTGATGCTTTCTTTGTATTCTTTGAAAATTTCAAGTAACCGACCTTCTTTTATTGCTAATAGTTTTAGTTTATAGACTGATGAAAATACATCACTGTTAACATGATGTAAACTAAGAATTTGGAAGAAAAGTATTAGTAATCCATTTAATGAAATCATGTTTGATGAATGGATAAAACAAATAAAATTACAACTAGTCGCACAATGTTGTTTGTAACATCTGCTGAAAAATTAACATATTCATTGATTTTAAGATAAAATACTAAAATGTATTAAATTACCTTAACAATATGTTTAAGATTATACATTTGAGCAACATGACACTCGTGAATATGACATTAACCACTGCTACTCTAAGCTTTGAAGCATAATAAAAATGCCTGAATTCTTGTGTAATACAAAAAAAAATTCGTCTTCTCTGTGGAAGAGTGTAATGAATAAAATTATATAAAAACTAAATCTGTTTGGGGTGTACCAACTGGGTGTTCAGGGTGTGTATCTCACCAATTTACATGTTTTATAACAAATTCATAAAAATGTATATTATAAGTTATTATGCTTTGACCCAACTAAAATGATTATTTAGACAGTGTTGAAAATAGTTTAACGGTTCGTGCGACCTTTCCTCCGAAACGTTCAACGGTTTTTAACACTGTCTAAATAATCATTTAATGATTATGCTCTAAATGGATAAAACGAGAAAAAGCTGACAAGAAATCATTAGATTCTTTTTTTTTAATTCGGTAATGAAAATAGATATACGTATTCAACGTTTTAAAGATCATTCTACTCCAAACAACAACCATAATAGCCCAATTTCCCCTAGCAAACATAAGCTAAAAGAACTCGCCAAGGAATATATTTTTGTCACGGCTGAAAAGGCTGCTAACAATATCATTATTGTTTGACGTAAATTTTACATTGATGTTCTACAAAAGGAAATCACGAATTCACCAACATTCCAACTGACTCCATTTTCGGAAAATGACATCTGTAACAAACATGAACCTTTAGATACCTCTTTACAAGCAAAACCAAATACAATGAAAGTTCCAACTATGTACTGGCTTCCGAAGCTTCACAAAACTCCTTACAAATATAGATTTATTTCGTCTTCAAGCCATTATTCCACTACTAAACTATCTATTCTACTTACTAGTACACTTGGTACAATCAATTTGGAGTGTCAAAAATTCGTTGCAAGTACTTGATAAATTGCATGCTTATATTGGTGATTTCGAATCTGTTCAAAGTTTTGATTTTTCTACCCTATATTCCACGTTGCCTCATAATCTTATTAAGAAAACATTCACACACCTTATTAAATGGGCATTTAAAAAGTCGGAATGCGAATATATATGTTCAAACTCTTTTAGGTCATTTTTTAGTAACAACAAACAAATGAACTATGTCAAAATAATATGGAATTTACGTAATTTTAATGCTATTATCATACGGTAAAAATCCTATGTTATTTAGCCGAAGTATATGATAACAACATTTACATGCATAACATGTATTCTAACATTACATTTCTAAATCATAACACGGTAAATTCTTTTTCTTGTTGAATTATCATTTGATAATGTATTCTATACGGTGGGGCATTTTTTTCGCGTCTATGATCTGAAGAAGATACCGTTCTTTCGTCAAATATTATATAGTCATTTTAACCGATATGAATAAATAATGCAGTATTACGTGATTTCATACCTTCAGATAGGTATCTTTTAATGCTTGGTACAGTGCATCACAAACTTCTAGGATGATACTGCATACAGTAGAAGGTGCAATTCTAAAGCTATAACTACGATAACTTTCACCTACAAGAAATTACACACATGAAAGTCTCATTTATTAGTTTAGACGATAACATTTATCTTTAAGCAAAGGCGGTTGATTCGAACACTTTTGGTCAGTTTACATAATAATTAATGCCTGCCATTGTTTTTGAATATAGATAGGAGATCATCAAGTGTATAATTTATACGATGTTTTATTCGTTGATTTCGATTGATACGTTTGCCATGCATGAGACCTATTATTACGTTGTCTTTTATCAACAATATTCATGATATCAATAGAAGTTTTAGATATGTTCCCTTGTCCAGTTGTCCCATAATATTATCATTTAGACCCAGGAGATATGCTGTATGCAGTCGTTTGATCCAAGACAGTTCGATAATTTAACGCGAATCTTCACATTGTTTATGCTATTGCCCATGTTATTTTTGGATCGTTTCGAGTGGTTGGAATCTAATAATTTTAATATTCTGATTGTTTTTACCTAAATGTTGTTAAATTATACTTTTGAATTTCTTAGGTTTTCGGAAGCGGTATAGATGTTCCTGTGTTCGTCTAAAAAATTCCCGTCCTGTTTGTCCTACATATTGTATACCATATGTGGGCTTTGTTCAAATAACCAAATGAATGAGGCTTCGAGTTTTTCATGTAATGTCACAGAAAAAGGAAAGCGTAAACGCTTCCCCGTTCACTGTTGACCTAACAGTATTATTAAGAGAAAATCTATTCAAATAAATGTATTGTAAAATTGTTCTCGAATGGTTATCAAATGCCATATTGTGATCTGCTAAACCTTGTTTTGCTTAACCTTATTTTAAGGGAGTTGTCTTTAAGTGTTTTAAAAATATGTCCGAGCCAATATGACAACTCCACCAGAGATCAAATGACCGTAACGTAAAAGTTAACAACTTATACCGATAGGTCATCGTACTGCCTTCAACAATGAGCAAAACCCATACAGCATAATAAGCTATAAACGGGCCCCGAAATGACAAATGTAAAACAATTGAAACGAGAGAGTTATATTTAGAAGTTATAAATTCCAAACTTGCATCATTTCATGACATTTGCTTCACTGAGTTGCTTCACCAAGATAATTTTTTATTGATGCAAATTTAGTGTTAATTTAGTGAGCGTCATCAAAAACTACACCACCAATTCAGTACAGTATTTTAAAAAATGTATAGAATATTTTTTTAAAGCTTAAAACTTCTGGATAATGGAATTTTACCACCATTTAATACTGAGTTAACTTCTTTCAACAAAATTCTAACGCTTAAAATCAACAAAAGTTTAGCAATGACTACACGAGGCTAATATTAATGTACCTGTTGCCAAGTATCTCAATGTTAGTGATAACCGCTGTGATACAGGTACTATATTGGAACTGCTCTTTGTAATACTGTCTTTTACCATATCCCAAAGGTAGGCAAATTGCTGCGGACTGACTCTCAGAAAGTTGCGAAAAGAATCACTGTCTTCGTTTGACAATTTTTTGAGCAGAGTTTGGCAAACACCCAGATCTGCTCTTCTTGCCAACCATGGTTTTGTCCAATTCCGCTTAACCTTTTTCTTTCGTCTTTTAACGTTAGCGGCAATAGCAGCAACGATGTATATCAAGGCTCTCTTCCGCTTACTTTTCATGTTGTAACTTTTCCGTTTTTTGAAAATGGTGAAAGATGACGTTTTCGGATAGATGACGTAATGGTCATCAATTCATGACGTCATAATGATTATGACATAATTTGTGTGATGAGACGATCACGGAGATTCGTGTAGTTTTATTTCTTAGCTCACCTCTCCCCAAAAGGTCATGCGAACTGTTGCCATTAGTTTGCATCCGGTGTTCACCGTCGTCTGTCTGTCCACTTTTCACATTAAGTCAATCTTCTTGTTTGAAACAACTGGGCTAGATGGAACCATATTTTGGTGGAATAGTCCTTGGAAACGGGTTTTGACATTCATTAGATGTCAAATGATAATTTTTATTTAGGCTTTTTTTTTTTTCAGGTGTCAATTTTTTTCAGTTTGAAAGGTTTTTTACAATCTTTTCTTGGCTTCTTTAAATCAGATGAGCGATTACAGGCTCCACGGAGCCTCTGGTTAAAATTCATTAACCAATCACCAATCATTAATTCAATTATATTTGTTTAAATTTTTATAAAATAATCGCCGATTGCTTGCCGTATAGACAGTTAAGTTGCTGCGTTTAGAAGAATAAAAGCACCTGCTCAAATCTGTTCAAAATCGAATGGAAAATCGTATCGTGTGAACAGAATGCTGTACGATTTACCTGTGCGACGGTATCAAATTGGATGGAAAATCGAAAGGAAAATCGTATCGTGTAAACGCACCTTTAATGTGTATGCTCCGCCCATTGATCGCATAATCTGATTCCATGTAGAGCATAGTTGTGCTTTCTTAAGATGGAGCCTGGCATAAGAATATTTGTAGATACAACTGGTGAGAAAATCGAGCAAAAACGCTAGCAAATGAGTGGTGATAGATGTGCGTAAAGCTGATGAATTCATTATAAAATAAATTTACCAAATTTAAGCCAAAAGCATTTTTAAAAGTTCAAATCCACACAAAAACAGTACACACACATTTAATGTCAGAGCCTCGCATTTCCCCGTTTCTAAGCCTCATCCTTATATCGTTGATATGTCAAGTCAATGCACTATTATTGTATATATCTGGCAGCCAGTAGTATCCAAGCATACATGATTGGATAAGTTAAAGGTCATAACCTTTATCTGCTCTCTGGATGCTAACAGGTGTTCGAGAAATTGACAACTTTATAAACAAGTTGCTTTCTTTAAGGATGTTCGCTTCTCTTGTTTTTGACATTTCGTCAGATATTCGGAATCCTCTAGTTTTATCCATGTAGTGCCAATAACAATTTTGCCTGCTAACACTTACTTTTCTTTTCATAATTTTATAACATATTGTTTAAAAAGCCATTTTTGAAAATTTTATATAATCCTTGTTATTTTTTCATAGTTTTTGAAAGAAAAAAAGGTGCCAATGTTAGATATATGAAAAATCTAGAGAGAAACATTTTCCGCCAAATTTTCAATGGCTTATATCTAGAAAACAAGCATACAGACCCTTCATTTTTTCTGCTTTTTTAGTTCCTTTATTTATATACTATAAATTTATAACAATCTTTCAAAAAGCTTGTTATTTTTAAACAGAGTATCAAACATCCGAAAAAAAAAAGAAAAGAAATACATGAACCCGAGACAGCTGACTGGTCACTAAAACATTGTTGCTGAATTTTTGTTTGCTTTTGAATTGAAATAGTTGACTATGAATAGAATAAGGTAATGATGATGCTAAAACACCTATATTGAAAATATGTAATTCTGTGTAAATTCTTGCACAAGTCAATTGAAAGCAATGTTTGATAGTTATGAATAGAAAAGTGTATATTTATTGCTACTATTTGAATTTACATTTTAAGGCTTCACTAATTTATTTATTACTTGGGAGTGTACATCATTTTTTCATAATCCTATTGCAAATCCCAGTTTCTGCAACCCGGATTTCTAATGCAAATTGCACAAATCAATCGCAATATAAATATAAGCACTCAGTTTGCTTCATAATCTGGATGCATTTATTTAAAAACATCTATCATATCTCCATATTTTGTTTCCTGGATGCCTTCAATTATTCTTATACTCGTTATTGAAGCTGTCTTTACTCATGGTTGATATTGTATAGATAATTTAAAGTCCAATTTCCGTGTTAAGAGAAACCCTGTGGCATGCAACTTGTAAGAAAGTTTCGTTTATTTGTCTTGAGAGTAACACACAGCTTCATTAGGATCTCTTATATATATTCACAATTATTTTGGTCTCATAAAATATCTCAAATTTTAAGGATTTCCTGAAGTTACTTTAATCAATCATGATATTCTACAGGAAAACTTGGTTTTGAAGAACATCTTATTTTGAGAAGTTTTATGAATACCTGAACATTCTCTCAAAAGAACTAATTAATATAAAAAGATATGTAGATATAAAAAAGATATCAGGATTAGAATGTTGTACGCCAGATGAGAGTATAGGCTACGAAAGACTCATCAGTGACGCTCGAATAAAAAAAGTTAAAAAGGCCAAATAAAGTACAAAGCTGAAAGGAATTGCAGACACAAAATATCGAAACAAAGGTTTTGCCGAATACATCTAAGTTAATATATTCCTGGGGTAGGAAATCCTTAGCATTTCGAAAATGTCAAAGTTTATAATAGGACAGTCACTCAAAAAAAGGAAAAGACAAGAGAAACAGCTTAAGGTCAGAAATGTTTAAGTAATGATGACCATGCTTGAAAGTCACATGTCAAGCTCTTACTGTCGTGTCCTGAATCTAGATAAGAAAAGCGAAATTTCATATTCGCGAGTGAAATTGATATTTATGCATGCGCGTGTTTTTTGGCGCAAGAAATAGTAAATAGAAAGCATACGCACTGATACTCTGGATAAGAATACGCATTTGCATCAACACATATTTTAATCTTGGCTCAAATCTAATGTTTAATAGTTGAATTCGGATGTCAAACTACCTACCTCAAGTGTTTTGACTCCGAATTCATTTCCATTTAATCCGGAATTTGTGTAAACGCAAACCGATAGTGTGTCGTGTGAACAGGGTGATATATAATGTAAATGAACCAAGACGTGTATGATAGCTGGTCAACAAAATGAATACAATTTTCAAAATCGTTCCATATTGCAAAGGTTTAAATGCTATTAGGTTGAACTATTAAAAACAAAAACAAAAAAGAATTGAAATTTAATTATTAACATACATTCCTGTTAATGAATCTGTTCCGAAAATTTAGAATATAATATCAATAAACACAACCGTCAAGTATTTACTGATGGACATTTTATTAATCAAATCAATATCTTCTTAAACTCTAGCATCCACTATATGAATATATTGCTATACAAAATATAAGCAGAGACTTATAAATCCATACTAAAACAGTATAAAAAATTAACGGTAGTAATTAAATTTTTTTATGATTATTGTAAAATATTAATTACATTTTTTTGTGAGATGCAAGGATTTAAAATCCTTGTGAATCGATACCATGCAAGTATTTTTTCATTCACTACCGTTTAAAATTTAGATACCAACTTATGTATACGCATCCCTGATCATTGGTGCTCATATGTTGCATATAATTTTCATAAATGTATTCACTGTTTAAACCTATATATACGCGTATATATAACATGTTTAATTATATTCTATTAAGGATAAAGGAGTAGGGCCACGAAGGGTTAAAAAAGGCCCTGTCTCAGAAATTGACGAAATTAATGCAGAAGGATCACTAACTAGTGTAGTTCATAAAACGATAACCATTAGACATGTAAATGTGTTTGTTTAATTTTCCAGGGCGTCAGAAATGACCAAAGTACAATGGTATTTTAGCCATTTGCGCGTAACGTTAAAATTGTTTTCATTAACGTTCTAGTAACTTTATAATTATTTTACAACAAGAATTTTTTTACAAAATATTTCTTGAATCTCGTCCATATATCTTGTTTTTTTAACTTCATTTACAGAAACTTACTAATATTAAGGTTTAAGCTGCACATAAGTTCTTCAGTTAAATTTTGTATAAGTGGCCCGAATACTCGTTTTCTGTATTGATATTCACGAAATAGAAATTGCAGAGACTATGTAAACAAACATAATTCTATAGCATAGAGTAGATTAAAAGTCATAAAGGATTTTTAAACATAAGCAATGAATGTCTTCTATTAGGCAGACGGAAATTTGGTTGAAAGCTGTAAAATATCTTGGCGAGCGAAGTACAGTAGTAAAAAAGTACGAGGATAGTTGATCACACTACATCATCTAATTTGTATATGGAAAGAAAACCATAATTCACTTAAACACAGAAAAGTTAATTTTCTAGTAAAGAAGTAAAAGATGAAAAAAAGATAAAGATAAACATTGTGTATAGACAGTACATAGCATTACATGTACTTCAATAATCATAGAACACATTATAATTGTACAAAAGTCATCAGACACCAGAACCACACGTGTACTCATAAACATCATTCTCATTCCGGAGGATTACATGCTTACTCTCAAAGCAACATTCAGAATTAAACACTCGAATGAACAATAGTTTCATATGATACTGCCATGCATACGTCACCGACCACATCACATAGTACTGCTATCTCTAATTGTACCTGAAGCGCATGAAATAGGTTGTCATCAGTAAAAATTGAAATATAATTCTTTCAAATGGTTTAATGAATCTTTTTTATATTTTCCCAGAACTTTTTTACTAGACAAAGTAATAGTTTAAAGGCAGTGGCTATTTTCCCGGCGCCGCCAAAATTGAAAATATGCTATTTTAACAACTCTCGGTAAGAGGAAGCCAGCATGCCAGTAAAAAGATTTTGTTTACAGATATGCAATTCAAAACTGACTATTATTTCAAACTAAATTTAATTTAAACATTTTTGATTTTGAAGCTATGTGATTGATTTTTTTAGACTGGATAACGTTTTTATCAAATCGATATGCTATTAGATTTTTGTCTTTCATTTTTTTTTACAGCATAGTGTATTCTTATGCATACATGTAGCATTAGACTGATTTTAGAAGTAAACTACATGTTTTGATATGATTTCATTGCTACAAATGGATGCTCAATAGTTTTTATTTTTATTCCTTTTTACAATTTTATTTTTACTTGGACTCATAAATGTTTTTAAACGACTATATGAATCACAAATATTGTGACATTTATCTTATTCAACTATATGTCTAATAATAATTTGATTCTTTTATGTTGACAATGCACATTTTCGTAGTATTTTTCACAAGTAAATATTAAAATTCACTCTTTACAAAGAACCAGCAAAATAACAAATTCACTATATTGCCGGCGCCGGCAAAATAGTCATTGCTATCGAAATATGCTCTTTTGCTTGTTTTAATTAGGACAACAAAATAGCATATTTTCTATTTAAAATAGCCACTGCCTAGTTTAAAAAACTAAGATATTTGACAGAATACTCATTCTCAGTTGTCCATTATGGACGCTTTCATTTAGCGATTTAGCTATATTCAATTAAATCTATCCGACTTTTGCATGTTTCTATCAATTACGTTTTAGAAGAACAAATACTTTTATTATTTTTATGAATTCGTGTTCTCGTTAAAGGGGCATTAGCTACGATTTTCTTGTTCAATCATTACTGAAAGTGAAATACTGAAATAATAATTCGCTTTTAGCAGCCAGTTTGGTTCAGTTTTGTCAAAATAATCAAAGAAACATCGCTAATGATTATTCACTTGCAAGTGGATAATTCGACCTCATTAAATCCGTATTCATGCAAAGTTCAATTGAACCCCTTAGCTAGAGATAGGTTACGCATGCACTAGGCGTGGTCAGGTATTAAAAGAAAAAAAAATATCAACATTGAAACAAGGGTAAATCATTTGGTTGACTGATTCGATCTACAAAAACTCATTCTTATACAGATAAAAACGATCATCAACATATTGATTTAACATATAATACCAAATCAAACTTACCTCATCAAGTAATGTGATAAACACACCAAAGAATAACAGGACCACATCAAATACTGAAACAAAAACATCATGAAGTGTAAAATCGTCAAATTTTGAAACATCATTACGTAATATTAAAGCCATATAAAGAATTGGTAAATCATCATTACGAAATAACAAAACCACATCATGTAATGAAACAACTACATTACGTTAAGTCACATACACATTAAATAATGTTAAAACCATATTGCCTAATGACACAACCACATTAAATAATGATGAAACCACATCGAGTAATGAAAAAGCTATATTAAGTAATGACAAAACTATATCAAGTCAATACGAACCCATATCGTGGAATATCGAAATATCATTAAGGTTGCACTTTGTCAATACAGCTATATCTCAAACCACGCCTCTTTTGGGGAGATATACAGTGGCGGATCCAGAACTTTTCATGAAGGGGGGGGGGGGGCGTTGACTGACCTAAGGGGGGGCCCGCTCCAGTCATGCTTCAGTGGTTCCCTATATATTCAACCAAATTTTTCTCACAAAAGGGGGGGAGGGCCTGGATCCGCCTATGATATAGAATATTCATAGATAAATAATTTTGTTTACAAACTGGATCCCAGTTATGATCTCTATGTTTCATCTTATAGAGACATAACTTGGGAATGTTACCAGTAAATATACATATCGGAATGCGAATACATATGTTCAAACTCTTTTAGGTCATTTTTTAGTAGCAACAAACAAAAGAGCTATGTCAATTGGACATGCTTTGATACTATATCTGCCCTTGAATTTTTACTTGATAACATTTCTGTTCGCTTTGGAGATTCCGTATATCGTCAAGTTATCGGAATTCCAATGGGGACTAACTGTGCACCACTTATTGCGGACCTTTTTTTGTATTGTTATGAGTTGCAATTTATGACTAAAATCAGCAAAGACCCATCGAAACAACATCTGATACAAAAATTTAACAATACTTTTAGATATTTGGATGATATATTGGCTCTCAATAATGACGACTTCAGTATGTATACTAAAGAAATTTATCCTGTTGAACTTACTTTAAATAAAGCTAATACTAACAATGACCACTGTCCTTTCCTCGATCTTGATATCTATATCATTAACGGGAAGCTTAATACAAAAATTTATGATTAAAGAGATGATTTCTCATTTCCTATCGTTAATTATCCATTTTTAGATGGTGACGTTCCCTTGTCACCATCTTATGGTGTTTATATATCTCAACTTAAAATTGAGAATGGAAATGGGGAATGTGTCAAAGAGACAACAACCCGACCATAGAACAGACAACAGCAGAAGGTCACCAACAGGTCTTCAATGCAGCGAGAAATTCCCGCACCCGGAGGCGTCCTTCAGCTGGCACCTAAACAAATATATATACTAGTTCAGTGATAATGAACGCCATACTAAACTCCAAATTGTACACAAGAAACTAAAACTAAAAATAATACAAGACTGACAAAGGCTAAAGGCTCCTGACTTGGGACAGGCGCAAAAATGCGGCGGGGTTAAACATGTTTATGAGATCTCAACCCTCCCCCTATACCTCTAGCCAATGTAGAAAAGTAAACGCATAACAATACGCACATTAAAATTCAGTTCAAGAGAAGTCCGAGTCTGATGTCAGAAGATGTAACCAAAGAAAATAAACAAAATGACAATAATACATAAATAACAACAGACTACTAGCAGTTAACTGACATGCCAGCTCCAGACTTCAATTAAACTGATTGAAAGATTATGTCTTCATCAAATGAATATCAGGCACAATCCTTCCCGTTAGGGGTTTAGTATCATACCATCATAACATATATGAGAAGAACATAACCCGTGTCATGCCAACAACTGGTTTTTAAATAAATGTGTTTAGTGCCGATGCAAAGACCCTATAAGTGAATCAATATTAACGCCAAAATATGCAATCTTTAATGACCTGACAACAGTATCGTAACTATATCCCTTCTTAATAAGTCTATTTAAAGGTTTTGTTAGCTTCAGAGGTGAATACTGACATTTTTGTGCTTTATAAAGAATATTTCCATAAAAAATTGGATGTGAAATACCTGAACGTATAAGAAGTCTGCATGTTGAGCTATATTTACGAATGATGTCCTTATACCGATGATAAAATTTAGTAAATGTTTTGACTAGTTTGTGATATCGAAAACCCTGGTGTAATAATTTTTCAGTAATACATAAATTTCTCTCGTTAAAATCTAAAACATTGTTACATACACGAGCGAATCGTACAAGTTGAGATATATAAACACCGTAAGATGGTGACAAGGGAACGTCACCATCTAAAAATGGATAATTAACGATAGGAAATGAAAAATCATCTCTTTTATCATATATTTTAGTATTAAGCTTTCCGTTAATGATATAGATATCAAGATCGAGGAAAGGGCAGTGGTCATTGTTAGTAATAGCTTTATTTAAAGTAAGTTCAACAGGATAAATTTCTTTAGTATACACACTGAAGTCGTCATTATTGAGAGCCAAAATATCATCCAAATATCTAAAAGTATTATTAAATTTGTGTATCAGATGTTGTTTCGATGGGTCTTTGCTGATTTTTGTCATAAATTGTAACTCATAGCAATACAAAAAAAAGGTCCGAAATAAGTGGTGCACAGTTAGTCCCCATTGGAATTCCGATAACCTGACGATATACGGAATCTCCAAAGCGAACAAAAATGTTATCTAGTAAAAATTCAAGGGCATATATAGTATCAAAGCATGTCCAATTGACATAGTTTTTTTGTTTATTGCTACTAAAAAATGACCTAAAAGAGTTTGAACATATATATTCACATTCTGACTTTTTAAATGCCCATTTAATTAGGTGTGTGAATTTTTTCTTAATGAGAATGTGAGGCAATGTGGTATATAGGGTAGAAAAATCAAAACTTTGAACAGATTCAAAATCACCAATATATGCATGTAATTTATCAAGTACTTCCAACGAGTTCTTGACACTCCAAAAGTAATTAATTCCACTATTTTCGAAGGCCTTATTTGAACAATTTATTATCCGGTTTTTGATTGTACCAAGTGTACTGGTAAGAAGAATAGACAATTTAGTAGTGGAACAATGGCTTGAAGACGAAATGAATCTATATTTGTAAGGTGTTTTGTGTAGCTTCGGAAGCCAATACATAGTTGGGACTTTCATTGTATTTGGTTCTGCTTGTAAAGCGGTAGCTAAAAGTTTATGTTTGTTACATATGTCGTTTTCTGAAAATGGAGTCAGTTGGAATGTTGGTGAATTGGTGATTTCTTTTTTCAGAACCTCAATGTAAAATTTACGTCAAACAATAATAATATTATAAGCAGCTTTATCGGCCGGGACAAAAACAAATTCCTTGGCTAGTTCTTTTAGTTTATGTTTGATACGAGAAATAGGTTTATTGTGGTTATTGTTAAGAGTAAAATGTTCTTTAAAATGTTGAATACGTATATCAACTATGTTCATTACTGATTTAAAAAAAGAGTCCAAAGATTTTTTGTCAGCTTTTTCCCGTTTTATCCATTTCAAACAGTAAGTATGGAGTGAGTCGTGGATGATATTACGACACCCATTCCAATTAATAATTGACGGGAGACGATATTTAGGTCCTTTACTGAGGAATGATTTTAACTCTCGGTCTAGAACGATGTTAAGATCTCCTGTTATAACATGGGAAATGGGTCCATAAATGTATTCGGAATTACTGCAATTACATGAAGTAGGTGTATTTTCAGTGATATTAACATCTTTACACAATTGGCTATAATTAAACACAAATTTCCGGGTAGATTTCTTGTAAATATAACAAATAAGAGGGAGCTCAGTATTATCAAAATATCCCGGAATTTGTTCTTTAACAGAATGGTCGTTAAAAATACCGGCAATATTTACAAAATCAAAACCTTTATTGACATACTTTATTTTAATAAACTGTTTTTTATGATCTTCAGGGCGATCAATTTTGGGAAACAGTTTAGAATAACAATATGCCAGTATAATTTGAACGATTTCATACTTAGGACTGCTATATGAAATTGTGTTGCAATCCTCTAAAATTTTAATTAACTTATTAACCGGTAATGAACAGAGCTTTGTTAACAGATAATGTCTGCCGTTGTTTTTTGAAATAGAAATTAGGTCCAAAATATTGGTATGATTGGTCCGAAATTTTCTTTGATTGCGATTTTTTCTACGACCATGAGAACGGTTTTTACGAACAGTTTTAGAAACTATATCCAAAATGTTAACAGAATCGGTTCTTGATATATTACCAATTCCCATGATATTATCATTAAGACCGAGAGGGTAGACTGTCTGTAATTTTTTAATCCAATTTAATTCAATTATTTTCCGCGATCGTACAAACTTTGAATGAGATTCACCAGGCTGCTTATTTACTACTTCTAAAGGTTGAACTGCTAAATATTTAATAGGATGATTGTGCTTCTTAAGGTGTTGATAAATGATAATTTTGAATTTATTGGGTCTTTTAAAACGATACAGATGTTCTTGAGTGCGTTTAGATAAATATCGTCCAGTTTCACCTACGTACTGAATACCGCATCCCGGTTTGTTTCATGTGAGTAAATAAATTATACTGTTTGTTTTTCAAGTTATATCAGTTTCAAAATTTAAAGAAAATGTGCGACCATTAAACGTGGACCTTACCGTATTGTTGGTGGAAAGACGGGGACATGTAAGTCATTTTTTGGCATGACACTTATCGATAGAAGGGTAACCACGATTTTTATTGTTAAAAATGTTAGCGATGGTAGTATTTTTAGATAAACAATTTTGAAGATTGAGACGTGTAGATACCCTTTGAACGAGTTTAGTATTTAATATTTTTCCATTTCTAAGTTTCATATTTGTTTTTTGTTTGTGAATTATATTAGAAAGGAGCAAAGACTGACGTCCAGAATATGAACCAGTATACAATGAATTAAATTATGTAAAAATGATAAATCTGTTCGGCTAAAGATGTCAAACGCTATCCGTATTAATTACCCGAAAAAGAAAGGGTATATCAGGGTAGCGACTGACGTCTGACTAAATAGTAGAATGGGGCTGAATATTGAAATACTACTTTTTGATAAATATTCCTAAAGTAATGTACGATTCGTTCGTGTATGTAACAACGTATTAGATTTTAGCGAAAGAAATTTATGTATTACTGAAAAATTATTACACCAGGGTTTTCGATATCATAAACTAGTCAAAACATTTACTAAATTTTATCATCGGTATAAGGACATCATTCGTAAATATAACTTAACATGCAGACATCTTATACGTTCGGGTATTTCACATCCAATCTTTTATGGTAATATTCTTTACAAAGCACAAAAATGTCAGTATTCACCTCAAAAGCTAACAAAACCTTTGAACAGACTTATTAAGAAGGGATATAGTTACGATACTGTTGTCAGGTCATTAAAGATTGCATATTTTGGCTTTAATATTGATTCACTTATAGGCTCTTTGCATCGGAATTAAACATATTTATTCTAAAACCAGTTGTTGGCATGACACGGGTTATGTTCTTCTCATATATTTTATGATGGTATAATACTAAACCCCTAACAGGAGGGATTGTGCCTGATATTCATATGATGAAGACATAATCTTTCAATCAGTTTAATTGAAGTCTGGAGCTGGCATGTCAGTAACTGCTAGTAGTCTGTTGTTATTTATGTATTATTGTCATTTTGTCTATATTATTTTGTTTCCTATTCTGATATCGGACTCGGACTTCTCTTGAACTGAGTTTTACTGTGCGTACTGTTGTACGTTTGTTTTTTCTACATTGGCTAGGGATGTGGGGGGAGGGGGGAGATCTCAAAAAACATGTTTAACCCCGCCGCATTTTTGCGCCTGTCCCAAGTCAGGAGCCTCTGGCCTTTGTTAGTCTTGTATAATTTTTAATTTTAGTTTCTTGTGTATAATTTGGAGTTTAGTATGACGTCCATTATCACTGAACTAGTATACATATTTGTTTAGGGGCCAGCTGAAGGACGCCTCCGGGTGCGTGAGTTTCTCGCTGCATTGAAGACCCATTGGTGGCCTTCGGCTGTTGTCTGCTCTATGGTTGGGTTGTTGTCTCTTTGACACATTCCCCATTTCCATTCTCAATTTTATATGCATATTGTTTATATTGAAATCTGTGGTAATCCTACTGTTAAGGTAGGGGTAGTTAAGAAATTTAGTGTTAGTTTAAACTCTTAGAAGTTCGGGGCATATAAACGTTGAAAATATGCCGCACAGCCCTATATTTTGACCTTTGAAAAAAATAGTAGTGCATATGAACTTTCCATTCTAGGATATGACTTTTTTCAAAACTTCATAGTAAAAGTGTTAAAGTTTTAACCGTAAAAGGAGTTCCTATGTGAAATTGCAGTGTCAATATTTACAGAAATGCAACCTATATTGGGTGAAAAAAGACAACATACAGAATTTATCCAAATTTGATTTATCTCTCAGATTTTAATGAAATCAACTCAAATATGAAGTTTTATAAATATTTCATGAAGATTGAGAAAATCCTGGGCCTTAACTATGATGACTCAGCATAAATTCACAGTTTACAGTATGCATAGTTTATCTAAAGCCTTGAATGCAAATAAATTCATATTATATGCATATTTGTTAGTTAAAATGTTGAGAAGTGCTTATTTTTACTCTTCGTAGTCATTGAAACTCATAGATCCTTTCTGAATATTATTGGTGGGGTGTTTATGTCCTGTCGATAACCCAAAAGTAAGCCGTAACACCTAAATCTGCTTTTTTGTCACCGCGGCATAAAAAATACTAGCTAGAAATACATAAATATCTCAACAAATATACATTAGTGTGTTCTATCCTGAATATATACTAAATATTTCATATTGCTAGAAACAGCAAAATAATTGAGGAAATTTGAGGCCCCAGAGGCAAAAAACAGAGAAAATTGAATACCCCTGAGTCATAAAACAAATAATTTAACTTGTAAATGCTATGATTTTATGATTTTAAAGGTTTTAATATAAAAAAAAAACTGTTCTTGGAAGTTATGCAAAAATCAGATGTTAACAATCATTTCTATAAATTTTTAGTGAATTTATACATCAGACTTGTATCTGCATACATACAACTACTGCACATATGGCTTTGTTTTAACACTTCTAGTTCATGTATTAGCTAAATTATGTCAGATATATGGTTAGAGATGATACTGTTGTGACAAGAATTCTTAACTGGCCATTTGAGGCAGAAATTGTGAACTTTCATTGACAAATAGGCATACAGTAAGATGTGGACTGGAGACAGAGGCAGGATTGGGTACTTTATATAATTTTGAATGTTGGAATGATTGACTGCTAAACATTACATTTACAGTATTCTGAAATGCTTTCAATTTGTTATCAGAACAGTTTTGAACAGATTCTAGGCATTCCATGTCAGAAAACCTGCAAATAGGGTAACTTTGCAATAATTAAAGTCTTTTTTTCAAATTCTTTAAAACACTGAAACTGGGGAGGGGGTATAAAATGTACAGTAAAAGAAAACTTAGAGTATATGCAGTGATTTCTATAAGGCTATAAATCTGATAAATAAGTATAAATGTGAGAAAAAGTGTTTTTGAGAGTTTTCTATTTGAATAAATGTTTGTATACTGGGTGAAAAAAGAGAAAATACAGAATTAATCCAAATTTGGTTTATCCCACAGATTTTAATGAAATTAACTCAAATATGAATTTTTATAAATATTTCATGGAGATTGAGAAAATCCTGGGCCTTAACTATGATGACTCAGCATAAATTCACAGTTTACAGTATGCATAGTTTACCTAAAGCCATGAATACAAAATAAATTCATAATATATGCATATTTGTTAGTGAAATTGTTGAGAGGGTGCTTATTTTTACTCTTCGCATTCATTGAAACTCATAGATCCTTCCTTAATATTATTGGTGGGGTGTTTTGTCCTGTCGATAACCCAAAATTAAGCTGTAACACCTAAATCTGCTTTTTTGTCACCGCGGCATCAAAAAACTAGCTAGAAATGCATAAGTATCTCAACAAATATAAATTAGTGTGTTCTATCCTGAATACATACTAAATATTTCATATTGCTAGAAACAGCAAAATAATTGAGGAAATTTTAGGCCCCAGAGGCTAAAAACAGAGAAAATTGCCTACCCCTGGGTCATAAAACAAATAATTTAACGTGCAAATGCTATGATTTTATTATTTTAAAGGTCTTAATATAGAAAACAATAACTGTGCTTGGAAATAATGCAAAAATCAGATGTAAGCAGTCATTTCTATAAATTTTAAGTGAATTTATACTTCAGACTTGTATCTGCATACATACAACTATTGCAAATATGGCTTTGTTTTAACACTTCTAGTTCATATATTACTTTAATTATGTCAGATATATGGTTAGAGATGATACTGTTGTGACCAGAAATCTTAACTGGCCATTTGAGGCAGAAATTGTGAACTTTCATTGACAAATAGGCATACAGTAAGATGTGGACTGCAGACAGAGGCAGGATTGGGTACTTTATATAATCTTGAATGTATGAATGATTGACTGCTAAACATTACATTTACAGTATTCTGAAATGCTTTCAATTTGTTATCAGAACAGTTTTAAACAGATTCTAGGTATTTCATATCAGAAAACATGGCAATAATTAAAGTCTTGTTTTCAAATTCTTTAAAACACTGAAACTGGGGAGGGGGGTATAAAATGTACAGTAAAAGAAAACTTAGAGTACTGTGGATTCATTTATTTTCGTGGGTATCAATTTTCGTGGATAGAGAAAAAAAGATGTTTCGTGGTATACGTAAATTCGTGGATCGCTGATTACAAAAAAAAAAAAATCAGATACGTAATTCGTGGATTTCTTTTTGATTTTGGAGATCATATAACCTCCTTGGTTTAATCAATAATAAAACAAACAAAAAAGAAGGAATTCATTGAAAAAGTTTTGAATTGTCAAAATCCTCGCTTGGTCATTCTAGGTTAAAGTGTTCATTGAAAACTTCTATTACAATAATGGACAGAGACAACTAATTATTTGTTTGTTTTACAATTTATAAATTCTTGTCGGAATTTTATAAGGCATTCAAAACTCTATGATTGAAAGCTCATTTCCCTAATCACGATGTCTAGGTTTGTCTATGGAAGGGTATATACTATGAAATTTAGAGCGAGGGGCTTGCCCCGAGCTCTTAATTTCATAGTATATACCTTTTCATAGACTATCCAATTTAGCACATATTTACAACTCAAGTAATCTTTTAATTGGTTTATTGATAGTTCATTTTGGCTGACTACTTGTATCACAGGTGTTTGTAAAAAGGAGCTCATTAACGAAGTTTTGTAAATCTACTCACTAGTATTATTGTAAAATATGTGATTTCAAAAGGCCCTTCACTCCAGAATGAAAAGATGGTAGCTGCTGGTGTAAGTATGTATACTGATATAAAGCGGTGTTTTACTATACATGTTCTTCTTACATGGTAAGATGACAAAATAAATTGACCAAAAGCAGGCAATAATTAAATTGCAGTGGAAGCTTTACATGTTTTGAAAACATTTTTTTAATTTCACAGTAAAACTAAAGCTATAATAAATTTAAATTTGAAACATAGAGATAGTTTGTCCCCATAGATATAGTCTAGCAGATAGGCATTAAAAAGCAACTACCAATAGATCAGAGATTATAGGTTTTGTGTTTTGTGTTTTTTTTTTATTATTTCAAAGTAAAAACTAAAAGATTTATCAGAATATGTTTATATATATATATAGGTGGCACATTATCTTCAGACATAATCACAGTTTTTCGATTCATGACATCGTCCTGAACATGCATGAAATATTTGCCACTGGACATTAAGCAACTAATAATCAATAAATCAATCAATTCATGACGAAATAGATCACCTTCCTTAAGAAAGTTTAAAAAATTATCACCAAGTTGCTTTAATTTTCCTGCACAAGGTTTCATAGTACACACTTTTCTGTGTACAAAGTAATTGCATGGATGATACATTATCATAATTTTAAGATATCGTTGTACTCTAATCAAGGTATAAAGAACCATATGTATTACCCTTTATTTTAATGATAAAATTTGCAATTGTCAAAAACATTTTTTAGATCCAAAGATTTTAATAGCAGGATATTTAAAAATCAATGTGAAAACTAATTACAAACTATTTAATTTAATTTGGAACACAGCATTTTATTTCAAAATAGCCAGTGGCAATTTTTGTTTTAAACATCTTGATTACGATACAATGAAATCTTACCCCTGTGGTCATTCATGCGTAGTTACTTAGTACACAGGAAAAGTATGTACTATGAAAATTAGAAGGCAAATATAAGCAATTTGATTGGACGAGAAGTTGTAAGTATGTGCTAAATAATTAACAGTCATATAAGTAAAAGGTGTGAAAATAAATGTTCCTGTCATTAACAATATTACCTACGGGCAATATCCCCGTACTTAATCCTATTGATTTTTTATCACCAGTAAACCAAACTATGACACGGTAATTAACAACTTGCAGTTATTTTCCATGAACAGTTTTAATCAATTTCAAAAAGTAAATTATTACCGATATTCGATATATTTATTATTGATTTAATCAAAATACTTGTATCTTCTTTCAATAAAAACACGTGTTATGTTACAATGTTTATCGCTAGTCAACACTATACTAGAACAGCATAACATAACCGGAAATAAACATCCGACTCCATACACATTTCTCGGGACTATTTTTCGTTGAATTCTTAAATTCGTGGTTCGCTGTGACCCACGAAACCAACGAAAATTGGTATACCACGAATAAAAATGAATCCACAGTATATGCAGTGATTTCTATAAGGCTATAAATCTGATAAATAAGTATAAATGTGAGAAAAAGTGTTTTTTGAGAGTTTTCTATTTGAATAAATGTTTGTATATTGGGTGAAAAAAGAGAACATACAGAATTTATCCAAATTTGGTTTATCTCACAGATTTTAATGAAATTAGCTCAAATATGAGGTTTTATAAATATTTCATGAAGATTGAGAAAATCCTGGGCCTAAACTATGATGACTCAGCATAAATTCACAGTTTACAGTATGCATAGTTTACTTAAAGCCATGAATGCAAAATAAATTCATAATGTATGCATATTTGTTAGTTAAATTGTTGAGAGGGTGCTTATTTTTACTCTTAGCAGTCATTGAAACTCATAGATCCTTCCTAAATATTATTGGTGGGGTGTTTTTGTCCTGTCGATAACCCAAAAGTAAGCCGTAACACCTAAATCTGCTTTTTTGTCACCGCGGTATAAAAAATACTAGCTAGAAATACATAAATACCTCAACAAATATACATTAGTGTGTTCTATCCTGAATATATACTAAATATTTCATATTGCTAGAAACAGCAAAATAATTGAGGAAATTTTAGGCCCCAGAGGCTAAAAACAGACAAAATTGCCTACCCCTGAGTCAGAAAACAAATAATTTAACTTGTAAATACTATGATTTTATTATTTTAAAGGTTTTAATATAGAAAACAATAACTGTGCTTGGAAGTTATGCAAAAATCAGATGTTAGCAGTCATTTCTATAAATTTTAAGTGAATTTATACATCAGACTTGTATCTGCATACATACATCTATTGCAAATATGGCTTTGTTTTAACACTTCTAGTTCATGTATTAGCTAAATTATGTCAGATATATGATTAAAGATGATATTGTTGTGACAAGAATTCTTAACTGGCCATTTGAGGCAGAAATTGTGAACTTTCATTGACAAAGAGGCATACAGTAAGATGTGGACTGGAGACAGAAGCAGGATTGGGTACTTTATAAAATCTTGAATGTTGGAATGATTGACTGCTAAACATTACATTTACAGTATTCTGAAATGCTTTCAATTTGTTATCAGAACAGTTTTAAACAGATTCTAGGCATTTCATGTCAGAAAACATGCAAACAGGGTAAGCTGGCAATAATTAAAGTCTTGTTTTCAAATTCTTTAAAAAACTGAAACTGGGGAGGGGTATAAAATGTACAGTAAAAGAAAACTTAGAGTATATGAAGTGATTTCTATAAGGCTATAAATCTGATAAATAAGTCTAAATGTGAGAAAAAAGTGTTTTTTGAGAGTTTTCCATTTGAATAAATGTTTGTATAGGTTGCACTTTGTAAATACAGCTGTTTTTCAAACCACGCCTCTTTTGGGGTGATATAAAATATTCATAGATAAATAATTTTGTTTACAAACTGAATCCCAGTTATGGTCTCTATGTTTCATCTCATAGAGACATAACTTGGGAATGTTACCAGTAAATATACATATGCATATTGTTTATATTGAAATCTGTGGTAATCCTACTGTTAAGGTAGGGGTAGTTAAGAAATTTAGTGTTAGTTTAAACTCTTAGAAGCTCGGGGCATATTAACGTTGAAAATATGCCGCACAGCCCTATATTTAGACCTTTGAAAAAAATAGTAGTGCATATGAACTTTCCATTCTAGGATATGATTTTTTTCAAAACTTCATAGTAAAAGTGGTACAGTTTTAGCCGTAAAAGGAGTTCCTATGTGAAATTGCAGTGTCAATATTTACAGAAATGCAACCTTAAGTAATAAACATTCCATATTGATTGATATCAAAACATCATTACGTTATGTCAAAACCATATTATGTAATGACAAAATATCATCAAGTTATAATAAAACAACATAATGTAATATCAGAGTTCCACATAAGACAGCTGTGACGTTCCATATATATGTCCCCGTCTTTCCACCAACAATGCGGTAAGGTCCACGTTTAATGGTCGCACGTTTTCCTAAAATTTTTAAACTGATATAAATCGAAAAACTAACAGTATTATCTATTTACTTACATGAAACAAACCGGAGTGCGGTATTCAGTCCGTAGGTCATCATTAAATGGCAATAACTAAATAAGGAATCGAATGACAATTTTGGTCATGTTATCTTATTTGTAGATCTTGTCTTGTTGATCATTTTAGCTATTCATAATTTCTATCTATCTATTACATTTTTTAGATATTAGTCAAAAACAGAAACAATTGGCAAAAATAGTCATCAAAGAGCAATAAACCCAATAAGGAGTCATCTGACAGTTTCAGAGCCCGTCTGTCAAATGCAAAGGCTCCAAATGCAATGTTATCATATTAACCTGAAATTTTGCATACATAATATCTTCATGGCAACTACTCCCTGTGCAAAATATTAACAAAAAAAGTCAATGGTAGTCTCCTTATGGAGTGCCATCTATATATATCCATTGATTGTCAAAATAAAGCTGAAAATTAGGCAATTTATGCAGTTTTGAGCTGACAAATATCAGTGGTTTTTATGCTATTGTTTTAGTGGTAAGAATGTGTTGTAATAATGTATTTTAACTGTAAAAATATGTTAATACCCTGAGGTTAACTTATTTTCCAATATTTGCTCATTCTGGTCTCAATATCCGCAGTTTTACGAAACTGTCAAAATGGTGAAATTTGCAAATTTTTTGAAGTATGCATTTTTTAAAGTGGCAAAAATATTTGAATGCCATGTGTTTTTCTTAAACCCTAATCATATATCTACAAAAAACAAATCCAATTTCGGCAAATGATCTATAAAAATATTACTTTGGAAGGAATGGTGGTTTAACTGGTGTTGTCCTATATTAATGTTATTTCTCCTATTTGAACCCGTCAATAATGACCAGCTGGGGGAACACCTTATAGAAAATAAATATATGATGCACATCTAAAATATTTGATTAGTAGCTCATATAACTTTCACATTAAATCCTTAAGTGGTTGCAGAGGAGTTGCGGACCGCTGGTAGTTACACTACACCACTACTGATTTTCTCATTTTTGGTCCAAATTTTCTCCATAAACCCTTTATAGATAAAACAAATATATATGGTGCACAACTTCACTAACCTCACAAGACATATCATAAGTTTGTTTATAATCCAGAATGATTAGGGTTTTCTGTTTGTTCACTATTGTAGATACTCGTAAGACTCTTTTCAAATGAATAAAACATATGGAGAAAAAAATTGACAACTCACCAATCACTGCATCTTAATTGAAAAGAAGGCATATATGAAATCATAACAACTCAGCAAATGAACAAATTATTTATTGCTTTTTTTCATCTAAATGTTACAGTGAGGGTTTCAACATGTACAAAAGCTCACACCTCATTGCAAGTTCAAAATGACCCCCAGCACTGTTTGAGTTCATCTAGATTTAACTGACTAATTTTTATGTACATAAAACAACATGTTTCAATCATTTTCATTTTTCTATTATCTCAAAATACATGTATGAAGGCAAAACACTAATGACAGTGGAATTTTATTTTAGTTACACTGTACTGTTTCTGCTACATGAATAAAAGTAAAGTTGAAATGTCTGTGCTAACTGTATAATAATATCAGTTGCCAAGTCTGCAGAGTCAACATGAGTGTCAGCACTTTCCATTCATGCCAAGGTGTTTTGCAAATCTTAATCATCTGTAAGGAGTGTAATTCTTGTCTTGCTTTGGGTCAGGTGAGCTAAAATAAGGAGTTGTGGTATAATTTTTAATAAGGCAACTATACACCATATACCAAATGATATAAGCTTCTATTGGTCTTCATACAATCTTCACCAATGAGCAAACCCCATACTATAGCAAGCTATAAAAGGCAACAGCATGAACAAATGTTTAAAAAAAATAAAATGAGAAAACCTATGCCTGATTTAGGCTAAAACAATAAACTAAAAAATAATTATTACAGACAGCAACCAACGACTATTATATGATACATGAAAGGACAGACCTCTGATATGTATAATATTAAAGCCGGTGTTCCCCAGGGCTGAATTTTAGGCCCTGTATTATTCTTTATATTCATAAATGATATAATATGTGACATATCATACAACATAAGACTTTTTGCTGATGATACATCATTAAATATAGTTGTTGAGGACGAGTATGCTCCGGTTGAAATAATGAACTCAGATATAGAAAAATATTCACCTATGATCTCAACAACGGCTCGTTAATTTTAATCCCAGAAAAACCAAAACCATGACCATATAAAAAAAACCAGTGAAACCCGATAACCCACCAATATATATGACGGATACGCTTATACAACAGGTTGAAAACATAAACATCTAGGGTTAATTTTTCTAGGAAACGGCTGTTGGGAAAGTCATGTGAATTATATTATTGATAAAGCTACCTCGCGCGTAAATCTCATGAGAAATTTGAAATTTAACTAATCATGTAATCATCTGGAAGTTATTTATACCAGTTTCATCAGGCCTTTTCTCGAATATGTGGATACTGTGTGGGATAAAATACCAACTTATTCAAAGGACAAACCAGAAAGCATCCAAATAGAGGCGGCTCGTTTTGTCACAGGAGCGAAAAACTTTATTCTAAAACTAAACTTAATGTATTGTGATACTGGCTGGGTACCTCTAAGTAAAAGAAGATCCAGACATGAAATTATCATATTTCACGAAATGTTTCATGACCAAGCTCCTGGTTATCTTTATAGTCTCGTACCTCAACAACTTTGGGAAGTTTATTACTATAATACTAGAAGGGCATTCAATGTTCAAAACATCATCTGTAGAACTTCTTTTATCAAAATTCCTTCCTAACGTCTGTCATTCGTGAATGGGATATCCTACTACAAAATGTAAAATGTAATCCATCAAAAGTCACACTAAAAAATAATTAAATAGTGATATTAAAAGAGTCCCTTCATATTAAAATACTGGTTGTAGAAAAGGCCAAATAGTTCACGCCAGACTCCGGTTGAACTGCAGTTGCTTAAATGAGTACTTTTTTCAGAAAACAAATATTGTTCATTCCGGCCTCCGTATATGTAGACAAGTTGAGAGCAGCAAACGGTGCCTACTAGAATGTCATAATTATAGTCTCATTAGGGCACAAACCATTTCCAGACTACCAAGAAATGTTAGTATACAAACATTATTATTAGGTAGCGAACTCCTCAGTGATGAGGAAAACAAAAAATATTTTTAAAATTGTACAAAATTTTATTTTGGAAACAGGGAGATTTGGTTTATAAATCTTATGATTTTTATGTCGATTTATTTTTTGAAACTTTCAAATTGTACTATATTTTGTGGAACATATACATATCATATTCACAGCTAAGACCACAATAAGAAACGAGTTGATCACATCTTCCGATCAAACTAACTTCTGAGTAACTGGCAAACCACAGAATAAACATGTAATGTGAATTGCAAGTTATATTATAGATGGTTTCTTTAAACTATGTTCCCAATGTTGTCACTTATTAAGGGAGACGCGTACGGAATTATATAAGTTCTTCTAGTTTCCGAAACCTCGTATTTCTATTGTATAATTATAATTTGTGCACTTTCGAAAAATAAAATATTGTTTAAACTAACAACTACCACTGAATCACAAGCTCCTGACCTTTGAAAGGCACGTAAAGAATGTGTGGGGTGGGGGAGTGGGTTGATATGTTTACAAACACTCAACCCTACTAGTTTCTAAAAGTATTTCTTTGATAGTGTTAAAATATGATTAGTCACTTGAAATTGCAAGGCCATAATACATCTTCTCCTGTACTGTTCAACATATGTAAAAACATGTTGACGTGACAGACTTCAAAATAAACTCGTTATTATATTGATGTT
Organism: Mytilus californianus; assembly: GCF_021869535.1. NCBI lineage: Eukaryota > Metazoa > Mollusca > Bivalvia > Mytilida > Mytilidae > Mytilus > Mytilus californianus. The sequence goes on from NW_026262648.1 coordinate 3,607,104, forward strand.
TTCAGTAATTCTAAATGTGCTAATTTTAATGAAAATCCTCAAAGGTGATAATGCTCTTTTTTAAATTTTCTGTATTTTGAAATGCAGATTTTTGCTAAGGAATGATAAAAAGCTCTTCTATGACAGACCACTGAATATAAACGAGAAACGAGAGATTACTAAAATAAGGAATATATATTTATTCATGTTCTATTAAACAAGCATATAGATATAAATTAAGATAGGAAAAAGTACATAAATAACAAATCACAAATAAAATAAGCATACATTTTTTCTTAAATTTACAACATGAATAGTCACACGTATACACTATATTGTCAACTTAGTCCAAGGGAAGAAGTTATGAAGCAAGATCTGCAAATTGAACTGTCGAAATCTCTACATTCTGATGTCGAATCTTTAGGTTCGATAGTCTGTCTTTAATTTTCCTGTATTTTCGCTTCCATAAAACACGCTTTCCACCTGCTGTATACTGTAGTTGCTGGCACCTTGTAAGGGTTACTTGTCGCTGAAGTAGCTCAATCAAACGAAAGATATTAGGATGGATGTGGTGTATGTAAATACTGTATTATTTTAAGAGTGCCAGCCTTCACTATCGTTTGTAGTCCTCGGACCTTCTGTCCTGTAGTGGTACCGGTTCCATCAATGCCGGTAACCTTCCACCCAATATTTCGTTACATAGTCTGTTAGTTTTCCTACATCAATGGTAAGAGTGGAATTCTCTGCAACTACTAGAGCATGAATCCAGACATCTTCAACTTCTTCTTCTGGCACCAATGGCAATACAGCAGCACGTTGTAAGAATAACTGAATATCTGCATTGTTGCTGTAGGATGTATCTTGTGTCTTTCTCCAGATGTATTTGCAGTAGTGGAAGAAGCACCCCTTCTTGATGATTCCTTGTAACAGTGAAGTTGCTGCATTGTGTACTGCTGTTTTGTAGTCTAAGAACATCATCGATGATTGTAGTTTAAGTTGATACCTCTGACACGTATTTATGAGAAGTTGGAAAAATCTGGTGAAAGTAGCCTGGTCTTTACCAAGTAGTAGAGCGAATATTAGCGGATGCATTGCGCCATCAACTAATGCATGTAGACTTATAGAGCTGGCAGAAGACAATCGGACCTGTGTAGAATGTACCGTCACCGAAAATAGTTGTAGCTGTAGTAAGATAAGTTAGGTTAGTTTGGGTACTGAAAATAAGTATGCGATCTTGGTCACCATCATCGACGAATAGAAATTCTTATTCTGTGAATTTGCCTTCTATGTTAATGTCATGACGGGTAGATGATAGTTTTGGTATCGTCTTAGCTCTCTTGGTGTACAAAGAAGCTTCACAAGAGGCAAACGTATGAATCTTCTCTACTAGTCTATCTGCGTCGTCGTTCCAATCTTTGTTGCGTAAGTTGACGAGCTCATCTTCATAGATTGTTGGTTCTGGCGAGCTTTCTGCAATACAACGGGTTTTTATCGCTTTGGACGTATTCTACTTCGAGTTCGAGTTACAGTGGATCCGATTTTTGGTTAAAACCAATTTTGATAGGTATGCTGTTCAGTGTGTTGAGTGTAGCTGGACAATCACTTTTGGTATATTTCCAGTATTACCTATGTCCTCGTTGTGATTTTATCCGAAAGTTGTAATTGTAGTATACTAAGTTGTTACTACTAAGTCTGTTCTGTAAATTCTGAATATTCATCTTCTTCTTTTTCAGTTTTGTGAGGCGGCTTTCCTGTTGTGGAACTTGCGCTCTATTTTTATTATTATACATAAAAATAAATCCCTAAGTGTTATGTGTTGTTTCGCGAATGTTCTGACGTTGTGAGATTTTTTGAAGTCCTTACTGTGTTGTGGAAGTTGTGCTTAAATTGTATTAAATTAAGTTAGTTGAATAAAAGCTAGTTATAGAGATACTTGCTTCGATATTTGTGGTTATAGTAGCCATATGGTTATAGGTATATGGTGGCCTTGGGCTGTTTTCTGCTTTTTGGTCGGGTTGTTGTCTCTTTGACACATTCCCCATTCCCATTCTCAATTTTATCTAATAAATAAAATAAATGAATAAATTAATAAATGAATAAATCTGAATGTCCATCGCAAAGATGGATATAATATATAGCTTCCTTATAGCCCGGTGTCAATTATTTAATAAAAAAAATGCCAAAGACTAATGTATACTTGAAATAAATAAGTAATTGATAAATAAATAATAAAGTTGTCACCTATTTCTTTCATCTACGTTGGGCTTAGCAAAAAATATTGTATCTGAAATCCCTATAAAATACCAAGTGACCAGTTTGAGTTGTAGTCCCTTCTTCATTGAAGATTGTAATGGTGCTGTGTATAGACCTCGACTGCCCTTTCTGATCATGGGACCACCAAATACTCAAGTACATTTAAACTGTATCCCTTTATTGACACCGTGACTTCGGGAACTACTATCACCATATGATTTGGACCGAGCGATTGGTGTCCTGTTGCCAGTGAGGTATATTGTCTTCAACTTTAGTGGGTTTAATGAACGAGTATGTGCTTCCATGTACCAGCAGCTCTTCAACTTTAGTGGGTTAAAGAACGAGTATGTGCTACCATGTACCAGCAGCTCATCAACTTTAGTGGGTTAGTGAACGAATATGTGCTACCATGTACAAGCAGCTCTTCAATTTAAGTGGGTTAATGAACGAGTATGTGCTACCATGTAACAGCAGTTCTTCAACTTTAGTGGGTTAATGAACGAGTATGTGCTACCATGTACAAGCAGCTCTTCACCTTTAGTGGTTTAATGAACGAGTATAATCTACCATGTAACAGAAGCTCTTCAACTTTAGTGATTTAATGTACGAGTTTGTGCTACCATGTACCAGCAGCTCTTCAACTATAGTGGGTTTATGAACGAGTATGTGCTACCATGTACCAGCAGCTCTTTAACTTTAGTGATTTAATGAACGAGTATGTGCTACCATGTACCAGCAGCTCTTCAACTATAGTGGGTTAATGAACGAGTATGTGCTACCATGTACCAGTAGCTCTTCAACTTTGGTGGTTTAATGAACGAGTATGTGCTACCATGTACCAGCAGCTCTTCGACTTTAGTGGGTTAATGAACGAGTATGTGCTACCATGTACCAGTAGCTCTTCAATTTTAGTGGGTTAATGAACGAGTATGTGCTACCAGCAGTAATCTTGTTTTATTTTTTTCCCTTTAAAATCTTAAATAAGGATAACAATCATTTGAACCATTAAGAAGTTTGGGAGTTTATTTCCTGAGACAGTTCCGTAAATTCATATAAAAAGTAAAAACAAGTAATGTTTGACTTGCTAATTAAATAGCCATATTAGTGTTTTAGTCTATTCGTATCTAATACGTATGTATAAATCGGTAAAAAATAATGTATCCTGTAAGGATATGATTTAGCTGAAAATTCTGTATTTGTAATTTTTTTCAAAGTAGATCTTTCTGTGTAAATGTTCTTGCAATAAAGTAAAAATGTTTTACTGTTTCCTCAACTTTACATGATTTGCTTAGTTTTGTGTTAGATGAGTCTATTTTGTTCAGATGTTTGTTAAGTGCTATATTACAAGTTTTCAATAATACTATTGCAATGTGTTTGCCTAGAAAAAAATTACTGTTACTGTTTTGCAATGTGAGTGTAAAAAAAACCCAACTTGAACACCCATTGCCTTTACTATTAAATAAAGACAACAGTAGTATACCGCTGTTCAATAGTCAAAAATCGATTAAGCGAAATCAAATCCGGGTCACAAACCCAAACCGAGGGAAACACATCATCTATAAGAGGAAAACAACTGAACAACAGAAACACTGAATTGCAACAAAAATAAACGCAAACATACATAGAAACGGACTATTTGATAACAATTACCATATTTCTGACTTGGTACAGGACATTTTAAGAAAAATTGTTGGTTTTACCTGGTTTTTTGGCTACCCAAAACTCCCGCTTATACATGTATGGCAATGTTAAAATTTCCACTAAAATGACAACATTACGTGACAGGAATACAGTACAAAAATTAAATAAACGCAAGAACACTCAGGACAGAGAAACACATTAATAAATAATATAATAGTACATTACAACATATTAAGTCTTCTTAAATCTTTTTTGGTAAAATAATGATGAGCCAGATCTCACCAGGGTATCACAAGCCCAGTAGTCAGCACTTCTGTGTTTACATGATTTACACTTGATTTGGTCATAATTATAAATCAACTGTTTATAAAACTTTGTATTTTACGAAATACTAAGGATTTTTTACCCCAGGAATATATTACCTTTGCTGTATTTGACAAAACCTTTCGAAATTTTGGCTCCTTAATGCTCTTCATCTTCGAACTTAATTATTTGGCTTTTCAACCTTTTTTTGATTCAAGTTTCACTGATGAGTCTTTTGTAGACGAAGCGCGCGTCTTGCGTATAAAATTTTAATCCTGATATCTATGATGAGTTTATTTACAACCACTAGGTCGATGCCACTGCTGATGGAGGTTTCTCCCCGAGGGTATCAACAGCCTAGCAGTCGGTACTGTGTTGATATGTATTTCATTGATATGGTCATAATCATAAATTTACTGTTTATAAAACTTTAAATTTTTCAAAACACGAAGGACTATCTACCCCAGGAATAGATTACCTTAACTGTAATTGACAAAACCTTTCGAAATTTTGGGTCCTTAATGCTCTTCAACTTCGAAATTTATTTGGCCTTTCAAACGTTTTTTATTTGAGCGTCACTGGTGAGTCTTTGGTATAGGGAACGCGCGTCTGGCGTATAAAGTTTTAATCCTGATATCTATGACAATGTATGATTTTGATTCGAGCGTCACTGATGAATCTTTTGTAGACGAAACGACATCTTGCGTATAACATTTTAATCCTGATATATATGATGAGTTTATTTGCAACCACTAGGTGGATGACACTGCTGCTGGAGGTTTCTCCCCGAGGATATCACCAGCTTAGTAGTCAATACTTCTATTTTGAATTGAATTATCATTGATATGGTCATAATCATAAAAATTAACTGTTTATAAAACTTTGAATTTTTCGAAATACGAAGGATTTTCTACGCCAGGAATAGATTACCTAAGCTGTATTTGACAAAACCTTTCTGAATTTTGGGTCCTTAATGCTCTTCAACTTCAAAATCTATTTGGCCTTATTAACTTTTTTGATCCGAGCGTCACTGATGAGTCTTTGGTAGAAGAAACGTGCGTCTGACGTATACAGTTTTAATCCTGATATCTATGACAATGAATGATTTTGATTCGAGCGTCACTGGTGAGTCTTTTGTAGACGAAACGAGCGTCTTGCGTATACAATTTTAATCCTGATATATATGATGAGTTTATTTGCAACCACTAGGTGGATGACACTGCTGATGGAGGTTTCTCCCCAAGGATATCACCAGCTTAGTAGTCGGTTCTGTGTTGACATGTATTTCATTGATATGGTCATAATCATAAATTAACTGTTTATAAAACTTTAAATTTTTCAAAATACGAAGGATTTTCTACGCCAGGAATAGATTACCGAAGCTGTATTTGACAAAACCTTTTTGAAATTCCTTAATGCTCTTCAACTTCGAAATTTATTTGGCCTTATTAACTTTTTTGATCCGAGCGTCACTGATGAGTCTTTGGTAGAAGAAACGCGCGTCTGACGTATAAAATTTTAATCTTGATATCTATGATGAGTGTAGTAGTGTTCTTTTTAGTTGTCTTTGTATATTTTTAACCTTTATTGTTTATTTCATTTTTGGTATATACTGTTGGCGTGGCTTGGTATATATACATCCCGCCATTGTGTTATTGTGCTATGGTCATTTTTGTATTCTTGTCTTTCATTTTTGCTATGTACTTTCTCTATAGAGTGTCTATATGCCATTTAGTTTTTCTTTGTTGAAATAGTTATTTGTTTTTAAAATGATTAAAATTATAACACAAAGTTGACTGCTGTACCCTAATGTTTGACATTTTTACCTAGTATGTCTTTTTGTTTTGCTTACACATTGTTGTCAATATAATGGAATTTTATTTGACTGTCACACAAGTGAGAGGTTTAGCTAGCTATAAAATCAGGTTTAATCCACTATTTTCTAGATAAGGAAAGGAATATGACAGTTGTTTTCCATTCGTTTGATGTGTTTGAGCTTTTGATTTTGCCATTTGATAAAGGACTTTTTGTTATGAATTTTCCTTGGAGTTCGGTATTTTTGCAATTTTACTTTCCCTCCGCCTTACGTCACAAGGTCCCTGACGTCATTTAAAAATTTGTCAACCAGAAGTAAAACTTTTGATTGTCTCATTTCTTCGTGATTTTAATATGCAAAAAACAAAATAGATAACATGCATATCAAAGAAATGATCATAGTCGTGGAACTTGTGAATCAGTTTTCATTTTCAGAGTTACAACAGAAAACGCTTTACCGGTTTGCTTTGAAAATTCAATTTTTCAGGTTAACTTGACTGGAGAACAATATAGGTCAGTCGTAGACTTGCAGTTTCCAGAAACTCGAAATCGGTGTTAAACACAACGACTGGAGTAAAGGATTTAGGCAACACCATGTTTGTATGCAAACACACATCCCTGGTTCGTATTTATTACATTGAAGATTCTACAAACACCAGGTTCGTATGCATCCATGCATACAGACCTAAGAAATACAACATTTGAATAAACTGAACATTCAGCATATACCAGGTTCGTATGCAGGCATACAGACCTGAGAAATACAATATATCAGAAAAATTGAAGGTCCTACATACACCAGGTTCTTATGCAAGCATACAAACCTGAGAAACACAATGTATAAGTACATGTAAGGTTCTGCATACACCAGGTTCGTATGCAGGCATAAAGACCTGAAAAATACAATGTGTAAGTAAAATGTAAGGGTTGGATTTTGTGCTATTAAAATTTGCTCTTACAAAATTTTGAAACTATTTCCAATTAAGGAATATATCTCCCTCATGCAAAGCTCTGATTCCATGCCCGGCTTTGACTATACTTTTTTGTCCTTTTTAGTTTAAAGCTCTTAATCTTTTAAATAAGCTTTGAATTTTCAAATAGTTTGGCCTCGAGCATAATTAAAGAGACATTGATTGTCGAAATGCGCATCTGGTGCAGAAAAATTACCGTTAATGTTAATTGTATACACCAGGTTATTATGCAAGCATACAGACTTGAGAAATACAATGTACATGTATAAGTAAAATGTAAGGTTCTGCATACACAAAATTCTTATGCAAGCATACAGACCTGAGAAATACTATGTATAAGTAAAATGTAATGTTCTGCATACACCAGGTTCTTATGCAAGCATACAGACCTGAGAAATACAATGTATAAGTAAAATGAAAGGTTCTGCATACACCAGGTTCTTATGCAAGCATACAGACCTGAGAAATACAATGTATAAGTAAAATGTAAGGTTCTGCATACACCAGGTATGATACAGGCATAAAGACCTGAGAAATACAATGTGTAAGTAAACTGTAAGTGTTGGTTTTTGTGATATTAAAATTTGCTGTTACAAAATTTTGAAACAATTTCAAATTAAGGAATATATCTCCCTCATACTAAGCTCTGATTCCTTGCCCGGCTTTGGATATACTGTTTTTGTCCTTTTTAGTTTAAAGCTCTTTATCTTTTAAATAAGCTTTGAATTTTCAAATAGTTTGGTCTCGAGCATCATTAAAGAGACATTGATTGTCGAAATGCGCATCTGGTGCAGAAAAATTGGTACCGTTAATGTGATTTGTATACACCAGGTTCTTATGCAAGCATACAAACCTGAGAAATACAATGTACATGTATAAGTAAAATGTAAGGTTCTGCATACACCAGGTTCCTATGCAAGCATACAGACATGAGAAATACAATGTATAAGTAAAATGTACGGCTCTGCATACACCAGTTTCTTAAGCAAGCATACAGACCTAAGAAATACAATGTGTAAGTAAACTGTAAGGTTCTGCATACACCAGGTTCTTATGCAAGCATACAGACCTGAGAAATACAATGTATAAGTAAAATGTAAGGTTCTGCATACACAAAGTTCTTATGCAAGCATACAGACCTGAGAAATACTATGTATAAGTAAAATGTAATGTTCTGCATACACCAGGTTCTTATGCAAGCATACAGACCTGAGAAATACAATGTATAAGTAAAATGTAAGGTTCTGCATACACCAGGTATGATACAGGCATAAAGACCTGAGAAATACAATGTGTAAGTAAAATGTAAGGGTTGGATTTTGTGCTATTAAAATTTGCTGTTACAAATTTTGGAAATTATTTTAAATTAAGGAATATATCTCCATCATGCAAAGCTCTGATTCCTTGCCCGGCTTTGGCTATACTTTTTTGTCCTTTTTCGTTTATAGATCTTCATCTTTTAAATAAGCTTTGAATTTTCAAATATTTTGGCCTCGAGCATCATTGAAGAGACATTGATTGTCGAAATGCGCATCTGGTGCAGAAAAATTGATACCATTAATGATATTTATATACACCAGGTTCTTATCCAAGCATACAGACCTGCGAAATATAATGTATAAGCAAAATGTGAGATTCTGCATACACCAGGTTCGTATGCAAGCATACAGGCCTAAAAAATACAATGTGTAAGTAAAATGTAAGATTCTGCATACACCAAGTTCATATGCAAGCATACAGACCTAAGAAATACAATGTGTTAAGCAAAATGTAAGATTCGGCATACACCAGGTTCGTATGCAAGCATACAGACCTAAGAAATATAATGTATAAGCAAAATGTAAGATTCTGCATACACCAGGTTTTTATGCCAGCATACAGACCTAAGAATAAAATGTGTAAGTAAAATGTAAGATTCTGCATACACCAGGTTCTCATGCAAGCATACAGACCCCAGAAATACAATGTTTAAGTAAAATGTAAGGTTCTGCATACACCAGGTCCTTATGCAAGCATACATACCTGAGAAATACAATGTATAAGTAAAATGTAAGGTTCTGCATACACCAGGTTCGTATGCAGGCATAAAGACCAGAGAAATACAATGTGTAAGTAAAATGTAAGGGTCTGCATACACCAGGTTCTAATGCAATTAAACAGACATGATGCATGCAAGTTAATCGATAAATATTGAGTTCAGCATGCACCAGATTTTTCATTATACGAGATTTGTGATATTCAAGCGTTCGATAAAAAGAAAAAAACATATTTCCTTACTTTTCTCGTATTTGCATACGTTTGTCTGGTGGACAATATTTCGGCCTATTTGAGTATGAATTATGACAAATGACCGCGAATGAGAATTTCTAATTTTAGATGAGAACGTATTACAATAAGTTATCAATAACACTTCTAGCATTTTTATTGTTAAATGTAATTTTTTCACTGTGAAAATCTACCGTTACATATACGTAGACCGGACGACTTGCACAGCTGCAATATACGTTGGTCGAAACTATTTGGAGATTTAAGGTCTTCAGATTTCCTATTACATATATATAACTATCATTAACATAGTCAATAAAAGAAATACTATCTATCAGTTCTTTATATAATGTATTATTAACCAATGACTTAAAATACATAATAAATTGTCCATTTAATACGATTCCATGAGTCTAAGAGCTTGTCGTCAATACAGGTATAATACAGAAAAACCGGTTAATACAGAATTTTTACTGGTCTTAATATAGGATTTTAACTCCCGGTTTTTGGTTCGAAAAGATGTCAGAAAATGGATGTGTGTTTTACGTAAAATATTAGATTTCAACATGTTTGCTGTTAAAGTAGTTGTTATTTTTCATATGTTATCCTATTTTATCTTTGGGTATTTACAATTATGGACGGTTGGAAGTGTGAAAATCCAGACTTGTCAACAATAAAAGATTATTTCTCTGAGGGCGCAGTCCGAAGTGAGGGAAAATTTGTAGGGTTGATAATCTTGGATATATACAGCTTCGGATGGGCCACATTTGTTTTATTATACCAAGTGCCCTTTAGACCATTGCAAATACATGTTAAAGAAACTCTTGTACATGTCTTACTGTCACGTACGTCAGAGAATTATTTTGTGACTTAAAATACCTCATATGTACAAAAAATCAAGACTCTTTCTGTAAAGAATTTGTGGCCCTGAAAAGGACCGTTTGTGAAAGCTATGCTTGGTATCAGATGGATTTCAAATACTTGTTTCTTCGTCACTCCAGTACACGGACCAGTTCTTACCTGGAATTTGCCATTTTGTTTACATACGTCAGGTACTTCATTTTGATGGGAGATAACTCGTAAAAAAATCGAGAGGCTCAAAGGTTTTTTAACGGAGCATAAAAGAGTCGCACATTACTTTCTATTGTAATTCGACATTCCTTGCATTAGAACGATATATATAATTAACCCAAATAGTTCATATTGATCCTGTATGATCAAATTGAGAATGGAAATGGGGAATGTGTCAAAGAGACAACAACCCGACCAAAGAGCAGAAAATAGCCCAAGGCCACAAATGGGTCTTCAACACAGCGAGAAATTCCCGCACCCGGAGGCGGTCTTCAGTTGGCCCTTAAACAAAAATGTGTAATAGTCGAATGAAAATGGACGACACACTAAAATCCAAAACATATAAATGAACTAAAATTTTAAAAAAAATACAAAATTAACAAAGGTCAATCTTCATCATATGAAAATCAAGCACAATCCCTCCCGTTAGCATGGTTAGGGGTTTAGCATCATACCATCATAAATTATATCAGGAGATCATAACCCGTATCATGCCAACAACTGGTTTTAGAATAAATGTGTTTATTTCCGATGCAAAGACCCTATGAAGGAATCAATATTAATACCAAATATGCCATCTAATCTATATCGTAACTATATCACTTTTGAATAAGTCTGTTTAAAGGTTTGGTTTGCTTTTGAGGTGAATGTCGACATTTTTGTGCTTTGCATAGAATTTTACCATGAAAGATTGGATGTGAAATACCTGGACGTATAAGATGTCTGCATGTTGATTTATATTTACGAATGATGTTCTTGTACCGATGATAAAATTTAATAAATGTTTTGCCTAGTTTGTGATATCGAAATCCCTGGTGTAATAATTTTTCAGTAATACAGAGGTTTCTTTCGTTAAAATCAATTTCGTTGTTACATACACGAGCGAATAGAACAAGTTGAGATATATAGACACCATAAGATGTTGACAAGGGAACGTCGCCATCTGAAAATGGGTAATTAACAATATAAAATGAAAACTTATCTCTTTTATCATACATTTTGGTATTAGGCTTTACAGATAAAGATGTCAAGATCCAGGAAAGGGCAGTGTTCATTGTTAGTATTAGCTTTATTTAAAGTCAGTTCAGCAGGATATATCTCTTTAGTGTTCATACTGACGTCGTCATTATTGAGAGCCAATATATCATCCAAATATCTAAAATTGCTATTAAATTTTTGTATCAGATGTTGTTTCGATGGGTCTTTGCTGATTTTAGTCATAAATTGTAACTCATAACAATACAGAAAGAGGTCCGCAATAAGTGGTGCACAGTTAGTTCCCATTGGAATTCCGATAACTTGACGATATACGGAATCTCCATAGCGAACACAAATGTTATCTAATAAAAATTCAAGGGCTTTTATCGTATCAAAGCAGGTTCAATTGACATAATTCTTTTGTCTGATGTTACTAAAAAATGACCTTAAAGAGTTAGAACATGTATGAGTCTTTTAAAGTCGTGTTTTCCTCATTCATTTTGGTGGTTTTTTTAAGTCATTGGTTAATAAAGGTGTCATAAAATGGACGTTTTCATATTAATCCTGTATTATGTCCTGGTACAGTCGTTTTGGGTCTAGATCAGCTGTATTGGCCCAATACGACTGTCATTGATCATACTACAGAATTAATATGAAAACACCCATTTAATAACACTATATCATTAGCTATATTGTGTAGACCTACTCGTCCTTTCACAGCAACAGTTTCTAGTGTACTTTAACGTTCAATATTTTCTTGTAGGATATCAAAGACATCTATATCATATTAACGGTAAAAAATATTTCTATCAGGCGGCATATAAAAATCACATATATATAAATCTACATCATTTTAACATACATTTTTATCAATTTTTAACCAAATCATACTATCTGCACAACATTTTAATATAGTAATATAAATGATTAACCATTTTTTATAGAAAATAACTACACCTCCTCCTCTACATTTTTCTCTATACACAGACATGTCTCGTAGTCTTTCAGATCAAATTCATCTGGACACTTCAACAAATATTCATTTATACACAATATAATATTTATTCACTTATTTCCAAAAAATTGTATCCGATAAAAAAATTTCCGAATCAACCCTTTTTATATATTCCTTGAACAAGTTTTAAGGAAACCACTGTTTTCTTCTTCTTTAGAAAAGTCTATGAATAGTATAGCTCCTTTACTATTAAATTTTTCAGCATATTCTATAATATCCTGAGTTTGACGTACGCTAAATCCTATATAGCGATTTTTTACATAACCATTTTGGTCTCTGTGTATGATGATGGGTAGATTTTTTCAAGTGTTTGTGCTAAAGTATATGTAATTAGTTCAACATCTGTATTCAACAAAGTATTTTTGTTATTTTACTTTTTAAATTTGATATTCCTCTTTGACCCTTTGAAACATATGATAATATATATATACAGCACATGAGTATGCATCAACTCTATCTATCTTGGCAGACCAACATTTTAACATACATGTAACAGGATTGTACAAGTTGATCGTAATTTCTTCTTCTTCTTCTTCTTCTTCTTCTTCTTCTTCTTCTTCTTCTTCAGTTTCAGAAAACCATCACTAATATCACTCTCCGCTACCTCCTATTTCTTCCATAGATCACCATTCAGATAGAATTTGTCTCCCGCAATATAAGATTTTTTTTGTTTTTATGACCCCGCCGACTTAGGTCGGGACCATATAGTGTGACTCTTATCAGTCATTCTGTTATTCCGTCTTTCCGCAACAAACAGTTATACAAACTTTTTTTTAAACTCCTTCAAATAATGAGCTAATTTTCAGTATGTGGGTCTACTATGATGAGTTACAGATCGAGTAAACGTTTGCGAGCGGAAGCATTCGTATCGTTTCGACACGCCAATTTTTTCTTTCCTTGGGCATTGAGGTTACCATTTTTTTCCCGTCTCTCATAAACCTCTTTAGGATACTGTGGGCTAATACCGTTTTTGCTGCCTTTCAATCGATTTGAAACACTTAAGATCATTTTGCGATCCTCGAATTTTCACCACAATCGGTCTTGCTTGAGTTGTATCATTTTTCCTTTCCCTAAACGGTATGATATTTCCAAAGTAATATTGTCTTTTGGATTTTCTATTATCAGGTTGTTTTCAAAAATTTAATTAATACAGTTTTCATTGATTTTTTGTCCCTTTTCAACCCCCTTGTCTCTCGTTGCACCCCTTCAGCTCCTTCCTCACTTTGTCCAGTTCTAAATATTTCAAATTTTGCCTCAGATTTTTTATTTCATAACGACAAGTTTATCACTAACTTCATGGTTTTCATTTTGATAACTCTACATCAGATTTGAACTTTTGATATCAGACCTTTTAGATCGTCGTGTGCATCTGACAAAATTTATACACTTTGTTCATATGTACTAATACGCTTATTGCAGTCTTTAATTTCATTGTCCACAGAACCAAATTTTGTTTCCATTTTGTTCCACTATCTTATCAAGTGTTGTTAATTTTGTAATATAAATGTACACAGAAAGCGAGCTTTGACAAGTAAGTCACATGTGAACTCATTCGAAGCCAGCTTGGTTTAATCATATTAGGTAATATGTAATATTCACTTGAGTTAGCTTGGTTTGCTCATACATAAAATATTTCTATGAATAATAGTTTAAAATTTAAATGAATTTTATTCAAATATGTACTTTAGACAGTCGGTTTTTTTTTCATTTCTTTGTTTTAATTTTATTGTTTTACTTCTGAAGTTTAATATTAATTTTTATTCTGATAATTTCTTTTTTACTTTGAAAATTAAAATTATTTTTCTGATTATTATTCCATTTCATTTAACTTAAATTTTGTTTGAAAAAAATTATATTTTTTAACGGTGAAAAATAATTTTTACCATTATACAACCCTTTTCCTAATTATCAAATTTTGATCTAAAACAACACCTATTTACTAAAAACAACATCTCTTAAATTTTTTATAGGAATTCGAGAAATAGATTTTGTTAAAGTTAAGGTATTCCTTGCAGACACAAATACAATATACATTATATCACTGTTAGTCCGGATTTTCGTAAACATATGATACAAATAAGTTCTTATTCTTTAATATTTCCAATTCAAATTCCTTTACATTTTTTCGTTGTCATAGCAACATATTTCATAAACATTATTCATGATGAAATGTTTTATACAATTGGCAACATAACTTTATTTCGTATTTGAAACTTTTGTTCTAGGTGGTCTGCAAATGTGTTTATCTTTTTTTAATTTTTGGTACGCTCTTTGGACTCGTAACTACGGAAACATTTTTTCTTAGATACAAGACGTAAGGACATGATTAAAAAGACATCCTGTTTATTTAACATATCCTCTATGACACAGCAAATCATTTAAGAACCTTTTAAACTGAATCTTATTTTTTTGCACATTTAAGGTTTGTATAGTATGAAGCTCAATGCTTAACTTTCTCACTACCATCTTCCCATAACAAATTATATAAGAACAAGAAATTGAGATATAATGTCTTTGCTTTGATTTATCAATGAAACTAACATATATTATATTGGGAATAACTAGTGTTTTGAATAATCAAAACACTAGTTATTTTTTTCCTTAATCATTTAGTATTTTTCAAACTGTTTATCTAAAAAGTGTTTCACATTCTTTTTTAAGGCCGAAATAGATACCAAGACTTTTATTTTTCCGATTAATGCTTTCAAATTTATCTTTTGGAATGCTTGAGTTACCTAGCCATATACCTTCTGTTTTGTTTATTGAGTTTAAGTCCAGAGAAAAATCAAAAAGGTTCAATTAAGTTAAGAGCATGTCTTATTTCATCTTTTGATCTTAGAAATAGAGTTGTATCATCTGCTAGTTGTGAGATTTTTAGACTATGTGTCTTTTTATTAAGTTTTATTTGTGTACCTTTCAGATCATTATTATATTTTATTCTGCAGGCAAGTATTTTGACTGATATAACAAACAAAGGACATCATTATCTAATTCCTCGTTCAATCCCAAAGGTTTCTGAGATCCACCTATTATTTAAAATACATCCTTTTATATTATGATATAGTGTTTTGACCTATTTTTAAAATGACTCATTACATCTATTTTTTTGTAATGAATCCAACATAAAGTCCCACTCTAGTGAGTCGAATGCTTTAGAAAAGTCTATGAATAGTATAGCTCCTTTACTATTAAAGTTTTCAGCATATTCTATAATATCCTGAGTTTGACGTACGCTAAATCCTATATAGCGATTTTTTATATAACCATTTTGGTCTCTGTGTATGATGATGGGTAGATTTTGTCAAGTGTTTGTGCTAAAGTATATGTAATTAGTTCAACATCTGTATTCAACAAAGTATTTTTGTTATTTTACTTTTTAAATTTGATATTCCTCTTTGACCTTTTGAAACATATGATACTATAATATATACAGCACATGAATATGCATCAACTTTATCTATCTTGGCAGACCAACATTTTAACATACATGTAACAGGATTGTGCAAGTTGATCGTAATTTCTGGCAGTTCTCTATTTAGGAACACTCTTGATCTTGTTAAGGACCAACTTATTGCTTTTAAATACTCAAGTTCTTCTAATTTTAGCTCAATTATATAATCTTTATAGCTGATTTCACTTTCGTAGACCTAAAAAATTCAAACGTTTGATATATCAACATTTAGATAAGCATAATCACAATCTAAAATTTATTAAATTCCAACCACTTGAAACCGTTCAGAAACAACCAGGAGAATCACACAAGCAATTTGAAAAATCACGTGAAATTCGCGAATTATTTTAGATAAAAAGAATTCAAACAGCTTATCCTCTCGGTCTTAATGACAAAATATTAGGACAAGGGAACATAACTAAAACTTCAATCGATGTCATTAATATTGTCGATAAACGACTTAGAAATAAAAGGTCTCATGGCAAACGCAAAAACCGTAATCAACGTATTAAACATCGTATAAATTATACACTTGCTGATCTGTTATCCATAATAAAAAATAATGGCAGACATCAAGTATTATGCAAACTGGGTCAGATACCAATAAGTAAATTATATGCTTTTTTTCTGGAGTGTGATAAAATTTCTTTTTTTAGCCCAATGTATGAATACACCCGTATTATTACAGCCTTTTGTCATCATAGGCTATTTCCTAGTATCGATAAACCTGAACGGCATTTTCTTAAATTAAAATATATAAATAGAGGTATTGATTTTATTAACTTATCTAGTATATTCAATGACTCTACCATCCAAGGCTAAATACCTCCATATTTTGATAATATAGAACCACCTATTATTTCGTATTCTTATAAAAAAAACTCAGCAGAAGTTTGATTTTTAATTATACTTCAGTTACATCAGACGTCAATATAGAAAATAATGTTCCTTCCACTTGAAATTGTGGAACATCTAGTTTTAGATATGTTCCCTATGGTCATATTCTTACAGGAGACCTCAACATCGTCGAAGACCGTGAGGTCATAACTTTTCTTAAGAAAGGACCGAAATATCGTCCTCCATCTAAAATAGATTGGAAACAGTGTCGTCAGGTCATTAAAGACGCTCTGTCTGTCTACTGTAAAAATTGGTGTAAACGTGAAAAATCTGATAAAAAATCTCTAGACAGTTATTTGAATAAAATTATGAATACTGTTAATATTCGTATATCTCATTTCGAAAACAATTCTGAATTTAGTAATACGATCCATGATATTCCCATTTCCAGAATAAGAAATAAACTCCAAGTACTCGCAAAGCGGTTTGTGTTCGTACCGGCAGACAAAGCAGCAAATAATGTAGTGGTGGTGTGACGCATATACTACACGGAAGTCCTCCAAAACGAAATTACAAATACATCTACATTCAGGTCCGTACGCTCCACAGAAATTGTAAACAAGCATATAACTGCCACTACCCAGCTTAAAGCCTCTTCCGAACATTTGAAAGTCCCTACTATGTACTGGTTACCTAAATTGCACAAAAAAAAACATTTAAATTCCGCATCTAGTAAGTGTTCTACTACCAATCTATCGGTGCTTCTATCTACCTCCCTTACTACTATCAAAGAACTTGTTATTGACTTTTGTAATAAAGCTTATGAAAATAATGGTATCAATTATTTTTGGAGTGTTAAAAATTCTTTAGAGGTTTTAGATAAAATACATGCTTTTGATGGTCCTTTTAATTCTGTTGACAGTTATGATTTTTCTACTCTCTATACTACACTTCCACACAATCTTATCAAGAAAAAGTTTTCATATTTAATTAAATTGTCTTATGAAAAATCTCATTACAAATTTATTTGCTGTAACTCATTTAAAGCCTTTTTTTCTGTAACGAAAAAGGAAAGTATTCTAGATACACTTATTGGAAATGTGAAGTTATGATTGAAGCTTTAAATTTTCTCCTGGACAACATATATGTGCGTTTCGACGATAAAGTGTATCGACAAGTAGTAGGTATTCCTATGGGCACTAACTGCGCCCCTTTAATAGCAGATGTATTCCTGTATTGCTATGAGTCTCAGTTTATGACCAAACTCAGTAAAGACACGTCATTGTTATATTTGGTTGATACATTCAACAATACCTTCCGTTATCTAGATGATATTTTTTCGTTAAATAATCCAGAGTTCTCTAAATATACTACCGAAATTTACCCAATAGAACTTACTTTAACTAAATCTAACATAAACAGCAGTAGTTGTCCTTTTCTAGATTTGGACATTTCAATCTCTAAAGGAAAACTCCATACGAAAATTTACGACAAAAGAGACGACTTTTTATTCCCTATTATTAATTTTCCTTTTTTAGACGCCGATGTTCCTATGGCTCCATCATACAGTGTTTATATATCCCAACTCGTTCGTTATGCCCGTGTGTGTAGTGATGTCATAGATTTTAACGAACGTAATCAATGCATCACTGGTGAATCATTAAGTCAGGGATTTCGTTACCATAAATTACGTAAAACTTTTACTAAGTTCTTTCATACATACAAAGATTTGATTAGTAAATTTGGCTGTACCTGTAGAAAACTGATTAAAACGGTATTTCACATCCTAAATTTTACGGTAATATTGTACTTAAAGCTCGGAAATCACTATGTGATCCGTGTAAACTCATCGAACCTTTAAACAAACTTATTAGTAAAGGTTATCTTTCCAATGTTGTAATTAGATCTTTGAATATAGTTTACATTGGCACTAATATCGATTTTGTCATTAGCAAATTAAAACATAATTAAATTTGTATTCTTTTCAAACGGGATGTATAAAGACACACCCACGTTCATTTTGATCTATAAGAGATTTCCAATAAAATGACTTGACTCGACATAACCGACCTAACTCAACGTATATCGTCCTATTGCATCCAAGCATGACGGAGGGGAGCATACACTGCATGCATTGTTTGCTCTTTGAACACGCATTTTTTGCTGATATTGATTTAATATAAAAATCAACCCCAACTACTTTTTTTAATCTTTAAATATTTTGTTATTAAGTTTTTAATGATTTTATTGACAAAAATATTTTAACGGAATAAGTAAGCTAGCAACTTGTAATTAAATACACTCATCATTTCTTGTCAATTCACTTGACCCATATTTCAGTTCTTCTCAACATATGAATATTAAAAACTACCAAGTAAACATTTAGCATGAAAATATTAAAATAATGAAATCCGAAGCGAGAAGGTTATCTCTTTTTTTGTTTTTATAAGTTTTAACGTTTAAAAAGTGGATTCCAACACACCCAAATGTAAAAGGTGTACGCGACTAACTTTAAAAAAAAATGTTTCTATAATTTAATTCAAGATAATATGACGTGGCCAGAAATTCATATCATTGATACATTTATCAAAAAGTACTTTTTAGTCTTTAACTATAATAATGCATGGGACGAGGTTTTGATCATGTATGCCTAAACGTGCATTCGCAGATACAGGGGTAGAGGGCGTACTCCCCCCTTTCGATCACCAAGTAATTTGAACATCTCACAATTTCCACGTTATCTATACAAATGTTTAGTATAAAATCGTCCAATATTTTTTCGCGTTGCTTAGCTCGGCAGTATATATTTAATTATCGGGAACTACGCCCTCTTTCAAATATCTTGGATCCGGCCATAATCACAAATTGTATAGCACCAAAAAAAATTAGATTGTCGTTTGACTTTGATAAATACGTTTTAAAAACAACAATGTTTGAACATTAGACATCTCGCACGAGTTTTAAAAGTTTAAGAATACATACTGAATTGGATTTTTTCCTGGATTTAGAGCTCACTTAAAACGGAAATGTGATACTGGCGTGTAATCTAATGGACACATATTCTTGTTTCTGATGTTTCTTTTAATATAAATATTCATTTATTTAGTTAAATATAATCCCACTAACAAATAATCATGTATCTTTCACTGATAAATTATCATTACATTTTATAGAAACTACATATAATCTGCTATACAGTTATGAACACTAATGGTCCTATAGACACTCTGTGCTTTTGACATGACAAAAGGTCTTGCTTTTCTAGAGTGTTTATGTACTTTTTTACTTAATTTGTGATATGTACAAAAAAAGAAGATGTAGTATGATTACCAATGAGACAACTCTTCACAAGAGACCAAATGACACAGAAATTAACAACTATAGGCCACCGTACGACCTTCAACAATGAGCAAAGCCCATACCGAAAAGTCAGCTATAAGAGGCCATAAAATGACAAATGTAAAACAACAAAAACGATAAAACTAACGGCCTAATTAATGTACAAAAAAAAAAAACGAAAGCACAGCAACAAATGATAACCACTGAATTACAGGCTCCTTACTTGGGACAGTCACATCCATATATAATGTGGTGGGGTTAAACATGTTAACGGGCCCACTTACCTGGGACAGTGGTGTAACAGTACGAAATAATTGATTAATATTCTAGACTGGATAATTATTCTGTATTTATTAGTTGTAGTTGTTTTTAAGATATTGTTCAGTAGCTGTGAATACTCTAAGAATGGTACATGGAGCTTATTTTGAAATACTAGTAATTGCTGTTTTTTGTGCTTCGTTTTAGTCGGACGAGTCGCAATCCCTTGCCTACTGTTTTAATTATGAGTAGACATGATAATTTGATAAACATACTTCTATGATCTCTGTTGGTTTTAACTTGGACATTTATAAAAATTATGTAGCAAAGAGATGCATGCATAAAATAAGTTCTCGACATAAGTTGACTAAAATATCAGATAAGAATTTAGCCTCAAGCTATAAAACTTACAAGCTATAATAAGTACGACAAAGATTTAGCCTCAAGCTATAATACTTATGATGATGATGATACTGATGTATGTCTTATATCCAGCGACAAATATTACATATATATTAAGGACGATGAAATGATAGCGATTCGCTGAATTGAAATGTCTAACAAAATAATTGAACCCGTAATCGAGGCTGGCCTGCTACCAGTCAATTCCATATTTAATAAAAACCTGTTTATATATTTTATGCTTTAAGTGCATATATTATTATTCTAGCAACACTTGTTTTGTTTTGATATCACTTTTTGTTGTATAATTTGTTTGATTTTTCTCCTTGTTTTTTTATATCAAAAAGCTTAGTTTTTATTGTAAAATGGTGTTTCACAGCTTCCATTATCCTTGTGACTTGCTATTGTACTAATATCCAGTAGGCATGCAATTATTATTCTAAATAGTAAAAAATATTTTTTAACAAGTAAAGATTATCCCGTTTTGATCCAGACTTCCTTACCACTAGCATCTAAGATACATACACTGACCAAATATTGTACCCGCACTCATATTACAATCACCATGTCTGTCCGTCCACCAGTCTGTCCGTTCAACAAATATTTTAAATTTTCTCTTCAAAAGCATTAGTATGCTTAGCATGCATTCTTTTTTCTATTTATTCTTTAGCCTCTTGGGGTCAAACTATCAAACAGAGTCCAAATGGTGTGAATTACGATAAGGCATTGACTTTGAAAAATGTAAACTTTTAAAACGAAAATAAACATTTTTACACGTGAGTAAGATTAACACAAAAATTACGGAAAGTAACCAACGACATCCGCTGAATTGAAAGCATCTGACTTGGGAAAGCCAATATAGAATTTGGCCTGATTAAACGCGTTTACCAGCGCTCAACAATCTGGTGTAACAGCACAATATAAGAAAAAAAAACACCTGTAAAATTCAGTTGGAAATAGCTCAACTAATCAATATCGAATTAAGCCCAAAACAATTACAATTTTTATGATGAAAGACACAGAGTACCGATCTTAAAGTACCCCTAGGTACTGAAAGCTGATTCTTAAATGTTAAACTACCTGAGAATATTAAACGTATTTAGTTAAATAGAACAAAAAAAATAAGGAGATATGGTATGATTGCCAATAAGAAATGAAGTTGATGTAAGCAATAATAGGTAACCGTACGGCCTTCATCAATGAGAAAAATCCATACCGTATAGTCGACTTTAAAAGGAACCAACTTGAAAAATATGAAACAATTCAATTGAGAAAACTATTGGCCTGATTTAAAACAAAACAAGTTACGAAAAACAAATATAACAGATATGAACCAACGACAACAAGTGAACCACAGGCTCCTGACATGGGACAGGCACATAAAGAATGAGTGTTCAACCCCCACCCCCTAAGCCTGGGAGAGTGGTGCAACAGCACGACATACGAACAACCTGTAAAAACCTTCCTTCAGAGAGCTTGGTTTACACATATTTACATATTCAAAGTAATTATTGATATAAAATGTGTTTTCAGCCGTGTATCACCTTCAATGGTGATCCTATGCATGGATATGTCGTAGAGTTTAACTTTTATATATAAATATATACCTCTAATGCGAGACAAAAATTGAAACTAAAAAAATTTTTGCTTAACTCAATCAATATGTGCTAGTTTTAGAATCCACTTCTAATTGGATTAGTAAGAGTTGTCTTAATCCAAAAACAACTATGTGAATATCAAGCCTTACTTATCAAAAGTACATTTTAAAAAGAAAATTACTGTAAAGACTGAAGTGGCAATATAGTTGTCTTAAAAGTGTAACAAGCTTAAGTATATAAATTGGCATTCTCGTCCACTTTTATTCGGAGATACCTGGGACAGGACATTTTTTAGCCAATTACTATGAACTATTAATTGATATTTTACTATCCACAGCGGTCAATGTTTATATGCAGATTAGTCATCAATTGCTAATCAAGTACACCTCCCAAATTACAATCTATATAACGAATTGGTGCATGTACACATTTATTTACATATATCATTATTAATTACAAAATTCTTTTTTTTAATGTTAGTTGACTATATTTGAAAGAAACTGTATGTCAACTATTAAAATTTAAAGAAGTACAAGACCTGTATTAATTATTTTTAAATATACACATCCCTTTGTCGAGCGTTTTCCCTTGGGGAAAAAATCGGAGATTGTAAATAAACAAGATTAACTGCAGACGAAGAGATTGTTTGAAATGATGCTTAATAAAGTATGATGCAATCCCAGTTATCAATTTTAACAGAGACAAATTCTGACTAACACTTTGAATTCGATATTTCTGAAATTGCTAGAAAAATTTCTGTCATATAATAAATACCCAAGGAAATTAAATAATATCTATACTATTAAATGAGAAGACCTCATTTTGATTGTCGCTTCTCTTCCTTCCACAATAAATTAATTAACATGCCTCTGTGTCCTATAAGTACCATGCATAGTCGCATTTGTCATCCTCGCTTATGATTATTCAGTTTGGGCTATTTTGGCAGGAAAACGAAAATAAAGGCGTCCGAATATTGTTTCCGTCATCGGACAGACTTTTAAGTCATAGACAAGATTTCCTTTAGGTTAGGACTGTTTTAAAATTACACATAATTTTCATAAGTACTTGGGAACAGGACAATTATTTTCGCGTTTTTCTGTATACTATGATCATACAGATACTATAAATAAAGTGTATTTGCTATTTACTATCAGTTCAAATATAATATATCAGTGACCGCCGTGGGTAGTAAACTTGGAATTGATAGTAAATAGCAAGTACACTTTATTCATAGTATATATATGTTCATAGTATACAGAAAAACAGAAAACAAAAAATAACGGACTTTGGAAAAACAGGGGGAGGGCTAAAAATAATTGTCCTGTCACCAAGTACCTATGACTTTTGATACCTTTCCTGAAATTCTCCAGTCATAAAATCGTTTACAAAAATTCATCCTACAACAGTTTGCATACTTTCAACCACGCTCTAAATGCCCGCGATTTCGCGGGTGTGTTCTAGTAAAACATTAAGAGACGAAAGGAAAAAGGGACACCAATCTGATAACGACAAATAAAAGCATGTCAAATATTAAATAATAAAATCGTTCATTTGCAAAGTATATCGAAAAACAAAGTCATGGTCAAAACCATGAAAGACAACTCAAATCAATCGTATGATAGGTAAAGATACGTGTATATACGTGGTCTTATGACAGTAAAGTTTTGGCGGGAATCTCAATAATCACGTGATATATAAAAATCATGATATCTTTCGTTTACCATCATCTTAGAAATACTTGATATTGATAAAATTTATCCTGCATGGGCTTTATAGTTTAGGAATACTTCGTTAAAACTTGAATGACGCATTAAACAAAATTAATAGGTTAGCAATAACCGGTCCCGTTACGTGCGTACGTCGAGTTATGTACGTATGTCATTTTATTGGAAATCTCTATAAAGAGGTTAAACTCCTAACTATCCTACTGTCTGTCGATACATTTATTTTTGGCATTGCACAAGTCATGTCTTCTTTGACTGTCCATGACGTTAAATTACTAAATCCCTGGGATATGTTTTAGTTGATTTTAGTCTCTGATGCATGATTTATTATTATTAACTGTTTTGGCTTTTAACTAGCTGTCAGTAACTGCGAGTACTCTCAAATCGTACTTTCTTGTTTATTTGACGTGTTGATACTAATTGTAATGCTTTTTTGTTATTTAATGTTATTCATAGTTATATCTGGTCTGTATACCAGCTTTGATAAGTGTTTGGTATTACTATGAATTTTCACTTCGTACTATGAACATCAAAATCATTTATTTTGTAAAAATATTTCCTTTCTCTGTTGGA
This sequence comes from Mytilus californianus, assembly GCF_021869535.1. Taxonomy (NCBI): domain Eukaryota; kingdom Metazoa; phylum Mollusca; class Bivalvia; order Mytilida; family Mytilidae; genus Mytilus; species Mytilus californianus. The sequence goes on from NW_026262648.1 coordinate 3,631,577, forward strand.
ACTGTACACGTATACCTTAATAACAAAATTATTTTCATTTACCTGTGTTTAAAGAAATTGCAAATGGCTGGTGTTTTTGTTCGAGCATATTGTTTTTCTTAAATTGTTTAACATTTCATACCGGTATAACATGTTACTTTTATTATTTTTCCCTTAGTTTATTTATTTTGTATTTACATTGTATCATAGGTCAAATTTATTTGTTCAGTGTATGTTCACTGGTGTTAATATGTCCTTTGATTGAGTTAAGCTATTTCAGTTGATATTTTATGGTGTGTTTTTCTATGTTGTGATGTTACACTATTGTTTCAGAAAAAGGGTGTAGGTTTGGTACCATTAAAACGTTTAAACCCGCTGCATTTGTCAGGAATCTGATGTTCAGTAGTTGTCGTTTGTTGATGTGGTTCATAAGTATTTCTCGTTTCTCGTTTTTGATATAGATAAGACCGTTGGTTTTCCCGTTTGAATGGTTTTACACTAGTAATTTTTGGGGCCCTTAATAGCTTACTGTTCGGTGTGAGCCAAGGCTCCGTGTTGAAGACAGTACTTTGACCTATAATGGTTTGCTTTTATAAATTTTGACTTGGATGGAGAGTTGTCTCTTTGACACTCATAGCACATCTTCTTATATATATTGTATTCATCTAATTTCTTCGATATCTTCTCATAGATGTTGGCACAATAATTTGAATCTTCCCGTTCTCATGCAGACAGGGTTATAATATTCTGGTTTTTGACATAGGAGGTAGCGGAAAATTGAATCTGCATATTGACTTTCTTTCTCTCTACAAGTTTTTGCATTTTAAGTGTTTGAAAAGCTAATAACTTTACATGGTCATGCTGCTTTAAACATGTAATGCTTTGTCTATAACTGCCAAAGAGAAAACAACCCAAACAAAGGGCAGAAAACAGCCCAAGGCCACCAATGAGTCTTAAACACAGCGTGAAAATCCCGCATCCGCATCCGCTTCAGCTGGCCCCTAAACAAAAATGTGCACTAGTTCAGTGAAAATGGACGTCGCACTAAACTCCGAAACATATAAATGAACTAAAATAAAACAAAATATACAAATAGTATACCAAGATATCGTATAAACTAAGCCAATGTGATTTTTTTTAACAGAAAGCGAGCAAAACCAGGCTGTCATCCCTTGCTGCTTTATAAAAGCAAACACATATTCCTTTTTAGCTTCCCCATATACAGGAGAACTCCTTAATTTTTGGCAGAATTTGATACCCTTCATTCTGTCTAACAAAAGTATCTTTAGCACCAGGTGCTAATACATCATGAATAATAACTTTTTCCCCTTGCATTTTAGATTTTAACTGACTTATATCCTGCAAGAGCTTATTTTGACTTGTTTTTTTAATTTGTAGAAAATATTTTTTATGGACAAAGCTACTCTTCTATCAAGATTTCTCAATCCCCGTTTGCAAATAGTACTGTAATGTAATAGAGTAATGTGCTAATTGCTTTATTCTCCACAATAAGTTGTAGGAAACGACAATAATTCATTATTAATATCTTCGAAGATCTTTTTTAGGCGTATTACCTTAAACAGGTTTTTAATTCAGTGTTTTGCCACATTCCCTGAAATCAGCTGGTTGCAAAACTATTCATATTACCTGTATTTCTCCTGACAGGTTAGTTCCCTCAGTCTGGTTATCACTTTCAATATCAGAATCATTATTTCTATTTACATCATCATGTGGGTAATTTAGGGGATGTCAACTAACAGAGTTGTTCCCTATATTTACAGGAGGCACGATACAATTTCTGTCTAACTATTTCCAATTTTCTGTGTTTGGGTGTGCATTTAATATTTATAGTTTCACAATAATTTAGCATACGAGGAAGATACCTCACTGTTTTTGGTTTTTTTTTTGTATTTCCGCAGAAACATTAACTACTTACCTTTTTAGAGATAGCTGCCCTTCTCTTGGTGATTTTCCGTTCTTCTAAATCAGTTAAAACCCTGCAATTTTGACGGAATATCTGGAAATGTCATACCATTTTATACCGAACACTTAGGTACATTCCTAGTATCCAAATATTTGTGCATGTTCCTCAAATCCATTCTTTATTGTCAACAGATATTAACCCTTAGGAACATTTTCTGAACAAAGTTTTATCACATTCAAGGGAAGTTGATAAGGAAGCACCCTCTACAAACCAGGTTTGATTACATGGTGTACAAACATATGGCGGAACTTTGTATACAGACAGGTGAAACACTTTTGTGGCTATCAAGATCATAGACTATTGAATGAGTTTGTCCCTCTCCGTTAACTGAGGATAGATTTGCATTTTGCTTTTCATTATTTATACATATGCTCTGCAAGTGATTTACTAAATGTTTTTGAAACTTGGCTTATCTCTTTTTCCGTGTTTTTATTCCCTGCAGCTGCTTAACTTCCCTTTTCTTTAACTCAATGTTCTGGTAGGGATTTTTAATGGTGTATTATTATATAAATATTCAGGTGCATGTCCCAATTCTAAATACTTTATACATGGCCTCTAACCTATATTCACACTATTATCTGGAGATTTGCTTTCATTTTTTTTTTTGATGGGTACAGCCATTTGAAAAAAAAATTATTTTCCATTTCGCTTACGTGTAATATGTGTACAAATGTATCAGTATCTATATTTTCAAAAGTAGCTTTATCATTTTTGTATTACATTCTGTAAATACTGTGTAACTGGTTGATTTCCTTTTAGCAGATGCTCCTCTTCTTATTTCACTTTTTTGGTTTAGTTGAACAGTGTGTGTTTTCAATTTGTACTTGTCAAATGGTATATATCTAGGGGGAAAATTAATTTTGTAAGAGTGGTTCAATTTCTTTGAGGGAGCAGTAGGCATACCATTTTATACTGTACTTCTTGCAACTCATTTGTAAGTGACCCACAATAAAGATTTCGTTAAAAAGTGCACAACGACTGCACACTTTCATGCAAAAAAACAAGCATTTTTCATTACCAGAACAAAGTCTGTCATTACGGCTATGAGGATCAAACTCAGCAAAGCTTCCACTATCTTTATAGCTATAGCACAGTCACAAAATATAATTATACATGCATGAATATATTCTGCTGAATGAACAACTCAATTTAAAGTAAATTCCAAGCACATTATACTCGTGTCTACATAATACAACTGAGACTTTAAATTTCCATTATTTAATCTCAATATTGTACCATCTACTTGTGTTAGGGAAGGTTATTCTGACACAGTTAGGAACCTTGGTGATAGATTTAATGACAACCAGATGTCTTTGTACTTCACCCTCCTGTAAAGTAAAATTTATGTCATCAGTTGTCCAATTTCCCAAAGAAAAAATTATGGTTAAGAGTATGAAATTAAACAGTTCGGGACACATTGTCTTCCTATACTCATTTCAGAAATAGCCTAGTCAATTTAGCTCTAAAATCGTCCAACCTGCAACTAATTGCAACACAAGGTTTTTTTAGTGCAAATTATAATTTAGACTTGTACTAACAACATACTAAAACTATACATTGATATAATTTGCGGAAAAGGTTATTTTGGAGTGAAATATGTGGTTTTTAGAGAAAAAATGCTGAAAACTGGAAAAGAAGAAAAATTGTTATTTATGGTTACATTTTTAGACCTAAAGCTTGTTGAAGACAGGAAACCTTATCTTAATAGAGTATTATGTAGTCCCCTTGTTATTATTATTCATATTGAAGTAATTTTGAGGTGAAATGAGTGGTTTTTATTGAAAAAACGCTGAAAACTGGAAACGTCGAAAATCTCCGTTGTTAATAGTTAATATTTTTGAAATTTGATCTATATAGAAAAAAGTACAAACTATTTTATGTTTTATTTGTGAAGTCCTTTAGTTATCAATATTAATATTTGGGAAATTTTGGTTGAATATATGTTTTAAGACCGAAAACCCGGAAAACTGGAAATGAAAATATCTCGGTTATTGATGGTTAAAACTTTCAAATTGGGATCTTAACAGAAAATAGAGAATACTATCTGATGTTTATCTTAAGAAGTCTTATAGTTATTAGTATCTAAAAAATTGTAATTCTTGTGTAAAATGTGATTTGTAGAGAAAAATTGTGAAAAATGGAAATAAAAAACTCGATTATTCATGGTTAAAACTTTTAACATAGGATCTTTATAGACAGACTATATTATCTTATGTTTATCGCATATGTATTCCTCTTGTTATCGATATCAATAATAATCAATGTGTTGTGTGAAATATTTTGTTTTACACACTAACTACAAAACAAGAATATATCCATAGTACACGGATGCCCCACCCGCACTATCATTTTCTATGTTCAGTGGACTGTGAAATTTATAAATAGCCGTGTCCATTACCAATCCCAGCAAAACATATTAAAACCTTTGTCAATAGGTGAAATATATCGATTTCTGTATCGACTTTTCTAAAGTTATGCTGCGTATACTATACATTTATTTTGTGGTTATTTCTATCGTAGACTGATTTGACTTTTTATAAATAGCCGTGTCCATTACCAATCCCAGCAACACATATTAACACCTTTGTCAATAGGTGAATTATATATCGATATCTGTACAGACTTTTCTAAAGAAGTTATGCTGTGTATACTATACATTTATTTTGTGGTTATTTCTATCGTAGCCTGATTTGACCTTTCTTGTGTAAAATAATTACTGTTAGAAAGGTGTGTGTCTGTGTGAAGATTATCTGGATTTACTCATTTGCATATAGGCAATGGTTATTCATCTGTAATGATGTGTGGTAATTAAGTAGAAGTCTTCGATTTTCAATGATTTAAAAATGATTAAGCTGCACCTGGTGTTTCGGATATCATTTAGGTCATTTTTTACCAAGGCCGTAAATCCTCATCAGGTACTCTAGCCTTGTATAATTATAATTACTATGTAATTACAATTAGATTAGTTCTTGCTGTGGTAACATATCAAATGTAGTAGTATTTTTAGGGCACGACACCTGGTGAATCTGCAATATCATTATTATTTTGTGTCCTTTCTTATCTAATTACTATTTAATTGTTTACAGTGATTATAATTTTGCCGAGGTCAAGTACTCCTTCACGTTCTTATGTTTACGATAAGCAATCATAGGTGGTCTGGGAAATAAATTCTTAGCAATTATATCATTTTCAATTAATTGCCAATGTTTTCTTATTCGTCTTCCTAATTGTTTAAAGAGTGGATTGAATTTAGTTGCTAGAACTAGTGGTGGACAGTTTTGTTTATTTCTTTTTTTATAACATAATGTATTCTGTCTGTTTTTTCTCAGTGCTTTATCTATCAACGGATTAATTTCAGCTTCCAAGTATCCTCTTAGTGTAAGTTTTTGTTTGAATACTTCTATCTGTGTGTCGATGTCATCTCTGTTACAATACGATCTAATGAACCTTGTAATTTCACCAATTATAAATCCTTTGAATACAGATGCTGGGTGAGCAGACGATTTTTCTAAGTATTGGTAATTATCTGTAGGTTTGCGATATAATTTGACATCTAATATCTTTTCTGTTTCAAATCGGGTTCCTTTAAATATTGTTACATCCAAAAATTGTATTTGATTATTAGAGATTTCATGTGTAAATTTTAATAGTGGGTGAATACTATTTGCAATTTGGTAAAATTCCTTAAGAGATTGTTCGCTTCCTTTAAATAATAAGAATCCGTCATCTCTGTAGACAGAAAGAAGAGAAATGTCAGACGAGTATGGAAAGCGTTTCAATATTTCAGAAACGATTTCGTATATTCTTATATCTGTTAAACTAGGCGACATTGGGGATCCCATTGGAACCCCAATTTTCTGTTTGAAAATTTGCCCGTTGAATTCAAATTCATTATTTGCAAGGGCAATTTTAAGTAATTCCAGTAAAGCCTTTTTGGGTGGCACTGGGATGTCAAATTTACACTGCATTATTAGTGGCCATGCTCTGTCAATTGCATTAATAATTTCAGTATGATGTAGATAGGTGTACATACTTGAAATGTCAAATGAGCTCATTAATATGTCCGCAGGTGCTCTTATTTTTTCCAATTTGTTTATGAAGGAAGTTGTATCTTGTGTGTATGTCCAAAATTTATTGACAACTGGTTTAATAAAATAATCGATATATTGTGCAATTTTTTCCAATGGGCTATTACATAAGGATACGATCGGTCTTCCTGGGACGTTTACATTCTGTAAATAATTGATATCAGTTTTAATCTTTTGTCTATCCGATTGATTAATTTTATGAAGTTTTGGTAGGAAGTATAGTCTCCCTAATCTATTTCCCTGGTCATTGATTAGAAACTTAAATGTAACTTCATCAATGTAGGATTCATTGTGTAGACGATGAATAATAGTGTTGATACTTTCTAGTATTTCCGTTGTATGAGATTCGTTAATTCTTTCATAGTGTACATTGTCATTTAATTGGTCTTTTGCCATTTTTATATATAGCTCTTTATCAAGAACAACTGTTGAGGAATTTTTATCTGCCTTTTTGATAATGATACGATCATTTGAACGTAGTGATTGTAATGCTTTTCTTTCATTTTTAGGCAGGTTGTCCTTAAATGATTTAATTTGTATTTTTTCCAATTCAATTCTTGTTGAAAATAAGTAGTTTTCAATTGCATTATTAGCCCAGTTTGGCTTATTACCACTTTTGGAAAGAAATGGATGACGATTGTATTGGTGAGATCCATCATCAAAATGATATTTGCATCTCATTTTACGGGCTAGTTCATTGAAGTCATTTATGAGAGTTTTCTTAGCGTTTCGAAGATTTGGACTAGGAATGAATTTAAGTCCTTTCGCTAGAACTAGAATTTCAGCATTACATAACTTTTCTTTTGTGAATATATCAACATATTTTGCAGCTCTCTGTACTTTTTCCGTGTGTTTATATTGTCGTCTCTTATGTTGTCGGTTTATATTGTATATTTTCCTTTTTTCTTTATTTTTAGCAATTTTGCGTTTCTGATCCCTAGCTTTGAACGATCTATTCTTTCTATTAGACATGATTGGATGATTAGTCTTCCTTGTGTGCTTCTTCTTATATATATAATAATTTACGTCTTTGAGTTTGAATTGATATGCTTAGTTCAGATTCAAATTGAGATAGGTTTGCTTATAATCTCTAATTACGAGATATAAGATGTAGTGAATTTCTTTGGTGTAATATAGTTAATAATCAATCTCCTTTTTAGAAGTTTTTTTCCGATTGCGAAAAAATCTTCTCAGAGATGATACCTATAAGTGTGTCTATTTGGTATCTTTTAATTATACATTGATCTCGTTTTTAGAAGTTTTTTTCTATTTCGAAAAAAATCCTCTCAGAGATGATGTCTATAAGCAATAATTTTGTTTCTTTGAAATTTGCTACATCGATCTCGTTTTTTAGAAGTTTTTTTTCTATTTCGAAAAAAATCCTCTCAGAGATGATGTCTATAGGCAATAATCTTGTTTCTTTGAAATTTGGATTGGTAATGGACACGGCTATTTATAAAAAGTCAAATCAGGCAACGATAGAAATAACCACAAAATAAATGTATAGTATACGCAGCATAACTTTAGAAAAGTCGATACAGAAATCGATATATTTCACCTATTGACAAAGGTTTTAATATGTTTTGCTGGGATTGGTAATGGACACGGCTATTTATAAATACTGTGTAACTGGTTGATTTCCTTTTAGCAGATGCTCCTCTTCTTATTTCACTTTTTTGGTTTAGTTGAACAGTGTGTGTTTTCAATTTGTACTTGTCAAATGGTATATATCTAGGGGAAAAATTAATTTTGTAAGAGTGGTTCAATTTCTTTGAGGGAGCAGTAGGCATACCATTTTATACTGTACTTCTTGCAACTCATTTGTAAGTGACCCACAATAAAGATTTCGTTAAAAAGTGCACAACGACTGCACACTATCATGCAAAAAAAACAAGCATTTTTCATTACCAGAACAAAGTCTGTCATTACGGCTATGAGGATCAAACACAGCAAAGCTTCCACTATCTTTATAGCTATAGCACAGTCACAAAATATCATTATACATGCATGAATATGTTCTGCTGAATGAACAACTAAATTTAAAGTAAATTCCAAGCACATTAAACTCGTGTCTACATAATACAACTGAGACTTTAAATTTCCACTTTATTTAATCTCAATATTGTACCATCTACTTGTGTTAGGGAAGGTTATTCTGACACAGTTAGGAACCTTGGTGATAGATTTAATGACAACCAGATGTCTTTGTACTTCACCCTCCTGTAAAGTAAAATTTATGTCATCAGTTGTCCAATTTCCCAAAGAAAAAATTATGGTTAAGAGTATGAAATTAAACAGTTCGGGACACATTGTCTTCCTATACTCATTTCAGAAATAGCCTAGTCAATTTAGCTGTAAAATCGCTCAACCTGGAACTAATTGCAACACAAGGTTTTTTTAGTGCAAATTATAATTTAGACTTGTACTAACAACATACTAAAACTATACATTGATATAATTTGCGGAAAAGGTTATTTTGGGGTGAAATATGTGGTTTTTAGAGAAAAAATGCTGAAAACTGGAAAAGAAGAAAAATTGTTATTTATGGTTACATTTTTAGACCTAAAGCTTGTTGAAGACAGGAAACCTTATCTTAATAGAGTATTATGTAGTCCCCTTGTTATTATTATTCATATTGAAGTAATTTTGAGGTGAAATGAGTGGTTTTTATTGAAAAAACGCTGAAAACTGGAAACGTCGAAAATCTCCGTTGTTAATAGTTAATATTTTTGAAATTTGATCTATATAGAAAAAAGTACAAACTATTTTATGTTTTATTTGTGAAGTCCTTTAGTTATCAATATTAATATTTGGGAAATTTTGGTTAAATATATGTTTTAAGACCGAAAACCCGGAAAACTGGAAATGAAAATATCTCGGTTATTGATGGTTAAAACTTTCAAATTGGGATCTTAACAGAAAATAGAGAATACTATGTGATGTTTATCTGAAGAAGTCCTATAGTTATTAGTATCTAAAAAATTGTAATTCTTGTGTAAAATGTGATTTGTAGAGAAAAATTGTGAAAAATGGAAATAAGAAACTCGATTATTCATGGTTAAAACTTTTAACATAGGATCTTTATAGACAGACTATATTATCTTATGTTTATCGCATATGTATTCCTCATCGATATCATTAATAATCAATGTGTTGTGTGAAATATTTTGTTTTACACACTAACTACAAAACAAGAATATATCCATAGTACACGGATGCCCCACCCGCACTATCATTTTCTATGTTCAGTGGACTGTGAAATTGGGTCAAAACTCTAATTTGGCATTAAAATTAGAATGATCTTATCATAGGGAACATTTGTATTAAGTTTCAATATGATTGGACTTAAACTTCATCAAAAACTACCTTGACCAAAAACTTTAACAAAAAACTTTAATCTGAAGCAGGACAGACGCACAGACAGAAAAACATAATGCCCCTAAGTGAGTGGCATATAAAATGAAAATTTTAAAATCTTGGTTATTTCTAGTTTGATTTTTAAAAACGAAAAAATGGAGAATGGAAACAGGGAATGTGTCAAAGAGAAAACAAGGCCACTTATGGGTCTTTAACATAGCAAGTAAATCCGAAACACGGAGGTGGGCTTCAGCTGACCTCTTAATTATTTTGTACACTAGTTCAGCAAAATGAAAACCACCCTAAACTCCAGTACATACAAATGAACCAAAATTATCACAAAAAAAAACACACACAAGACAAACAAAGGCTAGATGATCCTGACTTGGGATAGGAGCAATAATGTGGCAGGGGTAAAACATGTTGTGTGAGAACTCAACCCTCTCCTAGTTTCTCTAGACAATATAGAATAAACAAACACACAGTAAAAATTTTAAATATGTGCATTTTGTGGAAGTTTGAAATTTTATCTTATGTTTCGGTCATGTATAATTTATAGTAATTATACGTGTAGGTATAATAAACAAAAAATGATTGTGTTAAAAAATAACTGTAAATCAGTTTGGTTACTGACTTTGATTTTGTCATGTTAATTGCTGGAAAAAAGTCAATTTTCTAGTGTCCTTGCATCGTCATTGATTGTAGTCCTTTTTGTGTATTTTTTCATTAGCTACGTTTACAATATTTGAATTGCATAAAGTCACAGTTAAACACAGACGACGTGATTGCAGATTTCTCTTAATGTGTTGCTAATTTTATTTAGCAAGCTCTATCACTATCCACGTTTAATTTCAGGTATATAAGCTTTTTAAATTTAGGAACATATACTAGTTCACTGAATTAGCATTAAAAGAGGGGCAACAGATACCAGAAGGACAGTCAAACTCATAGATCGAAAATTAAATGTAGATCTGATATTGTTTAAGGCAATTTCAAGAGCAGCTTTGTCAATACGATTATAAGTCTACCTCAAGAGCTTGAATTTAAATAGTAATTGTACTAAAGTGGTCCAATTTTGGATGTTGAAAATGAGATAAGCACTGTTGAATGAATTAATGGGATCACTTCCTGGAGGAAGTGTTAATAGCAACAGCGCCTTATGCGTGTACCCTATAAACCTGCATGTATGTGGTGGTCTGAAACATCAACCAAATGGTAATGACAAAGAACTAACATGGGTAGTCTGCTATATGGAAATATTATGGTCAAAGATATATATACTTACTAGTATATAAAGAAAAGCATTACCAAGTTCTTTATTTAATATATCTCATTGAATTAATTTAATAAAAGGTAATCAGCTTTAGCCTAAGAACTGTAAAAATTTGATCATGCATCATCTGTGTATGAATTAAAATGTGTAGTGTCTGTGGGCGACTTTGATGGCCAGATATAGCGTTTAGATAGTCATGTCTAATCTGAAAGTATGTCTGCTGGTTTTTATTAGTCGTTTGGGTTGCTTTCTCGTTGACTTTAAAAACCTCAAATCTCTCTTTATTCATAAATATACTCTATTACAGATATATCAATGTTAAAGACGCTGTTTTCTGCTTCCGGAATGCTGACCTGTATTCAACTCATTTGAACGAAACTATAAAGATATTTAAAAAAAAAATACACCTCATGCCAAAAGAATATAAATGTTTATCTTTTAAGGTCCACTAAACTCTATCAGTGATCTCTTGGTAGTAAGTTTGGTCGCTTGCCAATGAAAAAAGTAAAATCACAAAAATACTGAAACCATCACTTATTATAAAATCTCCCCACTTTAAAAAAATAAGAAGATGTTGTACGATTGCCAATGAGAAAACTTTCCACAAGAGATATCAATGATGTGGGTGTGGATGTAAACAACTATAGTTCATCGTCAAAATATAAAACAAGTCAAACGAGAAACTCAAAGGCCTGATTAATGTTAAAACAATAAACGGAAAAACAAATATGACAGACAGCAAACAATAACAAACAAGTAATAAAGGGCCACTGACTTGTGATAATCATATTCATAGTGTGCAGGGTTAACCCTGTTTGCGAGCACTCAACCCTCCAATAATCAGGAACAGTTTTTATTTAGGGGCCGACTGAGGACCACCTCATGGTGCGGGATTTTCTCGTTGCGTTGAAGACCCATTGGTGGCCTTCGGCTGTTATCTGTTCTTGATCTGGTCGGGTTGTTGTCTCTTTGACATACAATATTCCCCATTTCCATTCTCAATTTTATTTAAATAGCAAACAACGTAAGAACAAATTGTAAAACCCAGTTGGAAAGGGCTCAACTCAAAAAGACCAGCACGGAGTATATAACCAATTAACAAAAAGACACTGAGTTCTCATAGCTAGTTCAAAGCTTAGTAATTACAGTTGATGAATAAATACTGTTGGCACCGACTAAAATATAAATTAGTACACTTCCGATTAGTAACCAAAGTGAAAAGTGGATTCAGTGATACAGTCAAAGCTTTATTTATATGGTGTGTGAGTACTGAGATCGTCGCAAATTACATGAGTAGCTATTTGCTTCGAGGAGCCTGAAATTTTCATTTGTGAAAAAATATTTAACATAAAATCATTTTACACTCATCATTCTTATTTTTTTATGAAACATTGTTGGGTTCTAAATCTTAACATATTTGTTCCAGAAGGTAAATGAAAAAAATATATTGTTTTCTTTCTAAAGTTGTGGAGAAAAAATACATTAAAGACTTTGAATCTTGGAATAATTTTGAATCTTGGAATAACATTTTTTATAAAAGAACAAAACATGTGTTTCTGGAACCCCTCCCCAACAAAAAATAAACTGTCTGTGCCTTTAACACAGGGGCAGAATTCTTTCAAATACCAAGTAAGAATGTGACTAAGTTGGTTACTCTAATTCAGAACAGTTTTCCATTTATAGGTTACTTACCAACACTATTTTGGAGAATTAGATTCTTGGATTGTAAAATAGCAGAACACAATCTCGGTGTATATCTTTATTCAAATATACAAATTTTGAGACAGGAAAGTGATTCATTTGTAATATTATTCTTTTAAATTGAAATAATTATGTATTGTATTGTATTATTTCAACTGTTTTATAAAATACAGAACATCTTTTGTATAATTTTATTTTTTTCAACTTTGGCAAATAAGGGGAAGCAACTCATATAACCTTACTTTTACTACAAAACATTTTTATAAATTACACCACTTTCCGCAAAATATATTTTTATATAGTTTTAGTATGTTGTTCATAGATAGTAACAGACTTGTTTTTCAGAGAAAAACTTTGTGTTGCAATTAGTTGCAGGTTGTTCACTAAATTGACTAGACTAAAAATAAATCTGAGCATTGGTGATAATCACCGTGAATATATAATTTTATGTACCTCGACATGGTACACACTTTAAAGGTACACAATAAAATTTCCTTGTGATTATAATAGCCAATTAATGTACTATTGAATTAGTTACCATAGTTAAGTAGTGCAGTCTATAAACTAATATAAAACAAGCGTATGTAGCATAGAAACTTTAAAACTTCCCGGCTGCAAAGCAACTCAAGAATATTTTTTTTTTAGGAAAATATTGATTTTGATTTATTCTTAACATAGTGCAATTAAATATTTAGGTTCAAGTTTGGTTTTCACTATTTGTGGTTGTTCATCATGATAGCTTGGTGTATCTCTGGAACATTGAGTTATATAATGTTACATCTTCATATGTCAACTTTTTTTTCCAATAACATAATTTTTCTTCAAGCAATTGCCCCAAACAACATTAATCTCCAAGTTAATAATTCCAAGTATGTAATTCCAAGTATATCTCCATGAAATGACCATGCCAGGTCATTAAATATTGTTCGTTATTGTCAGTGTTCAACTATGAGAACACCTGGTACTATTATATTTTTTATGTCTGCTCATCTGTCAGTTTTGGAAGGATATAAAGTTTTCGCTTGCTTCTGATAGTGAATGAAAGTACGGATGAACTGAATATACTCTCATCTGTAATTACGATAAGTTTTATCTTCGTTCTCATGGATGCTATTACTATGGTTTTAGTAGGTACTGATTTGGTCAGGATTACTTCGCGTTCTTTTGTATACTAGTAAATACCAATTTCAATTTTGAATCCAAAATACATGTAATTATGGTGGATTGAATAAAATGCTGTCCAATTGAGCCATCTATAATCATAACTTATCTTCTATTAAAACAAACTAGAATTATATTAGACTTCAATATGCATTCAGAAATATTAAAACAAACTAGAATTATATTAGACTTCAACATGCATTTAGAAATATTACATTCTTTAGATTATCAGACGGAACACAACTTCGAGACAGAGAGATAGACATACAACCTGTGTTGGTGTAAGAGGAACATTGTCTGGTTCGTCAACGATTATAATGGGGGAAAAGGGGCTATGAATTGCGTACCTTATTTTTCTGCCCTAAAAAATGGTGCATATTTTTCATTTATTACACATTTGTGAGACTTAAACCAGTTTTGCATACAAGCATGCTGCAGTGGTTTGTGTTGTTTCCGTCGTTTAAACGATTCTAGAGTCGGGAAGTGGTACAATAGTCCTATGATAACTGCTTATTACCTACGGTATGTGAAGTGAACTTTTTATTTGTACGCTTTACATGTTTTACCTGTCAATTAGGTTTTCTTTCACTTCTTCTGCTTCTGTTACAAACACTCGAAAATTCTTCCAAAAACGCGTATCACTGAACTAGGAACCGAATGAATTATGCCGAATTCCCGTAGTATCACTTTCTTCTCTTTTGCAGCAAATCATTTCGTCACTATAATATTATAATTATTAATTTGGCGGGAAATTACATAAATGTTACATAACTGGCGTTTACGTTAAGGACTCAACTATTGAATCAACAAAAACCGAAAATGATTATGTCCTTCACGTGTTTACACTTACTTGTTTTTCACTTATGCTAATGTGCTATGTCTATATGTCATTTTGTTTTTCTTTGTTGACAAATTTGTTTGTTTTTTATAATGATTAAGATTATAACACAGTGTTGACTGCTGTACCCCTATTTTTGACATTTTTACCTATGATGTCTGTTTGTTTTGTTCACACATCGTTGTCAATGTAATGGAAATTTAAGCGACTGTCATACAATTGAGTTTGGTATTTTTTGTTATTTTATTTTTCAAACCTTTATATTGCATCATATACACTTGAGGCCATGTTCAGTCGACTTTTCATTTTTATATAATCGAATGAAATGATCTTATAAACAACTTTCGATAAAAATTACCCTCGAAATAAATCCGATTCTTTTTTCAAACGGATTTTAAATAATTATAGTTTGTCAATCGGTTGGCTGCTCATAATGCAAAATGCAGCTCTATCGAAAGTTTTGAAAACTAACAAAACACACCGTTCGCTTCTTTAATGCCAAGTTTTAAGGAATTACAAAAATAAATACCACACAATATCACAAATAAAAAGAATCAACTTTTCGAAATTTCTATGATGATGTATTTGCCACCACGTAAAAACGAAATGGCCATTGCCTCATACCATTTAAGTCACTGCCTTTAAAAACCATCGAAAAAAGTATGGTATTTTATTCAATTTTTAGATCTAAAGTTCCATAGAACAAGATTTTTTATTTCTTTATTCTGTATTATTTAAAATCACCATAGATTATAAAACTATTGAAGATAAGAAGGCATCAAATGTACGTTTTAAATATTTTCTAATGTAGTGTCGCATTGAAGTGCAGTTTGCATGGGCGTCTGAACATTTGCCCTTCTTCACGGATCCACTTGGTACAAACTGAAAATAAAACTGCATTTAAATAAAAATAAGCTTAGTAAATAGTATTTTGATCTAACTTTCAAACTTTTCGAAATCAGTATACATCGTCATTATTGTGCCTGGTTTTTATATCCATAATCTAGTTCGAAATGAAATATAGTAATTTAAATGTATTGAATTAAATCCACAATTAAAATGTAGAATTTTTTGAACGGCTTTATAAGTTTACACAATATATTATATTTTATCTTTTAGTTTTATAGATATGTACATAGTAGTATTGATTCACCAGTCCTTCACCATTCATTTGATATCTTAATTACCAATATATATTCTACTGAGGTTTGATATTCACACCTATGCGTGGGAGCTGTTTTGTTTTGAGTGTGTACTTCTTTCCGATATGTTCTTTTTGACCGGGCCTGAGTTGGTGGTATTACATCTTATAAAGTCTACCCCAATATTTGCTGTATACATAAGTTATTTCCTGCCAAGTTATCTAATATGTATCGCAATGTACCCGTGGTTTTCTAAATGTTTGTATAGTTTTTGCTCGCATCAGTGTGATTGTCGGGCTAAATAATGACAGCAAATGTTTGATTTCTATGCCAGATTTAATTATTTTATTGATACTACTCCATGGCATTGTTCTTCAATTCACAATTGTGGCGTGAGCGTCAGTTTGGTGCTAGGGACGGTTATAATATGTAGTGATTTTTTTACACCGTGTTGAAGGCCTCACTGTGACTGAGATGAAAAACAGCATAAAAAGCGCGGTTCCTTCTTTTTTGGTGGTTTTTGCTGTGCATAAAACTGAGAATGGAAATAGGGAATGTGTCAAAGAGACAGAAAACAGCCGAAGTCCACCAATGGGTCTTCAACACAACGAGAAAATCCCGCGCCCGGAGGCGGGCTTCATGCACTAATTTTGTGTCATGAATGGAGATATACCATGTCCTTTCTATTCTACTAAATGTAACAATAGTCAATTCATCATATAAAAACATCAAACACATGACTAAGAAGTTTCTCGTTCAGAAAATAATCCCGAGATAATTTTGATCCGGACGTATTTGATTATTTTTATATTTTGTATTACCTTTTCTTTGATCATTGTTATGTTGGATAAACCTATATATATATAAATAGTTTGAGATGGCTTTATTAGTTCCACTACTAAGAATTCTTGCCCTTTGACAGTTTCAGTTTATGCTTTACACGTAACATTAGGCTCCTAGTTACATAATCATTATAAAGTATAACATGTATTTTTTACATCACAGTGTATCAGGGAACAAACCATCAGGTTAAGTGTAGGTAAGGCACGGACGTTAAAGAAAAAAATGTATGTTAAAATCAACTTTTCGCATTTGTCAAAACTTTCTTATATGCCTCCATCAAATATTTGACTCGTTGATTTAACCATTGCATAATGCAAGTATTATTTTCAAACTTAACAAGTTAAGTGCTTTAAACATGCTATTTGTGTTACTGACAGAATTCTCGCTTCGTATCACATGGGCTGAATCAAACCTCTATAAATAAAAGCCAAGGACATCTTGCGTTTTCATGAAAATGTTCCGTTTACCTAGATCTACCCTTTTTACAAAACGAACATCTTATACTGTACTATTAAATCACTGTTGCGGGTTAAGGAGAGCATTCAGAGCTCGTTTTGTATATAGATTAGACCGTTGGTTTTCCTGTTTGAAAAAATTGTTTTACACTAGTCATGTTGTGGCCCTTTATTGCTTGCTGTTCGATGTGAGCAAAGGCTCCGTGTTGAAGGCCGTACTTTGACCTATTATTGTTAAATTTTTATACATTGTGACTTGGATGAAGAGTTGTCTCATTGGCACTCATACCACATCTTATTCATGGACAATTTAGTGGTTGCCGTTGGTTGCTGTTTCGATATTTGTCTTTCGTTTATTGTTTGTAGCATAAATCCGGCTGTTGGTTATCTCTTTTGAGTTGTTTCACATTTTTTTTATGCCAGGGCCTTTTATAGATTACTGTACGGTATGGTTTTTGATTATTGTCGAAAGTCGCACGGTAAACTTTAGCTGTTTACATCCTCAGTGGTTTCTGGTGGATAGTTGTCTCATTGAAAATCATATAAAATCTTGGTATTTCTATATCTTTCATTTTCACTTCCATTGTCTTTCTAAGTCGGTTTAAATATTTGGTTCTACAAACAGACGTTGCATTGAATATACAAATAAAGAAGCTTACTCCATTTTGATCCTAATAACACAGGACATCCTCCATGAAAAACACGTTCATCTACCTCTCCATTTGGAAGAATATTATACCAAAAAGCAGCAGATCCCTATAAAATAATTTTTAAAAATGCTAGTATTGATCTTATCTATCTCTTTCCTGAAGCAAAATTATTTCACTTCTGGATGGAAATGCCTCAACTTTGATTTGAAAGTTGATACACTAAAATGTCTCTCCTATTGCATATTGGATTTTTAAACTCATGAGATTATCTCACTTGTCAAATGAAAAATGTACATGTACTTAATTCAAATGCGGAATATTTTCTACCAAACATGTACAATTTCTACGCTACATATTTAGAACTATGTTTACTTAAATTCACTTGAAAGAAGATCAAGACCATATGACATATGTCAAACTGTCTTAATACTTTTTCAAATAATCTAAGTACATACCAAATATTGTTGGTCTATCAAGCATGAGCACGGTTGAACAGAACCCATCTGCAGTATCACCTGACCTTACCTCATTTTCAGGGTTGATTGATCAATGTTAAATTTTCATGGTTAAGTTTGTTTCTTAGATAATATAGGCAATAGGTCAACTATATTTGGTATATGGAATGACTGTAAGGTGTCTATGTCTGTCTGGCAGGCATGATCTGACCTTGACCTCATGTTCATGGTTCATTGGTCAATATTAAGTTTTCATAGTTAAGTTTGTTTCTTAGATACTATAGGCAATAGGTCAACTATATTTTGTGCATAGATTGATTGTAAGGTGTACACGTCTGTCTGACATGGTTCATCTGACCTTGACCTCATTTTTATGGTTCATTGATCAATGTTAAGTTTTCCTAGTTAAGGTTGTTTCTTAGAAACTAAGCAATAGGTCAACTATATTTGGTGTATGGAATGATTGTAAGGTGAATATGTATTTCCGGTTTGGTTTATCTGACCTGGACCTCATTTTCTTGGATCATGTTAAGTTTATGAGATACTTGTAGTAAAGCTTTATATTTAGAACTATCAACATAAAATCAAATGTCAGTAAAGGAGGCGAAACATTTCAGCGTGTGCACTCTTTTGAATATCATGTTATTAGAATAATTTTACAAATACTTATATAATGATTAAAATCAATATTATTCAGCGCTTCACCTTGCTGTTAAAAACAATTTTGAAACAGTGGAAAATTTTATATGTTTTGTTAAGAATTGCACAGATGGACATCCTTAACCGAAACGAATATTTGTACCTGAATGTCATTTCATAGCTGTACTTCCATGGGGCTCGGATCAAAATATACGGGAAATTAAATCATTAAAACAGTTGACGGGCAAACAAAGATATTATGGTGTGAAAGAAGGTAAAGATTTAACAAATTTTTAAAATGGCCTCAGTGAAAAATCAAATTATATAGAAATTGGTCTTTCATCTTTTTACTCCGTATTTGAAACACCCGATTACACCAATGAGGACTCACATATACATTCATATAACAATGCATTGCAAATTTCAATATGTGCGCGTATGTTTAACTGTATAATTATTCAAATACATGTTTGGTATGTAGATAATCTCATTCAATGAATAAATGGGGAATAAAATAAAACATTTTGGGGACAATATTGATTGCGTCTAGTCCATAGTAAAAAGTTTATTTAAACTTGAGGACCACATAGGAATATCGATTAAAAATACTAATTTCTGGAACACGAATCGAAATGGGTCTTTTGAGTTATGAAGTATTCTATTACACAAATGTTATATAGGTATTGATTTGATATTAAGAATGAATCTATATTATAATAAAACATGATGATACATAGAAGTTGTATCTGTAACTAATAAAATATGATAAAGATAACTCTTCTGAATAAAAAGAAAATCGTATAGCTGTAATAGACCACTTTCGAGTTCATCCTTCACCTGAAAAAACTCGTCAATTATGCATGCCTTTATGACGTCATTTACCAGATAGAGGGGATCGCCTGTATACCTGATCTATTAACGTTCATCAAGCGTCTTAGTGATCGTCATTGTGCAGGATAAACTAGAAATAATGTTTGTTTTGTAAGTACTTAATCACAATTCCCTAATGACAGTAGAGCTGATTGTCAATTATGAGAATTTAATTTGCCGAATAATTTGTGCAATATAGCATTATAGTTTTTCAACCACTTGCTCAACATTGGAACGGAAGTGACGATGCCCCTAAACGCACGAATGATGTTCACTAAAACCAGAGTTTTTGACGGAAATGCATCGAACTCGAAAGTTGTCTATTGTTAGAAATTAACTATTATGCATTTTGTTTTGTATGCTCATTCATATATTTCAATAAAAACGTCATGCTAGAGTTGTAGTTTATATTTAACAATACATTTGATATATTTTTCTTACGTTAAATGTTGCATATTGTGAAAATTTATTAGCTGATTTCAAATTTTGATGAAGACTAAGTTGTCCAACCACAACACGGATTATAACAAAAAAGGGAAGTAATTTTTCCGACTTTGAAAAAATGCGCAACGGATTTCGGTTTGTATGCAAAACAAATGTATATTGTTTGTTTTAATATAAATATTTACTTTGAGATACAGCTGTATCAACCAATTTTTGCAATATATCATTTTCTTACGTATATAAGTAGACTAATGTAATTCTACGAATAATTTTTTTCAAAGTTTCATAGAAACACTTTATCGACTCACCAGGTCTCGCTATTTTGGAATTCTTGCAATTACCTGAGTTTTTGTTTGTTGCATTGATTTGTGATTTGCCTCGTCCTAATCGTGTTACGAGATTTGAACATCGGTTATCTACTGTCACCTTTATTTTTTCTATATGATTTTCTTCAACATTTTGCACCAAAAATCCTTATATGTTACTTATTTACCGTGTATGTGTTCACCTTGCACATATTTACTTGCTAAACGACGCTTCGTCGGTAACCAGTTACACGAACTAACGCCAGTGAAATTAAAGTCAGGTTTGTTATTTCCCATTTTTTCACTTAGCGGTAGTTCACTCTCTATACTACGTTTTCCTAAGAGTCAAGAGCCTGTTGTTCAGTGGTTGTTGTATGTTGGTGTGGTTCATAGATGTTTCTCGTTTCTCGTTTTTATATAGATCCAACCCTTGGTTTTCCTGTTTTAATTGTTTTACACTAGTCATTTTTGGGCCCTTTATAGCTTTCTGTTCGGTGTGAGCCAAGGCTCCGTGTTGAAGGCCGTACTTTGACCTATAATTGTTAACTTTTTATACATTGTGACTTGGATGGAGAGTTGTCTTATTGGCACTCATACCACATCTTCTTATTTATATTTACCTGACAAAATAGATGATTTCAAATTTCCCACTTACTTTACATGAACTTTATTGAATATTTAAGCTACATATGACCACGGTAATGTTTGCAGATGTCGTTACTGCAACCCATCTTCTTTCCTCGATTGAGACATCACCGAATGAGACTGATCACAGATTTTGTGTTGGTCATGAGGGACGCGAAAGCCGGTACAAGTAGTGCTTGCCATTCAGATACATCTGAGTTCAACCATTATTTTTTTATTGCTGAGGTTCTTGTAGCTCAATATTTAGTTTCCTGTAAAGGTTGTTTTGGGGCTGTTGTTTGCTTTAGGCCATGATGTTTTTGTTCTTTGTATTTTCTCGACAAGTGACCAATATGACTAAAAATAATTTCACTACCTTCAGTTGTGGAAAAAATTACTAGGTTTAGACTAGCCATGAAAAAGAGTTTGTTTCTTGTAGAAAAATATATAATACAGAGGGAGCAAAAAAATGTACTCGTAAGTCTTTTAAATAGTACATATACGAGAGAGATTGACCATTCATAGACGTCTTTATATTGAAAGTATACAAGAAGTCATTGATCACCATTGTGTTCGTAGACAACAGTGTAAAATATCTGTAAACTAATCTGAACACAGAAAATATTCATTTTAAACTTTAAAACTGCAAACCGTTTGCATGAAATAACTACATATTATTGAACTCAGACGTACCTTTGTTATCGGTATTCTTGTGTTGATTCTAGGGAAAATCGTAGCACCTCCAGCCCTAACGTCATTCAACTAGAAGGATACAAATTAAATAAAGCTAAAGTAAATATTAATTGTTCTAAAAGTACAATTATGTATTCAAAAGCCAATTTTATTTCTAATCTTTTTATTGACTTATCTATGTCGGTGAACCACGACAAGATTTTACGAAAGAAAGAATCACCACCTGTATAATGTTAATTATCCTAGTAAAGACAAGATTTTTCCATTCAACAAATGTCTTCATTTTGAGTACACTATATCGCTTACAAGGTGAACATTAATTTTAATGATTCGATAAATTGGAAATAGCTATTCCATAGAGTTGAAGCGACAAAATGGATAATGTAGGTATTTTGTCTAGTCTCAGGTCTAGTGAAATAGACAAATTAGATTAAATTTATGTCACACGACTGTCGGGGACATTAATCGAAAATATACACCACCTGCAGTTCACACCCCGTTAATGTATTGTTTGTTATCCTCAGTTCAAAAACCTTTGGGAATATTAGAATATTCCAAACCAAAGCCCAATTCATTATAATTTCAAGAGGTCCAAAACACTTCCATTATTGATAAAAATTCTGGTATAACGTACAGATCGACTGCAAATAAATATGAATATTGCTAACAACATCCTAAACCCGTGGAAACTACTTTGAAATATGATGAAAAGGTAGTGTTTAAGTAGAATTTGCTAATAAGGGTTTGGAAGCTGTCAAAATAAGCTTTTACTGTGGGATGCATTTGAGAAATTCATGTGTATGCCAGAAAATGGGTAAATCACAAGACAGATGAACCAAAACTGAACACTTTATCTGAATTGATCAAAGCTATTCGGTCATGCGTTCTGAAACATTCAAAATCTATGATTCACAGTAATCACGTGTTTGTAACCATTTTCATGAAGCCCGAGATTCTGGATGGTTTATACTCTCTTCACGACAAATATGTTGTATTTCCAGCAAACTAAGCCCCAAATCAACATTGTTTTTATGCAAAAGCATTATTTGCAATGTCTAACTAAAGAACTTGGAATTCACTGCAAAATTGGGCATCTTACATTATTCACGAACGAAGGGATTTTAGACAATCACTAATCCATCCTTCTTTTCTCTGCTATTTACATTAAAAAAGGAAGATCAAAATCTCGCGTATTTTACTGGATACCTAAACTTCACAAAATCATTAAAAAGAATAAAATATACTTTAGCTGATGTTTGATTTCACATATTTCTAAAGTTCTTACATTTGTACCACCATTCTTTAGACACTACGGTAAGAGGTAGCCTTTAGAAATAATGTGAAGAAGTACATTTTGTTTATTCAACAACTATGTCAATCTGATGTGAAAATAGCACATTATAATTGTAATGCGTTCGACGCGCTTTCTGGATTTACCTTTATTAGGAACATTCAAAGCCAACTATTTGAAAGCCAGTGACATGTTAGAAACGAAACACGCGAAGATCTAATGACATAAAGGAACCTAAAATAATTGTCATATCCATCTATGGTCAACTTAGCCTGAGGAATCTTCTTCAAGTTCTTCGTTCGCAATCCTTTAATCTTTACATAAGGTTTAATATTTTGGAGCTTTTAACTGCTATTCCCATGCTCCGTTAAAAAAACCACTACATCGTCTTATAAAACAGAGCTTTTTCTTCAAACATAGGAATCGTCTATAAAAAATCCTTGTTGTAAGTCATGAATGTCTTAATAACTTTAATATCTTAGTATCCTGCTTTATTCATAATAGGCGAGTGACTTTAACCATAAAATTAAATTTTTAATGCACCCACCTAACACACGGCTAAATTATATATCATTTGAAAGCTACACATCTGTACTATATGTTTTGCCCGGTCGTAAAAAAATCGTACGGTGCAATTTCCGTCAAATCAAGATCAAAGGCCAAGGACGAATAAGTGCATATTTTCTAAGATTTCAGCTTGATTGCATAATATGACTTTTATATACTAAATTCACATATGCAAACCATTTAAACTTTTAGCAGAGATATTAACGGTCATTAATCAAATGCATTTTAAAATATTTAAAACGTGTTTTTGATAGACAGCACATGTTTCCTGAAATTCGAGTAAAAGTTAACAAAATGTGTGAAAACCCAAATTTTTCTTTCTGATGCAACTGCTAATCACTTAAAACTAAGTAAAACCTTGTAATAACTACCAAAGAAGTTTTTGACATCATAAATTTCCTAAAATTATGCTTACTTCTAATCAAACAGCAAATCATAACAACTCATGCAGTTGCCCAAAATACCGCCATCTGCGAAAAAACAGCTTTTAAGCATTTCTTCCTATTTAAACATTGTATGTGGTCAATATAAGATTTAATAAACAAATTCTTAAGAATCTGAAAAATTTAAAGTAAAAAAATATGTGTGCGAATCATACTATTGCTTGAAATAAAGGGGGCGAAACTAAGAGATTGCAATCTGCATTGTAACTACCAGCCTGAAATAAACATCTTTTGACTTTTCTAATTGTTTGATTTGTAGCTTCATTATAAATATTGATGTAGTGAAAAGACCTTTTATTTATTTAATGTGAACCATAAAAAATAAATTGAAGATTTAGACAAAAATAAATAAAAAATAAATTGATGAAAATTGAAATTTAAAAGAATTTAAAAACCAGTAAACACATTATAAAACTTGACTTCTTGATTGCTTAAATTGCGTTGTTCATTGTTTAAATGCATTAATTCATCAAATAAGAAATATTTTGAAGAAAACAATCCATTAATACGCAACGATTCTAGTTACAACTAGACTTTCTGAATAGCTTGAATGACTAGTTCATTTTTCATACGAGGATGACTTCATGCAAGAGCTTCTGATGACGACTGAAAAGAAGCTACCATTATCTTGAAACTTCACTTTTCACTATATAGATGATGTCATCTCGCTTAATAGTGCCAAATTTGTCACAATGTTGGACTCGTATTTTCAATTGAAATTAAAAAAAAGGCTCAACAGATATAGTTTACTCTACCACTTATCTTGAAATCGACGATGAGGGTTGGTTGAGAACAAGTTTTACGACAAAAGAGATGAGCATAAACCAACCCATAAAAACACTCCTTACTAATTCTAGTAACGGGTTTTACTACTGAAACGGTCATTTTAAACTGAACAACTCTTAAATGCCTGAATTTACCGCAAGGAAAAATGTCAAGATCTTTTTCAGTTGTTCAGTACATGTTCAGTACACTAACTACTGCGATCGATTAAGTACCAGTCAGTACTGGTTCAGGTAATTAAGAAAAAACGCCTAGCGTTAAATCTAGTACTGACAAGTACATTTTAGTATACTTCAGTTCATCGAAAGAATCGTTGTCCAGTACTTTTCAGTGTATCAAAATAATATGAGGATAGCTTCCCTTTGATTAGCAGAGGAATCAAAAAAAAAAAAAAAGCGAAAAAAAAAATTGAATAAATAAATATAAAGAGACATGATCGGCAACGGGACTGTAGATACACGGTTTTGTTAACATGCGTTTCATTTTCATAAATTGGTCATTTATAACATAGATAATAACTGTTAAAATATTTGTATGAAAATAGCAATAACCAAATAACATTCTAATAATTATTCTTTAATGGTTATGCAAATATAAAATATTGATGACTGTAAACTGAGACTACAGCTGTAAATCGATTTCCGTAAAGATTAGAATGATGAAAAATCCCGATAGCTCTCGAAAATATAAACGCTATGATTTCGCGCCGTTTGTCTGGTCTTTTGGTAGTTTCTTGCTGTGTCCGACTGAAATAACGTAAGTATATATTTTGAAAACATTTTGACATTTTCGATTGATATACATTCCTTACTTTACACAAGGATTTGCTATACAAATCCTTGCTTTACAAGAGTGTTTGTTTGATTTGTGAACTAGTTGAATGATCAAATTATAACTATCCAAAAAACCAAGCTGATTTGAAAAAGGTTATGAAATTTAAAAAAAAGACACCTCTTTTTGTTAAAACAAGAATTTAATAACAATTATGAACTTTCATAACAATCCTTGATAACCTTTTAAAAAAGGAAATGTGTTCCAAAGTTACAGTAAAAATGTATTTTAATCATATCTAAAAATTATTTTTGTCAAATTTAAAGACATGGCATACGAGAACCACTTTAATATGGTTTAATTACCTCAGTACAAGTGAGTTTTACAAGTAAAAAGAAAGCCCTACTTTTCTTAAAACTCGTGTATTACTTATCTAGTGAATTCAAAAAGCCCTGCGATTTAAGTTTAACAGGATGTTGCAATTTTGAATGAATGTTATTTAGAATTTAAAACTCTCTGGTAGGTGTAATCTTTTTAATAAGTTTTCCAGAGCAGGAGGTATTGCTTTATACATCACCACTAATCAGAAGAAATATTTTAATAATTTCTTTAAAGTTTGATCCCTTTTTGATATATTTATATTATATATATAAAAAAGGGATAAAATATTTAAGAAATTATATAACTATATCATATATACTCTATCCCAAATTATAATAAAAGATATATTTCAAATATCCTAGCTTTTTTTATCTAGATTAATTAAATTCTAAAATTTGACAGCATTACACCAAACTACACAATGACCTGGGTTTCAGTAAGATTAATATATTACTAATATAGCTTTATAGTTTGATGAAAAAACAAGTTGATTTGAAAAAATTATAAAAAAAAATAAAGTGTACTATCTGAATTTTGTCCGAAATTGGAAATCCTAGTTTTTTTTACCTAGATTAATTTGAATCTTAAATTTAACAGCAATACACCAAACTACACAACAACCTGGGATTCAGTAAGATCAATATATTACTAAGATAGTTGTATAGTTTGATGAAAATCCAAGTTGATTTGAAAAAGTTATTAAAAGAATTAAAGTGTACTATCTGAATATAGTCCTAACTGCAAATTCTAGCTTTTTTACCTAGATTAATTTAATTCTTAAATTTGACAGCAATACACCAAACTACATAACAACCTGTGATTCAGTAAGATCAATATATTACCAAGGTAGTTGTATAGTTTGATGAAAATCCAAGTTGATTTGAAAAAGTTATAAAAAAAATTAAAGTGTACTGTCTGAATTTTGTCCGAAATTGCAAATCCTAGCTTTTTTTACCTAGGTTAATTTGAATCTTAAATTTGACAGCAATACATCAAACTACATAATGACCTGAGATTCAGTAAGATCAATATATTACTAAGATAGCTTCATAGTTTGATGAAAATCCAAATTGATTTGAAAAAGTTATAAAAAAATTAAAGATGCCTATCTGAATTTAATCTTTTTTTTTTTTACCTATTAATTAAATCTTTCATTTCACAGCAATGAATCAAACTACCAAATAGACTGGTATTTTGTAAGATCTATATATAATTTAGTTAGATGAGCTGATTTACACCAGTGAAGACTAAATTTGAAGGTCCAGACTAGTCGAGACAGGACGAGACTGGTTGAGACAGGTCGAGTCTTGGTCGAGACCATTTCAGACTACACCAAGATCATCAAGTACTGAATCAGACTAATTAAGTAAAGTCGAGACCTAGTCGAGTACAATTAAGTACAGTTAAGTACTGTGGAGACAATGTCGAGACTAGTCGAGTAAAATGTGTGCTCGACTTTACTGGTCGAGCACAAAAACTGGTCTTTTCAGACTCAGAGCAGTTTGTAGTGAAGGTTTGAAGGGTCCAAAATTAAACTTTGTTTGATTTCAACTAAAATTGAATTATTGGTGATTTTTTTATATGCTGAATCTAACCATGTTGTTAGATTTTGGATATCAGTCCATTCTAAGTAAATTAAATGTCCCATTTCAAATTTTTAAGATCATTGACCACAATTATTTTGTGTCAGAAACCTATATTATGTCAAACATTTGATCACAATCCAAATTCAGACAGTATCCAGCTTGAATATTGTGTCCAAACTTGCCCCAACTGTTCAGGGTTCGACCTCTGCGGTCGTATCAGGCTGCACTCAGCGAAGCATTTTATTTAATTTTCATTTATTGTCTAATTGAAATGCAGTATGAAATAACTGTGTTCTAGGGCCATGCTTGAATGCTTTCTCCTACCTAAATAAAAGTTGTTGTAATTGTGATTTTCTTCTTGGAATATAATTTTAGAGTACTAGTACTTACAATATTTGTTACACAAAACATATATAAACTAAAGAAACAAGTCCAGTCTTAATATCATATATATATGTTTTTTTGTAGATGATTCCCAGCTAGAAAAATGAAGCAGTCTACAAATGATAAATGTGCACTTATGATTTGTAGGAAATATATACAGATGTCAATTGTGGATGAATTCATAATTTTGTGTATATTATTTATTGTTTTATGAAAAATGAATAGCTCAAACAGCATTGTACAGTACCATGAAGTGATGCTAGGATTAAACTGGACAAGAAGCAAATAGTACATTGAATAAATAGCACACTAATAATTTGTTAGAAAGATCATACAACTGGATGGCTGTTAATACCTTGGATAATTATTCATTTGAAATAGCAATTTGGAATTATAAGTATTCAAAGTCTTAGTGCATATATTTGTAGTGCATCATCATGCTCATACATGTATCTGAATTTAATCGTGCCTTGGAATAATAAAATTTCATAGATTCAGTGAATATTTATATTATAGTACACCTGAATTTTCTGGATATGTTGCAATGTTTACCGCCAATTGACTGCTTACTGTGCTTAAAGTCTAAATGTGTACCGATACATGTATTTCTGATAATCTTAATTACAAATGCACTGTTTATAACCAAACTGGCATTTTATTCTGGTCAAACAATACTTCAAAGTATCATTTTATTTATATGACCATTGATCACAGCTATGTTTGCTATTAAACAAAATTCAGACAACAATAAATATTCAATTACATGTACATGTAATTATATTCATGATATTGTAGTCTTGTATAATATAAATTAAGGAGATGTGGTATGATTGCCAGTGAGATAACTATCAACCGGAGACCAAATATGATGTTGCAACAAACAACTGCTAAAAATGTGCCTACCAAATTTAAGTAAGGGTGATTGTAAGTTAGTTTCTTATTCTAGACTTAAAATTAGTATTTGCTACTCCTCAGTATACATGACGAAGCATGTAGTATTCAAAAAAGAGTTGAATGTCTTTCAGCAAACTATTTCTCTTTTGAGGTAGCATGCTTAAAATCTAGTTAAACCTAGATCGGTCTACTACAAATTAAAGCAGGTTTCTTACATACATGTATAAAAATGGTGTCCATAATATGCATAGTGTTTGCCATTGATGTAAAGCCACCTTCATTCATTGGAACAGAAAAAAAACATGTGAATACCAGTGTTAATAGAGGTCACCAGCTGGGGTCGAAGTCACATTATAAAAAAAGTTCAGTTAAGGCTATGATACAATACCAGTAATGCATAGATGGTAATAGTATGTCCCATTATTTGACCGGATTGAAGAAGTCCAAAACTTTCTTGTAGTCTGGATGGGGGCTCCTTAAACATGTTAATTTTTGTATTCTTTAAATTTGTAGATCATTTTTCCTCATCTTTGAAAAAAGTGTTAATTCAGTTTAAATTCTTTTGAAAATCATTTTACTATTAGATTTTATTTTATTAGTTATACAAGTGTATGATTTCTTTATTCTGTGCATCATTCATTTCTGTAATCAGTATTGTAATTTTTATTTACAGTCGTTATTCTTTATACTTTGGCTCCCCATTTTTCTCTATTCTTTATATTTTTTTGCCATTATTCTAGATTGATTTAACCCCATCCAGACCTACATTACTGCGGAGTCTTATATTTTTAGCAAATTCCCTTCAGGAAAAATTGTATTCTTGTGGATATTTAATTTAGTGGGTTTGCCTAGTCTAAATATAATTCTTTAGAAAATGTGAACTTCGTTGAACATTTAACTTTGTGCTTTATCTATTACCATGAAATCCAATATTTGGTTTCCCAAACACTAATGAATCCAAAGTAGCAGACATCTACCCATCAACCAAAAATTAACAAATGTCTTAAGGTCAACATACACTTATAAAAAAGTTTTTTGGAAATTTTAACTAGAGAATAAAAAAAAATTAGATGTGGTATAGTTGCCAATGAGACAAAAACCCACCAGAGACTAGATGACCTAGAAGTTACCAACAGACAACTATATATAGTTCACCGTACGGCATACAGCAGTGAGTAAAACCAAGAATGTATATATAAATCCTTGGCAAAACCCAAACAGCATATTTTCTCCAAAGAAAATTTGGTCACGAAGATTGAACCTCCCCGACTGTAATTTTGTAAAATAACCTATTTTATCTCGATTATGATTCATTACATGCACTTGGTCCTATAATATAAGACTTCGGAGTTTCATATCATTTACATTCAACGTTTTTTATCGGATATATTTTTTTTACCATCAATGTTGAAACCCGTTTTTGTCGAGCCTGCGACTTTTGTCGCAGAAAGCTCGACATAGGGATAGTGATCCGGCGGCGGCGGCGGCGTTAGCTAACTTCTTAAAAGCTTTATATTTTAGAAGCTAGAAGACCTGGACGCTTCATACTTTGTATATAGATGCCTTATGTTACGAAATTTCTGTCTGTCATATGTCCAATGTCCTTGACCTCATTT